>NC_079192.1:251703873-252010123 GCF_029499605.1 Hyla sarda
AACAAAGACATTGAATGTATAATTTGACAACTTAATGATTTTTCACACTGTGTTGAATTTGGTAAATTAGATAGAGGGTTATCATCTAGAATCAGTAGGCTACAAAAATCATTACTAAAAAAGCCTCCAAACTTACACGTGATAGGAATGACAAACTTAAAGGTGTCTATAGAACATGGAACAAAACCAAAAATGAAACTCACTCTAACGAAAAAAAATATGGAAAACACTACATTCCATCACACAATACTTACCGACACCCCCAAACCACAGGGGTCAATGAATAGTAGAAGAACACAAGAGGACACACAAAAACCTTACTACAAGCCCTATAACCAGGGTCCACGGGGTCATGACTTTAGAACCTACTATAATACAAAAAGAACATCGAACCCCCAACAGACTAAAGGGCACTATAAAGAAAGAGGACTGTATCTCCCACCAGGACAAATCACACAAACTAAGAATGGTGCCCACAATCCTGACACATGAGAAGAACCCCAGAACATCTCCTGCCTAGAATGTCGAATTGAAAAAACAAGAGAACCCACTACCCCCATACAGTCGAAGGTCCAATTAATTGAAATTAGAAGCACCATTGATAGACTCCAGGAAGAAATTGGTTGTGAACGCCCCAAGGAGTGCACTAACCAGACAACTTTACGCCTATGTCCCTCACCCACCAAAGACAACACACCAAAAGGAGTCACACCAGATCCTCCAAACCATAAATTATCATTCCTTACCATCCATGATGAGTCCATCATGGAGATCCTTGACACCCGAGAGGATTCCACCACGGAAGAAACTTTACAACCTAGGACAGAAGGGGAAATAACTATGATAGATAACACCAAATCGGATGGGACACAAACACTAGTCCCCTTCCTAAAACTCTGGGACACCCCACCTAGTGGAAACCAGGATATTACTAATAACGTCTCCCAAATAGATTTTTTGGAGCTCGGAGCCAAACAAAAGACAAATCAAAAAACTCTGGACCAATTCTTTGCACCGGGAAAACCCATAAAAAGGAAAAACCGAAGCGTGGAACCAGAGGAGAAACCAAAGCCAGAGAAAGGAGAGAAAAGAGAAAAAAAACATTAGCTGGGAGAATAGAAAACTCCAAAACAAAACAAGGTGCTTCCAACATAAAAATCTTCAACCTTTCCACATACAAACTAACTCCCTATGAAACCTTCCTTTTGAGAAAGGACTCTCCCTTCTGTCCCTCCAATAAACCAGATGATTTTAGATTATTTATAGATCTACATAATTTCACTAGGAAGTTAACTCTTCATAGACATTTCCAGCTGAAGACATTCAACACAGGGGATCAAAAGATTACCTCCACCGAAACTACCATCACACCTGGAATCCATCCTAAAATAAAAAATAAATCCACTTTCCATCCTATTCAAATCCAAGGACATCTGATAAAAACATTTCATGATCTGGTAGCTGCAGATCTGAAAAAACTACCCAAAAAAACACAACAAATACTTGGAAGGTAAACTATCCAAAAAAGAAAAAACTGCATTAAACACTCTCAAGAGCAACCAGGACATCATCATCAGACCTGCCGACAAGGGTGGAGGAATCACAATTCAAAACTATTCAGATTACCAGGAGGAAGCCATGAATATTCTAAATGATCCCAAATACTACAAGAAATTAAGCCTTCAACCATACTCCACCCTGAAAGAAAAAATATGTCGGTTCACAGAAGAAGAATACAAAAACAACATCATCAACAAAGAAGAAAAAAAGTTCCTCATTGTCCAAAACCCGGCCAAACCTTTCTACTACCATATTCCCAAAATTCACAAAAATTCAGAGAACCACCCAGACCGGCCTATCATTTCAGAAATAAACAGTCATACATCACGCCTCTCGCAATATCTAGACCTCATTTTACAAAAACTTGTTCAAGCCTTACCGAGCTTTCTGAAGATTTCTGATTACCTAATTTCCCTCCTATGCAAGACCAAATGGAATGAAGGCTATACCATAATTACCATGGACGTAACAGCACTGTACAGTAATATCAAACATGATATTGGCCTACGATGCACTAACGAAGTGTTGTGAGAAGACCCCGACATACCCAACACACAAAAGGCTTTCCTTATGGAATGCCTTGAAATCTGGGGACCACGGTGGCACCATCCTATGCCAATTTAGTGATGGGATGGGATAAAAACATTTATTACCACCAATATTTTGTACAGTAAACATGTGATCTTCTATAAGAGATATATAGATGATCTCTTCTTCCTATGGAATGGTCCAGAAAATATCATCAACCAATTCGTCGAAGAAATAAACAGGAATAATTGGGGTATTTCACTTACATCACAATTTTCATCAGAAAAAATCGAGTACATAGATCTAGAGGTATCCAATGATTCCAACGAAATTTTGACAGTAACTTTCTTTAAAAAGGTTGACGCCACTAGTTATCTCTCCTTTAATAACGGACATCTGAAAAAATGGCGTACAAATATACCCTTTAGCCAGTTCAAAAGAATATGCAAGAACTGCACCAAGGACAATGCCTACAAACGGAAATACTAACAAACCGCTTTAAAGCTAAGGGGTATCCGGACCAATTAATCACCGAAGCAATTGAAAGAACCAACAACCTCACCCACAAACAATGTTTAACAATGAAGATCATAAATGTAAACAATAATACACCATCCGGACTCAATTTCATAACAACTTATAATTCTGCCCACAACCAAATAAAAACTATTTTTAAGAAACACTGGCATATTCTACAAAACAACCAAGTCCTCAAAGACTCTCTCCCAAAGTACCCTTGCATCACTTATAGGAGGACACCCACCCTGAAGTCAATGCTAGCACCTAGGGTATTAAAACAGCATAAGCTCAGTGTCTAGTGGAAAAGAATCCCGGTGTCTATAGCTGTGGAGAAAGTCGATGTCTGTGCTGCAAATCCATCAAAGCAGGATCTAAAAATATTAAGAGTATTAGCACAGGAGATACATTCCCCAATAAATACTTTCTAAATTTCCATTCAAAGTTTATTTTTGTTTTGGAATGTATATGCGGCCAATAATATGTTGGCCGCACAACACAAGAACTGCACCAAAGATTGAACGGGTACAGAAGGAACATCAAGAAAGGCTTCCTCTTGCACAGTGTATCACGACACTGTAAAGAAAAACACATGGATCTAACTAATCCAGTTACCATCTGCCCAGGTGATTATATAGACGAACACATCTACAACAGACAGGAAGAACTCACTAAAAGAGAGATGTATTGGATTTATAGAATGGGTACTTTAACACTGAAGGGGCTGAACGAAGCCACAGAACTAATAAGATAAGTCAAAGCTCAAATCTACACATCATTTCCAATCCTGCCCAGTCTCATCCTTTCCCCCCCTTTCCCCCCTCCCCCTTTTATATTATATTATATATTATATTTGTTTACTATTTTTTTATTATTACTAATATTATTATTATTATCATCATTATTTAAAAAAATTATCTTGCCTATATATATCATTTTTTTCTCTTGCCTTTTTCCCATCTTCCCTCCTAATACATCATACTAGCCCTCCATCAAAATATTCTTACAGCAATCCCATCCTCCTTTCACAGCCCAAGCACTCACTTTTCATTGAGCATTTTTTTATTATTTATAATTTCTTTGTATTATTATTATTACTATTTAATCTCATCCTCTTTTTATAACAATTTTATGATATTTTTTATAATTATTAACATTGCTACATATTTACTATTCTCTTCATTTTCATACAACCTAGCGAGGAAATATGTATGTAGTTACACACCTACATGAATACAAATCAACGTTTTGACACCTAATCCCAATCATTTCATATATATCTATATATACATTGTCACTGCAAACTTCATCCCAATTAACTCTAGCATTAATCAAGCGGATTTTCCTCCTTCCGCTATGAATTTTGATGTATTCCCCCCTGCTGTAAATATATAGTATTTAAATCACTCTGTAAGCCTCGGCCGGCATAGGTATTATGACAAAACAAAACTTATTTGAAACATATTAACAATGTTTTAAGCAACATAAGAAGTACCCAGCGCAAAGTAAAAGATATAGCAGTATCTCACACCGCTTGTCAGCAACACTCATAATCTCTCTTTATCAGCTACCCATACAATCCATCTCTATCAGCTACCCATATAATTATGACAAGAGGAAATTTATTTGAAACATATTAACAACGTTGCAAGCACTCTCTGGGAAATAAGAAGCACTCAGTATGAAGTAAAAGATTCAGCAGCATTTCATACCGCTTGTCAGCAACACGTATAATCTCTTTCTAATGATTACCCTTATAATCTAAGCATGCGTAACCCACGGTACAGACCAGCGCTCCGGAGGTTAATTCAACCTATTTAACCATAGTTGGAAGCTATGACATGTCTAGCACAGACAGCACAGATACCGGAGCTCTGTTTAAATATAAACAACAGAATAAGTACCAGGTGTAACTGAATGTTCCCTTTGATTATACAAAATACAAAAAAACAGATAAGAAACATTGGGAAGTTATCAGCAGGAGGATCACTTCTTGCCACCCATACAATTCATAGCCGTGTAACTCACGGTACGGACCAGCACTTGTGAAGTTAACTGACCTATGTAGCCATAGCTGACAGCTGCACTCTGTCTAGCGCAGACACGGGAGCTCCATGCAGTATGAGCATCGGGCATCAGAATGACAGAAGCACCAGGAGTAATTATATAATTCCTTCTTGTTTGTAAAACAGTATGAAGCTAACTTCCAAAAAAATGTAATACTTGTCGTACATCTATTACTCCATTAAAGGGGTACTCCGCCCCTAGACATCTTATCCCCTATCCAAAGGATAGGGGATAAGATGTCAGATCACGGGGGTCCGGCTGCGGGGGACCCCCGGGATCTCAGCTGCAGCACCAACCTCAACAGCTTCTGGCAACGCTGGAGGCTTCGGATCCCGACCATGTGAGCGAAAGAGCGTGAAGTCACGACTTCAGCTCTGTGTGACGTCACGCCCTGCCCCTCAATGCAAGGCTATGGGAGGGGGCGGGACCCCCGCGATCAGGCATCTTATACCCTATCCTTTGGATAGGGGATAAGATGTCTAAGGGCCAGAGTACCCCTTTAACCATAAAGTTTTAAATGAATATATATGTTTTTTAATTAATTGTGTTAATGCGCATGTTCCCCGGCTTACTTGTGACATCACTGTCCTGTCAAACTCCCGCATCTTTTAAGTATTTAATCCCCCTCTATACTATGTTACCCCAGACCTGACGAAGCAAGGGGATCCTTGCGAAATGCGTTGTCTCTGCATGTATTTTAAACATTAAACCAGGTTGGTTTTACTCCCGCTGCCTCCGAGCCTCTGTGACAAGCAGCCTCCTTACAGCGCCAGATTGCAATTCACTAGAGAAAGGTATACACCTCTGTACTGCATCATTGGTGAACGGGACCAGGACGCAAGGCTGCTACAAGGACAGACTCTGAGTGTACAAACTCATACATGCACATTACAGTGTTGTGCCTGCAGCGCAAAACTGAAAGGTGAATGTACATTCTCACCATTTATCTAATACCACACTCCAGTGTATTTGCATTGCTAACAACGGTTTGTGATTTTACTACACTTAGAAAGCGCCTTTTTCTTCTTCTTCTTCTTTTTCTGTTCCCTTTCTATACGCATACTTCCATCAGCAAGCGCATTGAAGATGAAACGTGGCTGGGTCTTTCAGCATGACAATGATCCCAAACACACCGCCCGAGCAACGAAGGAGTGGCTTCGTATGAAGCATTTCAAGGGCCTGGAGTGGCCTAGACAGTCTCCAGATGATAATCCCATAGAAAAACTTTTTAGGGAGTTGAAAGTCTGTGTTGCCCAGTGACAGCCCCAAAACATCACTGCTCTAGAGGAGATCTGCATGGAGGAATGGGCCAAAATACCAGCAACAGTTTATGAAAACCTTGTGAAGACTTACAGAAAACGTTTGACCTCTGCCATTGCCAACAAACAGTATATATCAAAGTATTGAGATGAACTTTTGTTATTGACCAAATACATATTTTCCACCATCATTTGCAAATAAATTATTTAACCCCTTAAGGACCCAGCCCATTTATACCTTAAGGACCCAGCCATTTTTTGAACATCTGACCACTGTCACTTTAAGCATTAATAACTCTGGGGTGCTTTTACCTTTCATTCTGATTCCGAGAATATTTTTACGTGACATACTCTACTTTATGGTAGTGGTAAACTTTCGCCGATACTTGAATCATTTCTTGGTGAAAAATTCCAAAATTTTATGAAAAAATTTACAATTTTGTTTTTTTTCTAACTTTGAAGCTCTCTGCTTGTAAGGAAAACAAACATTACAAATAAATTATATGTTGATTCACATATACAATATGTCTACTTTATATTTTCATCATAAAGTTGACATGTTTTTACTTTTGGACGACATCAGAGGGCTTCAAAGTTCAGCAGCAATTTTCCAATTTTCCCTACATTTTCAAAATCGGAATTTTTCAGGGACCAGTTCAGATTTGTAGTGGATTTGAAGGGCTTTCTTATTAAAAATACCCCATAAATGACCCCATTATAAAAACTGCACCCCTCAAAGTATTCAAAATGACACTCAGTAAGTGTGTTAACCCTTTAAGTGTTTCACAGGAATAGCAGCAAAATGAAGGATGTCCTTGTAGACCCAGTTTTTGAATTTTTTACAAGGGGTAATAGGAGAGTGAATTTTGCTGAAATGGTTTTTGGGTGGCATGTCACATTTAGGAAGCCCCTATGGTGCCAGAACAGCAGAAAAACCCCACATGGCATACCATTTTGAAAACTACACCCCTCAAGGAACTTAACAAGGGGTGCAGTGAGCCATAGCACCCCACAGGTGTTTAACGGATGTGTAAATGAGAAATCACTAAAGTGCAGTTTTTTCCCCAAATGTATAATTTTTACAAATGGTAATGGGAGAAATTGCCCCCAAAATTTGAAACCCCATCTCTTCTGAGTATATAAATACCCCATGTTAGGACATAAAATGCTCTGCGGGTGAACTACTATGCTCAGAAGAGAACGTGTCACATTTAGCTTTTGGAAAGCAAATTTAGCTGAAATGACTTTTTGTGAAAGTTGGATGTGTAAATGAAAAAAAAATTAACCCCAATCAACCGCATGTGAGACTTTTTGTGTGACTTTTGTACGCAATAAAAGGCTCTAAATACCTTGATAAATGTCCCCCATAGTGGTTACATTTTTCATCTGGTTTCAACTCCTGAAGAAGATATATTCTGTTTGGTTTAGAATGCAGACATTTTAATATTAAACGCCATACCGTGATTGGGGCCAATTTAGTTCCATACTAGTCTGACTGGTCAACTTTTAGTGTCAGAAAGGAGTAAATTTATTGAAGATCAGAATAAAATCTTACAACAAGTATCCATGGAACAATAACATAGGCACATAAGTAATACAACCCATGGTGACTGGTCAACTTTTTAGGACTACGCTTGTACACATCTTAAATCCTATCCACTGTTTCTTCCGAAGTCTTTGGGCAACCTGAACTTTTAACATGACATAAATAATTAATAATTTTAATTACATTACAGCAAAACCTTTAGAATGAATTTGGTAAATTTGCTAATTTATTCTAAGGATTCCACTGTACTGTCTCCACAGATCTTGTTCTTATAAATTCCAACAAGCAAAAAGCTATTTCTTGCTTTGCTGCCACCAACTTATGTCAACCTATGTAAGCACATGTCAAATTTGTCTCTTGAGAATGAAAGTTGGGATGTCAGTCAGGTGGACAACTAAGCCAGTTTCTCTTTTATTTTTATTTACCAGCCGTTTACCACTCCTGTCACTTCTTCTACAGGACTTTATGTTTCCAACATCCTATTTGAATATCCTTGTATTTATACTTAAATGCAAGCCTTATATACATGGCCACAGCTGGGATCTGTCCTAAATTCAGAAATGTATGGGTCCCTATTAAACTCTGTGTGCCCCAAATTTATGCATAGGTTGTGCATACTGGCATTAATAAAATCATAGCACTTTGGCCCACATTTATCAAGACAAAAACTGTCCAATTTGCCTATAGCAAACATTGACAGTTCCACTTTCATTTTAGCAGAGCATTTTGAGAAATAAAGACTGAGCAATGGTTGGTTGCTATGGACATATTGGATACTTTTATTGTCAGGGTATTTGCTAAATCTGAGCTAAAGTGTCTACGGGGTCCCCAATATGGCTCCACGGACACTTTGCTCACACTAAATATTGTGTTTTTCAACTTTTTGGGGATGTTTTATTGTTTAAAAGGCAGATTCAGGCACCTACCAGACTAGTTGGTCTTCCGTCCCTTAGAATAACTGGGCTTATACATGCTACTCTGTTGCACATATGGGTTTTCCACCTTTGAGTTTCTATGGCCTGACTTGTGGGATACTTGTAATCTAATAAAGAAACTGCTTTGTTTGTCTCTGTAACATGCTTGTGCACCCCATGCAGATTTACTATGGCCATATTTAACTAATGTTTTCACTTCTTTTATTTTAAAAGTGTAGCCAAATCTCTTTCAGGCCATTCAGCTATATATTCCCAGGAGATGGTTGAAAAAAAAAGGCAAAATTCTGTGTAATTGAAAACTCATGAATAAAACAAGTTCAAAATCAGGAGGAATGACAATGACAATTACCGGAGAAGATAGGTAAAAATGCATTCCAAAAGTTTTTTAAGAGTAAAAACCACTAGTTGACATATCTGACAGTTCATTTGCAGAGTTAAAATTTACCAAATTATAACAGACAAGCAAATACTATTTATTTCATCTAACTTTAATAAAAGCAGTATTGCATTGTTGTGTGCATTTAGAAGCATTTACAACAACTTGGTCACTGTTTGGTAAGACTTTTTTATGGGATCTCTTGACGTATACAACCATAGATGGTGTCATCTGATAGAGGCCAAAAGGGCTGTCATTTTGGCCTCTGATTGATTTACATTTAGGTTTCCATTTTATTGGCTGGATGAAATAGCACAAACTTCAGTTTTTTTTATATAGAAGGGGATTCAATTAAAAAACAAACAAAAAACATATATAGCATAGTATACCTTTGTTTACATGAGAGTCTATGTATAAAAGAGGCCACTAAGTATCTTAGTTAACACCTCGGTAATGTGAAGTTTTAATGTAAGCAACTGATTTCTTCCACAAATTGAGGCATGGTCTCTTGAACTGTTTGACAAACAGGATTTTCCTGGAGCTTGTGCAATAAAGCAAATGGAACTTGTAGTCTCTACTCTAGCCCATGTTGTGTCATTAGTCACTTTGTCTCTCTTTTTTTGAGGTGGATCTCAGATGGTTGGCACCCAGCTTTACTCAAAAGTCTCTACATACTACTGAAGCTAATTTTACCAACTTTATGGTTTAGGTTTCTATGTTCTATAGCTTAGCTCACAGTGTTTCGGTGCAGGTAAAAAACTTTGCAGTGTTAATATATAACCAATTAATGTGCACATATGCCCCAGGTACACCATTGTAAACTATCCAACAGAGCTGCTAAGTGTGTTGCAGAATTAAAGTCCATTGTCTGTTCACATATATCAAACATATGACTCATTTAACAACAATTCATTAGGGAGACCAAAAAAATAAAGTGTCGGTGCAATAGGTCAAACTAAAAAGAGGTATAGGGACAGAGAAAAGAAAAAACTTTTTTTGCTATAAAACATCAAAACAAAGCGAAATTAATAGACACCGCCTGACCCTCTAGAGATACATCAAGGAGGCTGTGCAAATGTAGGTACACCAAAAAGCAGCAGTACGGAGTGAGATAAGAAACAATTATAGAAGTATCGGAATCTCAAAGTGCACCCCGAGGTGCATATTTCGAACCCTTCATCAAGGGGTTACTTTTACACATAGTGTTGTGTAAAACTAAATTGTTCTACCCATAAACACTTAACACAGTGCTTGCATACTTATCAACAACTTGATGGTTCCATAATTAATAGGACACTTTTCTTGGCCTTTAAATGTCACAATTTTTTGGCACATTTAAAACCTTTTTTTTTTTATTAATAAAGCAATTTTTAAATGCATATAAAACTATATCAGGTATGTATAGCACGCTCGGTCTCTTGAAACAGATGTTCTAAATGAGAGTTGGCAAATTATAAAACCACAGATCAGAGTATTGCCTACTATCATATTTGGATGAACATTTTATTTTTATTCATCTAAAAGCTTATTTGGCTCACAAAACTGTATGTGATAAAGCTGATGACAGAGCAGGAACTACAGCAGAATTTCCTCAAGAGATTCAATTTAATCAAATGAATTGAATTTTTTCTAAATTAAAAATCAGACAAGTTCACCTCAAATTGACCATAGTATTTTCACCTTTTCTATATACTGTATGCCTATATTCTAAGTAAACTTTGAATTAAAGGGAAATAAAAAATAGTTGCCCTTTGCATGGCATGAAATGTGTCCTCAGATAGTGACCTATTGTTTAAATCAAGTTTTTATGTAAAAAATATTTTCAATTTTTTGCAATTTGTTTTGTCATCACTACACAGTATTTAAAAGAAAAAATGAAATTACCTAATAATAAGCTGACACTTCCTGTTCCGTAGAGATCACTTTTAAGCATTCTTCTCATTATCATCACAGACAAGACTACACCTATTGTATATATCAGTATCAGTATATCAGTATCTAGTTTTAATTAGAAAAACAAGTAGGAATGTATTATAATTAAATATACAGTATAATGAAACCTCTCCAAAAGTCCACCACTTTAAAATGCCCGATCCCTTATCCAAAGCACATTTTCTGTGACAGATTTTTAGCTGAATTCTTTTATTCATTCATTGAAAGACTCCTTAGAAGATGACTTTTTTTGTGCAATTTTGGTAGTATCAAAGAGTTTTTAATATATATGTTTACCTTGCCCTTGCTACATACGTAAATTGCAGTGATATAGTGATGCAAAAGAGTAAAAGACACACATGAATAACTCAAAATTGATGATCACAAGGATCAATGACCCTAGTGAGGGGTGGACTAAACATATGTTTATTTTATACCTCAACTCAGCCCAAAAGGACTGAGCAAAAAGTCCACTTTTTATCCCTCACTTGATTAAAACTTAACTTTTAATTAAACAATAAAGTGAATATTCAGAGTTTTAAGTGATTTTAAAAGATCCAGCATTTTAGCACCACATGTATTAATGTACTTGTTGTCCCTAGGGACCAACTGAATTTAGGAATCTACTCAGTGCATCTGCAGAATGCGCTAATTAAGGGTGCTTATGCTGATGTTTAAAATGCTAACACACTGTCCCTCCTAACATGTTTCGCCACCAAAGTGACGTCTTCAGAAGACGTCACTTTGGTGGCGAAATATGTTAGGAGGGACAGTGTGTTAGCATTTTAAACATCAGCATAAGCACCCTTAATTAGCGCATTCTGCAGATGCGCTGAGTAGATTCCTAAATTCAGTTGGTCCCTAGGGACAACAAGTACATTAATACATGTGGTGCTAAAATGCTGGATCTTTTAAATCACTTAAAGCTCTGAATATTCACTTTATTGTTTAATTAAAAGTTAAGTTTTAATCAAGTGAGGGATAAAAAGTGGACTTTTTGCTCAGTCCTTTTGGGCTGAGTTGAGGTATAAAAAAAAGACACACATGCACACTGATCTTAAAATATAATTCTGTGTTAAATAGTTCTCAAAGTTGTCAACTCTTATCCATCTAAACTTTAATTTTCTGGGAAGCTTCATCTAGGATTAATATACAGCTTTAAATCACGGGTCTCAAACTGGTGGCCATCCAGATGTTGCAAAACTTCACCTCCCAGCATTCCCGACAGCCGTTAGCTGCAGCAAATGACTGTCTGGGCATGTCCAGGCATGCTGGGAGTTGAAGTTTTTCAACATCTGGAGGGTCACCAGTTTGAGACCCCTGCTTTAAAGAGTAATACAATCAGTAGAAAACCTGATTGAAAACTATCTGGACCAAAAACATTGATCAACAGATCTCTTCTAAAAATTTCCTATTTATGTTTGTAGAACTAAAATCCAATGTTGACCTAGCTTGTGTTGGTTTAGTGGGAGTTCCTTTATTGTTAAGCTCTTCCCTTTTGGCTAGTAGGGATTCTCTTTTTCCCTGAAGACTTCACTTCTATTCCGCAAATTTTTGCCAACTCTGAGCTGTCAGGATTATGGGAATAAGCCCAGCTGGATTCTTCCACTGGATTTACATAGGTAAAGTCAGGCAATTGGCATTTTGGCGTTTTCTTCTTGGGTATTGGCGTTTTCATCTTGGGTATTGGCGTTTTCATCTTGGGTATTGGCGTTTTCATCTTAACTTGGCTTAAAACCATTTTCAATTCCTCCGGATAAACCAGCACAGCAGCCTTGGCAAATGACCAATTTCAGGACTGTATCACTTGGTTTCTAAAACTTTTAATCATGTGAAGAAATATGGCATAGAGTAGAAGCAAAAGCATCTCAAGTAGTTTATTGTCATAGGAACCAGTATAGCAGAAACTAAGACATGAAGTATATCACCAAGGAGTTTATCCAGCTTACTGCTGAAAATGCTGTAAACTTTTGGTGATTCAAACTAAGTTTAAGCATAGAATACAGAGAATGTTTTTGTGATTGGTGAAAAAACTGTTCTGAGGGCTGACAGTAAACCTATGTGGCTGATGCAGGTAGATAGGCAGCTTCTGATTAAGGAACCAATGGTAGTCAGGGTTGAGTTGCTACCTTCTCTATGGCTCTATTCAGAGAACAATGTGCCAAATCTTTCAAATAATTCCTCAAGCAGCACCGAGACAGAGCGTAGGTTTCTCGGAGGAGGGGGGTTCCCTGGGAGGAGAGGGTGTGCTTTCTTCTTGAATTTAGAACTGTCAGTCATGAGTTTTTCATACTTATCATGACAACATTCCCTTCTGTAGTCCGCACTGCAACAAATAAAGGTCTACTATAGATAAAATTGGAGAAGATCTTGTCAGACTAGTCACCACAAAGATGCCCAACTATACCCACGGTGTCCAGAAACTAGAGAAATAAATATATCGATTTGGGGCTCAAGGTCATGGATATTATATATATTTCAATAAAATAATATTGTTATGTACCATACAAGTAAAAAAGGAGAGGGATACAGTATAAACTACAATAGATTTGCTTTTCAAATTCAAGTCAGATATTTATTATGGTAAAATTATATAGTAAAATTCCCTTGGGTATGTCAGAGGGCCCTTGTGACCACCCTCCGGCTACTTACAATAAAATAATTAAAATATAATAAAAAAGAATAAAACAATACTGCTGCTAGTGATCAAAAGTGCATAGTGGTATTCACAGACAATTAGAAAGGCATTATGTGCCTTGTAGTTAGTGGAAAGTAAATGCTTGTCTTTATAAGGCACTATGGGACTTGTGGTCGCCGTAGTAGTTAATCATTTATATGCATATTGTAATCCTATGGTAGTGCAGATTCTGTTGTAGATACTAAAGTATTGCACGTAGATCCTTAATAGAATGATATAACTACTCACTCCTCTGCATATAGATAATGAAAATCAAATGGTGTGTTGCACCTCTTGCCTATCCCAGTAGCAGGTTAATGAGGTTTTGCTTACCGCTGGTCCTAGAGTTGTATGCGCAACTCACACTGGATTGTACTGTGATGAGCCGACAGCTCGCCACTCCAGCCGGAGATACGTGCAGAAATCGTTCGGTCGGCGGCTGTCCTGATGGAAATTTGTTGTGAAGCGGACTCATGTGATGTAACGGGGATGAGTAGTTGCAGTGTGTCCTCGTGTATCCACGTAGGAAGTTGTTTGATTGACCGGGCACTGACAATCAATATGGCCAATATCAAAGCAGCAGTATATGATTATATATATATATATATATATATATATATATATATATATATATATATACAGGTATAGGCTGGACGCGTTTCAAGACCTCTGTAGGTCTTTTCTTCAGCAGCTCATTCAGTACCTCATTCAGTAATGGTTTTAGGAGTCATTTTGAAAAGTATATATAGGCTTAACCCCTCCCCTAAATAGTGACATCACATGCATTGTTAATTGGTGCAAATCTGCAACAGTCTGTTAGTTTTCTGTCTCTAGTGGATTAGGCTCTAAATCAGTGTTTCTCAGCCACAACTCCCAGCATGTACAGGCATGCTGGGAGCTGCAGCCACGCAACACCACGAGGCACTCCAGACAGGAAACACTGCTTTATACTCAAAGATTGCACGTATATATATATATATATATATATATATATATATATGTACATATATATATATATATATATATATATATATGACGTCTATGTATAATGACATTTAAAAATATTCATATTTTTCAATTTCATTGTACATACTCGTCATTTTTGATTTCCATTTTTACCTGCATATACAGTATATTCCCATTCATCTCTTTTTGATTATGATCATATTTTATATATACTCATTGTCTTTTTTATATTATATGGCAGCAAATCTTTATTGCTAGATTCCCGGTATACATAAATTTGCCATTAATATCATATGTTGTCCTATCTCTAAATCGTTAAGATTTAGATATCAGTATGTCCCATTAAGTATAATAAAACTATATCTGTTTTAATTGTTCTTACAATATATATATATATATATATATATATATATATATATATATATGCTAACTTTGAGTATAAAGCAGTGTTTCCAATCTGGTGTGCCTCCAGGTGTTGCGGGGACAGGCATGCTTGGAGATGTGGTTGAGAAACACTGATTTGGAGCCTAATCCACTAGAGACAGAAAACAAGCAGACTGCTGCTGCAGATTTGCACTAATTAACAATGGATGTTATGTCACTATTTAGGGGAGGGGTTAAGCCTATATATACCGTATTTATCAGCGTAAAATATGCACTTTTTAGGCTAAAATTTTTAGGCTAAAGTCTATGTGCATGTTATACGCCGATACACCCCCAGGAAAGGCAGGGGGAGAGAGGCCGTCGCTGCCCGCTTCTCTCCCCCTGCCTTCCCTGGGGTCTAGAGCCCTGCTGCCGGCCCTTCTCTCCCCCTAGCTATCGGCGCCGCTGCCCGTTCTGTCCCCCTGACTATCGGTGCTGGCGCCCCACTGCCGGCGCCGATAGCCAGGGGGAGAGAAGCGGCGCCGACAGCCAGGGGGAGAGAAGGGGCAGCGGCACCCATTGCCGGCACCGCTGCCCCGTTGCCTCCCCCCATCCCCGGTGGCATAATTACCTGGGTCGGGTCCGCGCTGCTGCAGGCCTCCGGCGTGCGTCCCCTGCGTCGTTGCTATGCACGGCGCGGCACACTGACTTTATGCGCCGCGCCGTGCAGCGCATAGCAACGACGCTGGGGACGCACGCCGGAGGCCTGCAGCAGCGCGGACCCGACCCAGGTAATTATGCCACCGGGGATGGGGGGAGGCAACGGGGCAGTGGCGCCGGCAATGGGTGCCGCTGCCCCTTCTCTCCCCCTGGCTGTCGGCGCCGGCAATGGGGCGCCGGCACCGATAGTCAGGGGGACAGTACGGGCAGCGGCGCCGATAGCCAGGGGGAGAGAAGGGCCGGCAGCAGGGCTCTAGACCCCAGGAAAGGCAGGGGGAGAGAAGCGGGCAGCGACGGCCTCTCTCCCCCTGCCTTTCCTGGGGGTATATCGGGGTATACACAAGCACACACGCACCCTCATTTTACCATGGATATTTGGGTAAAAAACTTTTTTTACCCAAATATCCTTGGTAAAATGAGGGTGCGTGTTATAGGCCGGTGCGTGGTATACCCCGATAAATATGGTACTTTTCAAAAGGACTCCTAAAACCATTACTGAATGAGACACTGAATGAGCTGCTGAAGAAAAGACCTAAGGAGGTCTTGAAATGCGTCCAGCCTATACCTTAATGTATGTATAATCATATACTGCTGCTTTGAAATTGACCATATTGATTGTCAGTGCCCTGTCAATCAAGCAACTTCCTATGTGGATACACGAGGACATCGCAACTACTCATCCCTGCAGTGTCTGCTTCACAAGAAGTTTCTATCAGGACAGCCGCCGGCAGAATGATTTCTGCACGTATCTCCAGCCGGAGCGTCGAGCTGTCGGCTCATCACAGTACTATCCAGTGTGAGTTGCGCAGACAACTCTAGGACTAGCATAAAGCGGAGCCTCACTAACCTGCTATCTCCCGGGCTGCGAACACTACCGGAATAGGTGAGAGGTGCAGCGCACCATTTGACTTTCATTATCTTGATGTATATACAGAGGAGCAGGTAGCTAATTCATTCTATTAAGGATCTACATGCAATACTTTAGTATCTACAAAGGCATCTGTACTACCATAGGATTACACTATGTATATAAATGATTAACTACTACAGCAACTACAAGTCCCATAGTGCTTTATAAAGACAAACATTTACTTTCAACTAACCACAAGGCGCATAATGCCTTTCTAATCATCTGGATATATCACTATGCACTTTGACCACTAGCAGCAGTATTGTATATAATTTTTTATTATTATTTTAATTATTTTACTGTAAGTAGCCAGAGTGTGGTCACAAGGGCACTGTGACATACCCAAGGGAATTTTACTATATCGTTTTACTATAATAAATATCTGGCTTGAATTTGAGAACCAAATCTATTGTATTCTATACTGTATCCCTCTCCTTTTTTACTTGTATGGTACATATCAATATTATTTTATTGAAATATATATAATATTCATGACCTTGAGCCTCAAATCCATATATTTATTTAGTTAAAGGTCTACCACTTTGTTTAAGAGTTGTTATGGTGACATGGCCAATTGATAAAAGTGTTGATGCAACAGAGCAATGAAATAGTGTTCTATTAAAGGGGTACTCTTTTTTTCTCTTAAATCAACTGGTGGCAGAAAGTTAAACATATTTGTAAATTACTTCTATTAAAAAATCTTAATCCTTCCAGTACTTATTAGCTGCTGAATGCTACAGAGGAAATTCCTTTCTTTTTGGAACACTGATGACCTCACGAGCACAGTGCTCTCTTCTGACATCTCTGTCCATTTTAGCAACCATGCATAGCAGATGTATGCTAAGGGCAGCATGGTGGCTCAGTGGTTAGCACTGCAGCCTTGCGGTGCTGGGGACTTGGATTCAAATCCCACTAAGGACAACAATAAATAAATCTTTATTATTATGATAATAACATCAGCAGAGAGAACTGTGCTCGTGATGTCATCAGAGAGCATTCGAAAAAGAAAAGAATTTCCTCTGTAGTATTCAGCAGCTAATAAGTACAGGAAGGATTAAGATTTTTTAATAGAAGTAATTTACAAATATGTTAAACTTTCTGCCACCAGTTGATTTAAAAGAAAAAAGGTTTTCACCGGAGTACCCCTTTAAGGATATGTTCACACGACCATTTACTTCAGTCCCGCTTTTCTCCTGTCACTACCTCCTAAACGGACCATTCTACTAATGGATGCAAACTGATGCAAACTTTTGCATCAGTTTTTCAGCCGTTATTGTGAAAAGTCAGCCAACTTCAGACTCCCGCAGCCAGGACTACTACAACTTCCATCATGAAGCAGACTTGTTTCCATGATGGGAGTAGTAGTTCCTGCAGGTTACTGGGGAGGCTACATTAGTGCTTGTACTACTACCCCCTCATGGAACAGAGTCTGTTCCATGTTGAGGGTAGTAGTACAGCGGCTGAGGGATTGATCGCACCGAATCCCACTTCTGAGACACGATGCGATCAGAAGCAATAAAGCAGGGCGCCATGATCCGCTCCACTGCGATATACAGTGTATTTTTACTCTCAGTTTTAAATTCCCCGCCAGGAGCCCTGAATGGTCCATACCAAGGAACCATTCAGGGCTCCAGGCGGGGTTTTTAAAATGAACATTGTGAGTGGCAGCGGGGGCCATATGTATATTAAAAGTGCTGTGGGGGGCAATATATATATAGCGCTGCAGGGGGGACAGACATATAGCCTATATATCTAGCCCCCAGCGCATTTATCACATGCTCCCCACAGTGCATTAATAAAGATATGACCCCACCGGCGCATTTATATATACCCCCGCAGCTTATTTATAATGTGCCCCCACAGTGGATTTGTCATAATATGCCACTGCAGCGCTATATGTGAAAAGTATTCATTGGGCCAGCAGCCGGCCCGCCCGATCTGTATAGATGCGCTTCTAAAGATATATGCCCACGCAGCGTTATGTATGAAAAGTATTCTATCAGCATCACCGTGCTGGCCGGCTTCTGGCCCGATGTGCTGCTGATACTTTTCACATATAGCACTGCGGTGGCATATAATGACAAATGCCCTGTGGGGGCACATTATAATTACGCGGCAGGGGGTAAATATTTATAAATGCACCGGCGGGGGTAATATATCTTTATAAATGCACTGTGGGGGCACATTATAAATGCTCTGGGGGGCTATATATATATATATATATATATATATAGGCCATATGTTTGCCCCCCCCTTGCAGCGCTATATATCTTGCCCCCCCCAAAGCACTTTTAATGTACTTATGGCCCCTGCTGCCACTCACAATGTTCATTTTATAAACCCTGCTGGGAGCCCTGAATGGGTCCTCGGTACCAGCCATTCAGGGCTCCCGGCGGGGGATTTAAAAATGAAAGTAAAAACACAAGATACATTGCAGAAGAGAAGAGCATGCCGCCAGCTCCCCTGCTTAATAACTTCTGAACGCATGGGGTCTCAGAATAAATCCCTCAGCCCCTGTACTACTACCCCCAACATGGAACAGACTCTGTTCCATGATGGGGTAGTAGTACAAGCACTAATGTAGTCTCCCCAGCCACCAGCTGAGGGAACTACTACTCCCATTATGAAATCAAGTCTGTTCCATGATAGGAGTAGTAGTAGTCCCACAACACTGCAGGAGTCGCTGATTTCACC
Source organism: Hyla sarda (assembly GCF_029499605.1). Taxonomy (NCBI): domain Eukaryota; kingdom Metazoa; phylum Chordata; class Amphibia; order Anura; family Hylidae; genus Hyla; species Hyla sarda. The sequence goes on from NC_079192.1 coordinate 251,722,923, forward strand.
TCTCCTGAGTATGCTCAGATATAATAACAGATATTATAAAACGGGTGATAATGGATTGTAAAAAAATCCAATTGACATTTGCCGTTTTCAACACGTTTGAAAAATTATCAAACAGATTGATAACGGGCATTTATTAACGGGGGCAGACAGCCGTGTGAACAAGCCCTAAGCTACTCTCCAACTGTGAGGACTTCAAGTCAAAAGGAAAGTGTCTGAGGATAATCGGAATTGACCAGTGTGGGACAACGAATTGGCCACTGTAAGACTCATTTTTAGAATTGCACTTCTGAACTTTATATAATAAAAAGGGAGCGCACTAACACAAGCTTTATGTTTACCATCATCTGTAATTTTTTTAAATAAACAGGAAAAATTTAATTTGTGAATTTAACACAAATTGTAAAAACAAGATCTGTCAGGTACACAGCATGTTAAAGGGGTACTCCCCTTTAAAACATTTTAACATTATCCACAGGCCGCTGGCGCATAAAATAAAAACCAAGCTCATTTGCTGCTCCTCCCTCGGTTACCTGGTATCTATGCTTCTGTCCTCCAGTGCAGTCTTCTTCTTTGTTGCCAGTGGTAGATGCATCACACTGCAGCTCAGCTAATCCCCAACTGCAGTGGTGTCCCGCCTCGACAAGACTGAGCTACAGTGTGACAAATTTAGCCCCGACACCAAGAAAAAGGTCAGTGAAATGGCTTAAAGGGGTACTCCAGTTGAAAACATTTTTTTTAAATCAGCTGTTTCTAGAAAGTTATACAGATTTGTAAATGACTTCTTTTAAAAAATGTTAATCCTTCCAGTACTTATCAACTGCTGTATGTTCCAAAGAAAGTTGAGTTGTTATTTTCAGTCTGACCACAGTGTTCTCTACTGACACCTCAGTCCATGTCAGAAACTGTCCAGAGAAGAGCAAATCCCTATAGCAAACCTTTCCTGCTGCAGACAGTTCCTGACATTTACAGAGAGCACTGTGGTCATACTGTAAAAAACAACTCAAATTTATCTGAAGCATATAGCAGCTGATAAGTACTGGAAGACTTTTTAATAGAAGTAATTTACAAATCTAAAAAAAATGGTGCAGCTCACAACCAAAAATCTGAGGATAGTGTGATTAAATACCGGAACTCACTGGCCAAGGAAAATCAAAGAATATAGAATATAATCACACCTCTAAGATTTCACCTACAAAATGTGCATAATTATATTTCAAGGATTGCAAAATTGGAATAAAATTTAAATTTATTAAAAATGTCAATATATAAAAAATATAATGAAATATATATCTTGGCACTAATATAGGAATAAACCACCACTGGGCCCTAGTGGGGATATTCACACAATATGTAAATTTGTAATTTTGTAATTTACAAATCCATTTAACTTTCTGGCACCAGTTAACATGAAAAAAAAATTGCTTTCCACTGGAGTACCCTTTTAATACGTCTCACTATTGCAGGCTGAGGTAGGACATCAATGCAGCCAGCAATTAGCTGAGCCACAGTGTGACATATTGACCACCATCCAACAGGTAGTAGATCGCACTGGAGGAAGGGAGCAGTGATATCAGGGAACCAAGGGAACAGGGCCAGTCAAGTCTTGCTGGCAGCCTGGGGATTATGTTAAAAAATGTTGAACAGCAGGGCAGTAGACTAAAGGAGATGTGCTTTTTTTTTACGTCAGTAAGGGTGCTTTCACACTACGATTATAATGTACGGTTGCTGGATCCGGTTGGGAGGGGCGAAAACCGGACGCTCCCGTATCCCAGCCGGATCCGGCCCGAACCCCATTCATTTCAATGAGCCGACTGGAGTCAAACGCTGACTCCGGTTGTCTCATTTTTGCCCTGTATACAATTTTCTGACCGGACCTAAAACCGTGGTATACCACGGCTGGGATACGGGAGCGGCCGGTTTTCGCCCCTCCCAACCGGATCCAGCAATCGTACACTACAATCGTGGTGTGAAAGCACCCTAATTGAGAGTCCATATTCTAGCCTCTTGCTTTTTTACATTAGGGCTAGAATAGGGCAGCACAGGTCTCCATTGCAAATATCACGGAAGCTCAGCTTTCAGCGTGAAAACCAGGCTCCCACTACCACGAGCAGAGCCACCAAATTTTGACCATGGCATGTTAGGAGCTTGTGTGCGCAGTTGACTCCATTTGCTTCCTGGTGGAGCTGGGATTGTGTTATTGTCCAAATCAGACAGGAGAAGCATTGCTCAAAAGGCTGGAGACTGCTTCCATTGCTCAGAAAATTAAATTTGCGTATAGGGAAAAATATAGATTGCTCAGGAATAAATTAACAGATTTTTCTTCCAGTTAAATTGCATTTTGTAACAGCATTACCCGCACATTTAATCAGTATATTCTAATAGAGTGTCTTTTTACCTTGTGGATACTAAGTAGCTGTTCAGTGTAATGAGTGTTCCCAAGATGTGTTACAAAACACTTTCACCAGGAAGGATGTTGCTCCAGAAAAGTTCTTGCAAAATGCTCTCGTGCTGGGAGACTGCCTTGGCTGGCATGTCTACAACCAACGTAGATGGTATATTCTGGTTAGAGCAGGTGACTCTGAAGTGTCAACGGGAGTGCGGAATTCCATAGAAGTGCATTGGGCTTCCTTTTGAGGTGGAATTCCGCAAGCAAATTTCCGCTGGTGGAAAATCTGCCGTGTGAATAGACCCTAAGGCTAAGTTTCCACTTGTTTTTTTGTGTGCGTTTTCCCCCAAAAACACGCCAAAACGGCCCCCACACCGTTTTTTCATTGAAAAAAATGCTGTGGCCAGATGCTAGCTGTAAATCAATGAGAAATCGCCAAAAAAAATTAGCACTTTGTATTTTTCAGTTTTTAGCTTTTTTTTAAAAAATCCTTTTGGGGTTTTTTCACTTTTTTTTAGCTCCTCGGCGGTTTTGCAAAGTCACATCATGTTGAGCCTATGACATTTTTTCTCCCTGAAATTATGGCATTTTTCTCCCATAGAAGCCTATGGGAGTAAAAAAACGCCAAGAAAAACGACATGTGGGTTTTAACTTTGGCATTTTTGCAGGCAGTTTTTATTCTATTTTGGACTTTAGCGATCCAAAAAAGTGATGGAGATACCTTTTTGATGAAAATTTCATAGGGTATCATTAAAATTTTTTTTTTTTAAAAGATACAGTAGTGATGGAAAAAATTGTATTCAACGAAATGTATCTTTTTTATAATGAAATTTTATTTAATTGTTAAACAGGGATCAATTTATATGGGCAAACACGGCACTAAAAATGTAGTGTGTGTGTGTTTTTAACTTAAAATGCATCAGTGCAGGGGACCATAGAAGAGCAGCCAGCCGCATCTATACATTATACAGGAGGATCACAGCGGGTGTCAGGAGTGACATCCATGGTGATCTGTCCTTAACTGCAGGTACTCCTGCTCCCAACATGGAGCACACTCTGCTCCATGTTGGGAGCAGTAGTACCTGCAGTTAAGGACAGATCAAAGCAGGTGTCACACCTGCGATCATCCTTCATCCCTAAGATGCAGAGCAGCTTTCTCCTGTGCTTGCATCTCTGATCTGTACTCCGGCCGGCCACTCACTCACTCATATTTGCCGCTGAGAGTGGGGTTGACTGCCACCATCCGGCCAATCCCCACCCTGGACGGAAAATATGAATGAGTGATGTATATTTCTATTCACATCACTGGTCGGCCCAGAGTATAGTTCGAGCGCTGTATAGAGCCGCTCCGCATCTCTGCTATATTATGCACGATCGCATCGGGTGTCAGGAGTGACACCCGGGGCAATCTGTCTATTAGTACTACTACCCCCATCATAGAACAGTGTGTCCCATGCTGGGAGTAGTAGTACTACCTAAAAAAAAAGAAAGGGGGGAAAAAAGTGAAAAACACACACACTACATTTTTATTATTGTCGGCTACATTTTTAGTGCCCTGCCCACCCACATAAAGTGATGCCTGTTTAAAAATTTATAAAAATTTTGTTATAAAAAATATACATTTCGTTAAATACATTTTTTCCATCATTATTGCATTTTTTTTTTTTTAGGGACCCAACAAATTTTTAAAATACCTCAAAGGGGCCAAAAATAGAATTTCCACTCAAAGACAAATAACTCCAGAAAAAAATGCAAGAAAAAAAAACTCCAAGCACAGGAAAATGCTGGCATTTTTTACTTGCAGTTTTTTGGGCCACGAAAGTCGAAACTTAGCCTAAGACTCATTATGGAGTGATTATGGAGTGATGATGATACAGAGCAGGTTACCCATATGTATAGCACTACAGATTTTTTTTTTGTTTAGTTTTTTTGTTCTTTTCCAAATAAATTTATTTATTAATATTTTTTTCCAAAAACCAAGACTAGATTTTATTTCTCAGTATCAGATATAAGGTACCAACTGACAAATTACACTAGAATATTATAATACCAAATAATTGAAGTTTTGTTTGAGAGAAATTTAAATTAAAAAACATTGGGTCATCCTGCTTTTAAGGATTTGCCAGTTACCATTAAGACAAGAGAATAGGTTGAAGTTTCCTAAGTTGTAAATGAATGCCCATTTTATCTGTATTCACACTAAGGTGAATTTGATCTCCAGTTAGCTAATAAGTGAGATGTCAAATTAATGACTACAGAAAATAGTTACATCATTTTCCACATGTGCACAATCCTGAGATTCAATCAAGTTAAGAAAATATGTTGTCTATTGATTTTAATATTTACTAGATTTTTGCTTTTATGTTCTCTACGGAGGACAGAATCTTGTCTATAAAACCATACTAAAAGTGACAGCGGTAATACATGGACTGAAAGTATGCCTTCCAGGCAAAATCTTCTGTATGTTAACTGCCAAATCTCTGTTAAACTAGAACGAACATGACAGCATTGACCAATGTGTTGAATGTAATGAATCATATTGATTGAACAGTAATATACTGTAAAAAATTTTATTCTGTTTTCTGACCAGCTTAATATTATACATTTATATTATATCTTGTGTTTTTACATTGACTAAGAACACATCTTCATGCTGTGTAGATACTATTTTGGAAAAGAACAAATATATTAGCATCAACATTTTGCGCACAGTAAGCATCACATCTCACTGATTAGATTAACATTATTAATTAACAACTGTCAGCAATGTCACCTACTAATATATCACATTCGGAAGATAGCAAGACTACAAGATGCATGATAAAACTATGCCTGCCAGTGCAGCCTCAAAATTGTATATATAAACGCAATAATATTAGCCTTTATTACATGTATCATATTATGATCCTAGGACTGACAGTTCACTTTCAACAATAGAATTCAAAACTATAATTATAAAAATAACTGTAAGAAACTATAGACTGAAGGGCATAACACTGAAGGTTATTAAAAAGCCTTTAAAGCAGTTGCAGCTCTGGAACTTGCATACAACTTAAGGACACCCTTTTTCATCTCAAGTTCCATGACTACGTGAATCTTTTTGTTGTGAGTGCCAAGAGATTATCAGATCCCAGGGTATCCCACTGCAAGCACCTCTAACAGTCAGCTGTAATTGTTGAAAAAGAAATAAGGGGGAAGTGGGCCAAATAACCCCATAGACACATATATCAAGGAATTATTATTGTATTATAAAGATCTATAGCGGCAGGGCAGTGCTGCCCCTGTATATAATATGGAGGGAGGCTACTTTAGCTCTGTAGTTCTGAGTACTACTTTTCACCATTCTATCTAGTACTGCTAAGGTAAATTTAGGCTGGCCCCATGGTATGGTAGCAGCTGCACCAACAATAACTTTGCTAGGAGTGAATTAAGCCACACAACATCTGAATGAGGGTGCATGCACACCCCGTTTTCCCTCTACGGGTGCTGGATCCGTCTGGGGGAGGGGAAAACCATACCCCAGCCGGACCGACACCCTAATCCATTGACTTTAATGAGCCGACCAGAGTCAACGGTTTACTCCGGTCGGCTCATTTTTGACCTGTATCCGGTTTTCTGACCGGACCTCAAAATGTGGTATACCACGTTTTGAGGTCCGGTCAGCAAACCGGATATAGGTCAAAAATGAGCTGACCGGAGTAAAACGGTGACTCCGGTCGGCTTATTAAAGTCAATGGATTAGGGCGTTGGTCCGGCTGGGGTACGGGGGCACGCAGTTTTCCCCTCCCCCAGCCGGATCCAGCACACATACAGTGACAACGTGATGTGCATGCACCCTGAGTGAGCACATATTGTTGTTTGCAAGATTCGATTAAATAAGAGTGATGATGACAAGGAGACTGTACTGCCTGTGGATGGGGCCTGACTACTAGGCAGATGACAGGGATTCACAGCAGCAACAGCATCTATAGTATCAGCAGCAAAGTTTTGATCACTTTGTGGGAGGTATTGATTGTACCATATAGCCTTGTGATGTCATTCTATGGGGGAGATTTATCAAAACCTGTCCAAAGGAAAAGTTGCCCATAGAAACCAATCAGATCGCTTCTTTCAATTCTGAAAAGGCCTGTGAAAATTTAAAGAAGAGATCTGATTGGTTGCTATGGGAAACTCAGCAACTTTTCCTCTAGACAAGTTTTGATAAATCTCCCCTTTGTGTTAACATAGAGCCATAGGGGGAGATTAATCAAAAACTGTACAGAGGAAAAGTTGACCAAGTTTCCCATAGCAACCAATAAAACATTTTCTTTCATTTTTCACAGGCCTTTTTAAAAATGAAAAAAGCTATCTGATTGGTTGCTATGGGCAACTGGTCGACATTTCATCTACACAGGTTTTGATAAATCTTCCCCATAGTTCCTACATTTGAACCCTGCCCACACCTTACTTTATGCTTGCATATCCAACAAAGAGCACAAAGAGCCTGGTTTTCTTTGCCTGGGAAGGTAGAGAAGAATGTGGTAGTACTGGAAAGAGCTAGTATTATAACTACCCAAACATGCCCCTCTTCTGGCAGTCTTTCTCTGAAGCCTACAAAAGCAGCAGCAATCACCTGGGCCTACCTCTGGGACATTTTTCAGATGTTCGGCTGATGTAATCGATGACAGTAGTGGTGTCCCACCTCAGCCGCTGATTGACTTACCAGGCTATGACATCATGTCCCTAAACCCATAAGTGCCAGACAGCAGGGAACTGAGATCCATTATACCGGCTGCAATAATAAGATTTTTTTTTTTTTTACTTAACCCCTTTCTGACTAGGTTTAAAAAATAAAACTCCTCATTACCACCCCCCTTTAACCCCTTAAGGACCGGGCCCATTTTGGCCTTAAGGACCAGAGCATTTTTTGCACATCTGACCACTGTCAGACTCTGGGACACTTTTACTTTTCATTCTGATTCCTAGTTAGTTTTTTCAGGACATATTCTACTTTATGTTAGTGGTAAAATTTTGTCGATACTTGCATAATTTCTTGCAGAAAAATTCCAAAATTTTATGAAAACATTTAATATTTTGCATTTTTCTAACTTTGAAGCTCTCTGCTTGTAAGGAATATAGCCATTCCAAATAAATTATATTTTGATTCATATATTCATATATACAATATGTCTACTTTATGTTTGCATCATAAAGTTGACATGTTTTTACTTTTGGAAGATATCAGAGGACTTTAAAGTTCAGTAGCAATTTTCCAATTTTTCACAAAATTTTCAAAATCGGAACTTTTCATGGACCAGTTGAGGTTTGAAGTGGATTTGAAGGGCTTTCTCATGAGAAATATCCCATAAATGACCCCATTATAAAAACTGATCCCCTCAAAGTATTCAAAATGACATTCAGTAAGTGTGTTAACCCTTTAAGTGTTTCACAGAAATAGCAGCAAAGTTAAGGAGACTTTTCAAAATCCTAATTTTTTACACTCGCATGTTCTTGTAGACCCAGTTTTAGAATTTTTACAAGGGGTAAAAGGAGAAAAATCTGCTCAAAATTTGTAACCCAATTTCTCTCAAGAAAGGACCTCATATGTGTGTGCCAAGTGTTCGGCGGGCGCAGTAGAGGGCTCAGAAGGGAAGGAGCGACAATGGGATTTTGGAGAGTGAGTTTTTCTGAACTGGTTTTTGGGGGGCATATCACATTTAAGAAGCCTCTATGGAGTATGGAAATACCCCATGTGTGGACATAAAGTGCACTACGGGGGCACTACAAAGCTCAGAAAAGGAGTCACATTTGACTTTTGGAAAGCTAATTTTGCTGAAATGGCTTTTGGGGGCCATGTCACAATTAGGAAGCCTCTATGGTGCCAAGACAGCAAAAAAAAACTCCACATGGCATACTATTTTGGAAACTGCATCCTTCAAGGAGCAAAACAAGGGGTACAGTGAGCCTTAACACCCCACAGGTGGTTGACGACTTTTCGTTAAAGTTGGATGTGTAAATTAAAATTTTTTACACTAAAATGCTGGTTTTCCCTCAAATGTTTACTTTTTTACAAGGGTTAATTGGAGAATATGCCCCCCAAAATTTGTCACCCCCATCTCTTCTGAGTATGGAAATACCCCATGTGTGGACGCCAAGTGCTCTGCTGGTGCACTACAATGCTCAGAAGAGAAGGAGTCACATTTGGCTTTTGGAAAGAAAATTTTGCATGGCATACTATTTTGGAAACTACACCCCTCAGGGAACGTAACAAGGGGTACAGTGAGCCTTAAAACCCCACAGGTGTTTAATAAATGTTCATTAAAGTGGGATGTGAAAAGGAAAAAATTGATTTTGTACCCTAAAATGCTGGGGTTACCCCAAATTTTTTTTTTCACAAGTGTTAAAAGGAGACAATGTCACTGTAAATTTGTAAATACATTTCTTTGGAGTAAGGACATACCTCATATCTGGGCGTAAACAGCTCTGCGGGTGCACACCGGTCTCGGAAGAGCAGGAGCGCAGTCAGGGGCCTTAAGCTTCTGCATAGCTACCTATGGAGCAAGAACAGTGGGACTCCCCCTCAAGGAGCATTACATGGGGTAAATTACTAACAAAGGGTACAGTAGGACATAAAATGATAAAACAGGCTATATGCCCAGAATGATGACCAAGAGCATAGCCAAAACAAAAAAATATGCCCACCCCAAACCCTATGCTCTGAATCATCATTTTGAGAATGTGATGTGTGTGGTCGTCCCTAACCTGTTGCCTCAAATGCGCACCCCGCTCAGGTGGAAAGAGAGCGCTGCCCATTTGAGGCAACATAAAAAGTCCCTGATGATAGTGACTCAGAAATTTAGTGTTTTTTGGGGCAATTTAGTGGTTTTATGGGGTAAAAAATTTAGAATGTACTCTGGACTTCTTGGTACATTGGGGTCAAATTATGGAAAATTAAAATGAAGAGGGAAAATTTAGTACTCCATGGAGGTGTGATACTCCCTGAAGCAGTTTTTAATGCAGAGGCCTGGATGATCGGGGCAAGTGTCACATTGAGTGGTGGTGTCCTTCTGTATCCCCCTCTTGTAACACACTCTGCATCTTTTTTGGGATCGTCCCTTCTTTCCAGTGTGGGGGACCTCACCTGGAAAGTGCTGGCCTGGGACGATCCTGGCACCTATAACTTCAGTTCCTTGGGAAGTCTGGCCCACTATTTCCTGGTCACCAAAGATCAGGACCTTTAGGACATCTTCTTGGAACTGGAGGAATGTCCCTGTGTCGCTAGCATACTGGGACAGTACAAAAGAGTTGTACATGGCAACCTGGACCATGTAGACCGCAACTTTTTTGTATCATACCCATATTTTCCGGATGGCATGATATGGCTTGAGGATTTGATCAGAGAGATCAACTCCCCCCATATACTGATTGTAGTCCAGAATAAAATTGGGCTTAAAGACCGTTGTTGTGGTACCTCACACAGGGACAGGTGAGCTGCCGTTACCATGAATTGTGGTCAGCATAAGGACATCCCTCTTATCCTTATACCTGACCAGCAACAGGTTTTCATGGGTAAGGGCACGGGACTCACCCTTGGAAATAGGTGTCTGGATAAAATTTAGAGGGAGGCCTCTCTGGTTCTTCCGCATGGTCCCACAAGTGGACGTGGATCTGGCAGTAAGCAATGTGAATAAAAGGATACTGGTATAAAAGTTGTCCATGTACACGTGGTAACCCTTATCAAGCAATGGGTGCACAAGGTTCCAAACGATTTTCCCGCTAATGCCCAGAGTGGGGGAACATTCTGGGGGTTCAATACGGGAATCTCATCCCTCATATACTCTAAACTTGTAAGTGTCCCCAGAGGTACTCTCACAAAGTTTGTAGAGTTTCACGCCTTACCGCACCCGCTTCGAGGGAATATAATGGCGGAAGATGAGTCCCCCCTTAAAACTGATAAGAGAACTCCCTGAGGGGTACGTAGGCCTCCAAAAATTTGGCCCCAGAGTTATCTATGACACTTTGTAAAGCCGGTCATAGGCGGGATCACTTCGGGGGGGGGGGGGGGGGGGGGCATGTCGTATTATCTGCATAATGCAGGTGTTTCCGAATGGCCTCGAACTGCCTCCGTGTCATTACCATACCGTAAAGCGGGGTCTGGTAGAGGATGTCCCTACTCCAGTACTGTCTGACACTGTTTTTTTTTACCAGGCCCATATGCAGCACGAGGCCCCAAAATGTCCTCATTTCTGCTGCATCAATGGTGTACCCTTCATTGGGCCTGGCCAAAAGGGAATCTGGGTGGTGGGCGATGAACTGTTGGGCGTACGGTTTCATCTGTTCCACCATTAGATTGACAAAGCTGTCACTGAAAAAATAACTAAAATAGTCAATTTCAGTGAATCCAGCAGTGTCAATCCGGATTCCTGAGTCACCAACAAACTCAGGAATCCGTGGCTGATAACCCTCTGGGGGTCTCGAGACAGGTTCAACGGAAGGGGACCCCAGTACACTTGTCTGGGGGGGTCGGACTCCTAGTATGAGCGGCATGGACGCTTGTACTAGTGTTAGCCACTGTGTCACTTTCATGGGGGGGTGGCCTCGCCTGGTGGCGTCTCCGCCACCTTTTGGGGGGCTCATTATCTGTACTAGATGAAAAAAAAACGCTGGGGACAAAAAAAAAAAAGGGTGACAAATTGCAGCACCCTGAACCCCTAATAGGGCCCGGGTCTAGCTGAAAAAACTGTGGCGGACCCTTGAGGACCTATTAGGGGCCGGGGGGGGAAAAAAATTATAAAACTTTTTTTTACTTTTTTTTTTCACCCCTACCTGTCCCTTTATTTTATTCTCTCCCTGCACTACACAGATGTCTTCTTTTCTGTGGGGCTCCGATCTCGGCAGAGGGGGGGGGTCCCTTGCACCTTGCAGCTCTGCCCACTGACTTAACTCGGTAAGCTGGCAGAGCTGCGAGAAGAGGTCATTAACCCCTCCACTGCTGGCTGCTATTGGACGGACGATCGTCTGGCCAATAGCAGTGCTCCTGGGGGGGGGGGGGGTGACAAAATCGCCACCTCCCCATAGATACAGGAGGTGATTGGGGGTGTATCCTAATGTATCTCCGGGTCATCGGGTCCCACGTGACCTGTATGACCCGAATCGCCGCAGCTCGCCGGTGTGAATTTCCCCGGCAATCTGTGGCGATGGCCGACATGGGGGGGGTCTGATGACCCCCCTGGGCATTTGCACAGGGTGCCTGCTGATAGATGCACGTCCATGGTCCTTAAGCACCAGGGAGCTAGGACGTACACATACATCCGTGGTCCTTAAGTGGTTAAAGGGGTACTCCGTTGGAAAACTTTTTTTTTTTAATCAACTGGTGCCAGAAAGTTAAACAGATTTGTAAATTACTTCTATTAAAAAATCTTAATTCTTTCAGTAATAATTAACTGCTGAATACTAGAGAGGAATTTATTTTCTTTTTGGAACACAGAGCTCTCTTCTGACATCATGAGCACAGTTCTCTCTGCTGACATCTCTGTCCATTTTAAGAACTGTCCAGAGTAGGAGAAAATCCCCATAGCAAAGATATGCTGCTCTGGACAGTTCCTAAAATGGACAGAGATGTCAGCAGAGAGCACTGTGCTTGTGATGTCAGCAGAGAGCACTGTGTTCCAAAAAGAAAATCATTTTCTCTGTAGTATTAAGCAGCTAATAAGTACTGGAAGGATCAAGATTTTTTAATAGAAGAACTTTCTGGCACCAGTCCATTAAAAAAAAAAAAAAAAAAAAAAAAAAGGTTTTCCACCGGAGTACCCCTTTAAAGTTAAAATGTTCTAAAAACAATAAATACACAGAGCAGATGTGGTGTGGGCCCAATGATCAGTGACAGGAGGTGATGGGATCACAGGGAACTGACAGTACTGATTGAGTGGAGGTGATTTGATTTGATCAATCAATAGGTTATAATTTGATCTGATAACCCCCAGAAACCAGCTGATTTATCTGTGTCATGGTACATGATATAAGATTATGATGTGATCAGAGATGCTTTCCCTGAAGAATTACTAGTGTGATGTCAAACAAAACACAAAGCTTCTGCTTCAACTGCTGCTTTAACACAGGTACAATGGTTAAAGCATTGGATGACAAGAAAATGCACCCCTTTTCCAATACAAATACTGTGATTGGTTAGTCAGCATTGATTGACCAATTACAGGGATCGCTTACCCTGGCATATCATAGTAATTGAATTGTGTTACCATGTCACATGGCACAATGACGTGCTAATGTGTTATTTACCTTCCCTCCTCACTGATAATGTATGGTGCAAGGCAGTAATGAGTTAATAAGAAAATTGTTAACTCCTATAACTGATTAGGATTAATAGTTACAGTGTCCTAAATTAAAGCCAGCTGCATGGTTCCATCTTCTGCTAAAATTTATTAAAACTTCTCTAAGAAGCACCGGTTTGTAATGAACAGATGTGCCTTCATTTCTCAATGTTATTTCACAAATTGGGTTGCCAAGTGGTCATCATTTATTTTAAATGACCTATTCATGCATGCAATATCTATTAATTGCACAATATACATGTATTGTAGAAAATCATGCAATGTAACTTAGGACACACAGTACATTTAAAGATTGCACACACCTGCTTATACATTTGGTTCTCCTTAATTTCTTACTTTTTTTTATTTTTATTAATTTAGAAAAATTATTTAGGTCATTGTAACTAAAAATATAAAGTAACTTTACAGTCACTGTCTTATATTTTAGACTTTTTCAAGTGGCCAGCCTTTGTCTTGATAACAGTTTCACACACTGGCATTGGAATTCTGTAAAGCGATTTCATGTTGCCATCAGTAGCCACTAGAGATTTTTTCCAGTCTAAGGGTATGTTCACATGGCGCTAATTTCCATGTGAACTTCCACGGAAAAAGTCTGGCAGAAATTCAGCCTGAAATTTACCTCCCATTGATTTCAACGAGATTCTGCAGTCCCATTTAGACAGCAGAATTTCTGCATTTTGCAAAAATATAAGACCAGCAGAATCCCGTTGAAGTTAATGGGGCTTGGATTCTGATAACACAAAATTTCCGTGCAAATTCTGGAGGAAATATGGAAGATTTTTTTTTTTCAAGTAGCTCCCTGATGGCCCAAGTAAGTGTAAACCTGATGGAACAGCATGTCTTGCCTTTTTATTTGTCTCCCTCGGTGGACATTTTTCTCATGTCTATGAACAGCTTTCATTGGCAGAGCTCCTCTATCCATTGAACAAATCCTTGCTTCATTCAATCTAGGCATGAAAAATTGAATTCATGATCGAGTATAAGTGACCAAATGTATAGTTGTCTTTTTCACCATAATCATTAATGGGCCTCATTTAAGCCCACTACTTTTTTATTGTGGGATTAAAATACCCTAGAATAAGTCTCCTGTGCAGAATATCACTAATGATAGCCAGGCTACTGATCAAACTCCTAAGAAATCTCTGTTTCTGAAAGTTTAACCCCTTACATGCCATGGTCAAATTGTAAGCATAGTAAGTCAGAAGTTTCTAGTCATGTACAACACAAAGAGAAACATAGCCGCACATCCACCATTTGTACTTTGATCTACTTGCTTCTCAGCATAATTTTAAAAAACGAACAGGTTTGTTAGCATAAATTTTGATAAAAAATGACAGGCCCACTCACCACGCCAAGGCCACCTTTTTTTTCCTCTATTTTTGTTTTGCAATTGTAGTCTGTCCCCTCTTTTATAGTCAGCACTCTGCTCCACCCATTGGCCCAGGCGTTTTTAATTAGCAGGAGACTGCATAAGGGTTTCCTCCTAGCATTCTCCCAGCCCTCTGGCATGAAGCACTTGGTAGGCATTGACATTGGTGTGGTTTTACTGCGGCAGTCATTGTTACTGTGATGCTTTGTCTGTGGGGTGGTGTGGCCCGGAGCCAGGGGCTTGGTTGGGCAGCAGTGAGGCTGCCTGGCCACTGGGTCTCTCCCCCTGTGGGCATGGTATTGCAGTGGTGGTGGCCGCCGCCCGGCACTAATGTTGGGTTAGAAACCCACTCTAAATAGGTGGCCTTGACGTGGCGAGTGGGCTTGTACTTTTGATCAAAATATATACTAACAACCTGTTAGTGTTTGAATTTATGCTGAGAAGCAAGTAGATCAAAATACAAATTGTGGATGTGCAACTGTGTTTCTTTTTCTCTATTTTTGTTTTACAGAAGTTTCTAGTGAGTTTCCGATGACCTAATGATGGCCTCCAGGTCTGCCATGCCAATATGTCTACGACAAAGACATAATTACGATGACAGATGGAATTCACAGCACTACAAAAGGCCTGAAGTGGATTATATAAATGATCAAGAGATTGTCTCCTCGTTGGATTAATAAGTAAAACAAAGAAAAAAGTATTTAAAAAAAACAGCTCCTCCCAAAAAATGTAAGTGATGACATGTGTTCATGTATATGTTACCAATCAAAGCTAAACATTTTCACACAAAAATGAGCCCCATGCACAGCTCCAGAAACAGAAAAAAAAAAATGATAATAAAAGTTATGGTCCATAGAATAGGACCACACACTTTAAAAAATGGTATCTTGAAATTGTACTGACCCAGGGAATAAAGTTATATTTTTTTTTATTTTTTATTCACAGTCAACAGCTCAAATTTATAATGTAAAAAAAAAATATATATATATATATATATATATATATATATATATATATTTTTTTTTTTTTTTTTTCATTACTAAGAAAAAAGTTAGTAAAATAATTAAAAACAGTTAATTAAAAATATGTCGATATTTGAAAATGGTACCATTACAAAAAGCAAAAATGGATTTTTTTTTCTTATTCAAAGTTTTTTTTGTTTTTTTTTACCATTAAAATGGAATGGCGAAGGGAGGGAATAACAAGAAATAAGAGAGAGGAGGGACAAGGTAAAAAAAATAACAAAATAATAAAAACATCATGAAAATGTTTTTAATACAAATTTTGCATGTAATATTTTGTAATTTGGGCTATTTTAGCCCTTGAGGAGGTAGCGCAATCGTGCATCGTAATGGCATATCTTATTTTAGTGTAGTAATAGACATTCAAAATCCGTTTTCTTTTGAAAATAGTTTTTGTCAAAGGATTAAATAAAAAGTGTCAGAAGATTAATCTTCAAACAGATGGCAGCTTGGTTTTGTTTACATATTTAAATCTATAAACTGCAGATGGTGTGAAATTGATCAGGTTGTGGTAAATAACAATTTCAAGTGCTAAGTATTCATTTTTGTAACACAAATGTTCTGGCATCCAAAAATTAAATCATTTAATCATCAATCTTAATACAACAATGACATGAAATATATTAAAATGATGTGACTTTGTCTAAAAGAAAACTTACCAATTTTACTGTTAATATTTTAAATCAAGAATCTATTTTACCCCCATTGGTAAAAATAAACATAAATAATGACATAAACAATAAAATGAGGTACCAAAACTATGTTGCTATTTACTGATAGTATTGAAAATCATTCCAATAATCTTCAGACTGAGGCTACATGGAACAGCTTGTTTTCTGACATGGGACTTGGCGTACCATCTTGACACTCCATCCCACTGCAACCAATAAACAATTTATTGCATCACGTCTGTCAGCCTAATGAGAATAAATACTGCCATAATAGAATGACCACAGGCAATATAACAATCAGAAATCAATGTAATTGTGTTTTACCGGAAGGAACCTGGAAGCCACACAATAAAGGGAATTTCTGGTACCTGGTCTAAAGTTTAAATATATAGCATATGGTTAAATTTGTTAATGTATACTTAACTCTTACAAATACGGTAAACATGATAATAATGTAAGTTTACTCTCCTATATTGTTTTGGACATGAAAAATGAAAAAATTGTTATGCTATTTGTGCTTTTATGGCCAAAATTCCCTAACAAAAGATTCTGATTCCCCTTTAAGTAGATATTGCCCAGGTAAGTGGTAGTGTGGTCACACGGGGTGGTGTTGGTGGAAATACCTGATCAATTTCTGACGCCAGGGCACCGTTATCCTGTACACGGTCCGAGGTTGGAGACAGCTTCTCCTGGGCCAGACACGGGGAGTAAATGAACACATCGACGTCAGGTTACTGATAATTGTCTTTACTGAGCTGGGGCAGATGGTAAAACACAGACAGCTGACCTTAGTGTGAGAGTGCAGTGTAACTCTTTGGGAGCCCTGTTGCCTTGCTGAGACTTGTGGTGCTTTCACCGAACAGAATTATACTGACTTGAGACTGAAGATTAAATCCTGGTTGCTAGGGTCCTGTCAAGGTAATGAAGAATGTTCCACAGAGGCATGAATTTCCTCCTTGCGAGTAATCCTTGCAGGAGGACCAATTGAGAGATTAGACTTGAAGTAGGCCTTTCCTCAGATCACATGACACATAGCACACCTGAGCTAAGCTGTTGCTCAGGAGCCACACTAGGGTGAACTGACTAACTCCTTCCCTGCACCTCACTATACAGGGGAGACTTTTGGGGTTCTCATTGTACATACAAAATTATTTATAAAAATATATTATCTGGCATTATAACTCTCACATAATCACTGTCACAATAAAACTCTGGTGGGCAAAACACCTCCAAAGCCCCGGGACAGCTTCTAGTGCTGGGACAACACAGTAGTCTCCAGCATCGGAAGGGTGAATTCTACCGCTTCTACAATCCTGGTAACTGATAATGACTAGTTCTATCTGATCACTACAGTAAGCATGGCCAAAACCATTTTTTTTGTAAGCATGATTAGAGGGAAGGAATGGAAGGAGAATATGAGGAGAATGGCCAATTGGGTGGCAAATAGTAAATTGGAAATAAAAGCGGTCAAAAACAAGATGGATCTATGACACATATCCATAATATCCCGCAGAAATAATAAATAGTAACGTATATATATATATATATATATATATAAAAAAAAGGTAACATGCAGTAAATGAAGGCTAGACATTAGAGATGAGCGAATCGAACTTGACGAACCCGAATTCGTTACGAATTTCATTAAAATTCGATTCGCAATGAATACGAATATCGTCGTGATTCTATTGCACGAATCGCTTCATTAAACTCCATTTTACAGCGTTCCAGGCTATTGTAGAGCTAAGGTGGCGGATCCACATGTGAGTACATGGGGCAGGGGATTATGGGAGGGCGGGAAACAGCGGCGGGAATGAAGGTAGGCGGGCTGACCCTGAACCACATGTGAGATGCAGCCTATCAGTGTTCACTGACCCCTATATAATCGGCGGCCATCTTGCCTCTCTTCCTTTCATCTATGCACTCAGATGGAGAGGACGGGACTGCGTGTGTATGAATAGCTCATACCACAGCGTTACACGGCAACTGCTAGTCACATCAGCATTAGGGAAAGGCAGGAGTGCAGAGTGCTGTTCTGTAACACTGAGAAGGATCATTGATAGCTAAACCTCCTATTCACGTTATTGAGCGTTGCAGAAGAGAGGGGCAGATAGCTGTCAGCTGCCTCATACAGATCTCCAAGCTGCCTGAACTTTTTGAAGCATCTTATCTCCTCATTTTTCAGCCCAATTGAGTTTATTTTTATTTGTTCCACAAATCTTCTGCTGCTCAGAATTGTGTGACAGAGTGCAATTTAGGGTTTAATACCTGGATTTTTTTTTTTTGGTGGTGCTGCACTGTTGGGTCCTGCTGCTGTTCAGAAATAAGTCATATTAGTGTGGACTTTAGTGCCTTTTTACCATTTTTCACCTGTTACTCTGTCTCTGTGCTAAATTCAGTGTTATACCACACGTTATACACCTGCCGGTGTATTAAAGAATTTTTTTTTCCTGAGTATAAATACGCTTAACAGTGGCCTTATCATTGCAAAGGGCCTAAATACAAGCAAATAGCGTACCATATACTACCTTTTTTTCTGTCTCTGTGCTAAATTCAGTGTTATACCACACGTTATACACCTGCCGGTGTATTAAAGAAAAAAAAGGGTTTCCTGCGTACAAATACGCTTAACAGTGGCCTTATCATTGCAAAGGGCCTAAATACAAGCAAATAGCGTACCATATACTACCTTTTTTTCTGTCTCTGTGCTAAATTCAGTGTTATACCACACGTTATACACCTGCCGGTGTATTAAAGAAAAAAAAAGTTTTTCCTGAGTACAAATACGCTTTTTCAGTGGCCTTATCATTGCAAAGGGCCTACATACAAGCAAATAGCGTACCATATACCACAATTTTTCTGTCTCTGTGCTAAATTCAGTGTTATACCACACGTTATACACCTGCCGGTGTATTAACCCCTTAAGGACCAAGGACGTACAGGTACGTCCTTGGTCCTGCTCCCGTGATATAACGCGGGGTAACATGGTAACCCCGCATCATATCACGGCGGGCCCGGCGTCATAGTGAAGCCGGGACCCGCCGCTAATAGCGCACAGCGCCGATCGCGGCGCCGCGCGCTATTAACCCTTTAGCCGTGCGCTCTGAGCTGAGCCGCGCGGCTAAAAGTGAAAGTAAAAGCTGCCGTTAACTCAGTAGGCTGTTCGGGATAGCCGCGGCGAAATCGCGGCATCTCGAACAGCTTACAGGACAGCGGGAGGGCCCCTACCTGCCTCCTCGCTGTCCGATCGCCGAATGACTGCTCAGTGCCTGAGATCCAGGCATGAGCAGTCAAGCGGCAGAATCATCGATCACTGGTTTCCTATGAGAAACCAGTGATCAATGATAAAGATCAGTGTGTGCAGTGTTATAGGTCCCTATGGGAGCTATAACACTGCAAAAAAAAAGTGGAAAAAAAAAGTGAATGAATCACCCCCCCTTTTCCCATAAAAAAAAAAAACGGTGTAAATAAAAATAAAAATAAACATATATGGTATCACCGCGTGCGGAAATGTCCGAATTATAAAAATATATCGTTAATTAAACCGCTCGGTCAATGGTGTACGCGCAAAAAATTCCAAAGTCCAAAATAGTGCATTTTTGGTCACTCTTAATATTATTTTAAAATGAATAAAAAGCGATCAATAAGTCCTATCAATGCAAAAATGGCACCGTTAAAAACTTCAGATCACGGCGCAAAAAATTAGCCCTCATACCGCCCCATACACGGAAAAGTAAAAAAGTTATTGGGGTCAGAAGATGACAATTTTCCTGCATGTAGTTATGATTTTCTCCAGAAGTACGACAAAATCAAACCTATATAAGTAGGGTATCATTTTAATCTTATGGACCTACAGAATAAAGATAAGGTGTCATTTTTACCGAAAAATGTACTACGTAGAAACGGAAGCCCCCAAAAGTTACAAAACGGCATTTTTTTTTTAAAAAATTTCGCACAATGATTTTTTTTTCCGTTTCACCGTAGATTTTTGGGCAAAATTACTGACGTCATTAGAAAGTAGAATGTTATGAGTTATGATTTTTTAAAGGCAAGGAGCAAAAAACGAAAATGCAAAAACGGAAATACCCCCGGTCCTTAAGCGGTTAAAGATTTTTTTTTTTTTCCTGAGTACAAATACGCTTTACAGTGCCTAAACACAAGCAAATAGAGTACCATATACTACCTTTTTTTCTGTCTCTGTGCTAAATTCAGTGTTATACCACACGTTATACACCTGCTGGTGTATTAAAGAAAAACATTTTTTTCCTGAGTAAAAATACGCTTAACAGTGGCTTTACCATTGCAAAGGGCCTAAATACACGCAAATAGCGTACTATATACTACCTTTTTTTCTGTCTCTGTGCTAAATTCAGTGTTATACCACACGTTATACACCTGCTGGTGGATTAAAGAAAAAAAAGGTTTTCCTGCGTAAAAATACGCTTAACAGTGGCCTTATCATTGCAAAGGGCCTAAATACAAGCAAATAGCGTACCATATACTACCTTTTTTTCTGTCTCTGTGCTAATTTAAGTGTTATACCACACGTTATATACCTGCCGGTGTATTAAAGAAAAAAAAGGTTTTCCTGCGTAAAAATACGCTTAACAGTGGCCTTATCATTGCAAAGGGCCCACATACAAGCAAATAGCATACTATTTAGTACCTGTATTTCTGTTTTATACCACACG
The DNA here is from genome assembly GCF_029499605.1 of Hyla sarda. Taxonomy (NCBI): domain Eukaryota; kingdom Metazoa; phylum Chordata; class Amphibia; order Anura; family Hylidae; genus Hyla; species Hyla sarda. The sequence continues at coordinate 251,743,390 of NC_079192.1, forward strand.
TTATACACCTGCCGGTGTATTAAAGAAAAGAAAGGTTTTCCTGCGTAAAAATACGCTTTTTCAGTGGCCTTATCATTGCAAAGGGCCTAAATTCAAGCAAATAGTGTACCATATACCACCTTTTTTTCTGTCTTTGTGCTAAATTAAGTGTTATACCACACGTTATATACCTGCCGGTGTATTAAAGAAAAAAAAGGTTTTCCTGCGTAAAAATACGCTTAACAGTGGCCTTATCATTGCAAAGGGCCCACATACAAGCAAATAGCGTACTATTTAGTACCTGTATTTCTGTTTTATACCACACGTTATACACCTGCCGGTGTTTTAAAGAAAAGAAAGGTTTTCCTGCGTAAAAATACGCTTTTTCAGTGGCCTTATCATTGCAAAGGGCCTAAATTCAAGCAAATAGTGTACCATATACCACCTTTTTTTCTGTCTTTGTGCTAAATTAAGTGTTATACCACACGTTATACACCTGCCGGTGTATTAAAGAAAAAAAAAGTTTTTCCTGCGTACAAATACACTTAACAGTGCGCTCATCATTGCAAAGGGCATACATACAACCAAGTAGTGTACTATTTAGTACCTGTATTTCTGTCTCGGTGCTAAATTCAGTGCTATTCCACACATTAGTATACACTGGCTGGTGTATACAACAAAAAAAGAGTTTTTTTCTGCATATAAATACGCTTAACGCTCATCATTGCAAAGGGCATACATACAACAAAGGAGTGTACTATTTAGTAACTGTTATTCTGTCTAAGGCCTATATACTTTGAAAGGACAGCCGTAAGTAATCGCCTGCTGCTGTTCTATACCCTCATAAAAGCACTAAGTATGTCAGGCAGGGAAGTGCCAGGACGTGCACAGAGAAGGGGCAGAGGCCTACATACGTCTGGCAGAGTTGGCAGCAGACTTTTGGCGAGTGGCAGCAGGAGTCGCAGCAATAGGCCTGAGCTCCCGTTAACACCCAGCAGTCGTGTCGTCGAACCATCTCTCCTCGTCAATTGGTTTGCACACTCATCCCCATCATCACAAGCGACATCTGACAACCCCAGTCAAGAGTCGGTGGGTTCCTCAGACACAACCCTCAGTTGGCATGGCCCTGGAGCAGTCCCTTTAATCCCATTGCCTTTGTCCTATGCTGTTCCCTCTCCCAAAGAAGTATCTCATGCTTTGGGTTCAGCTCCACTATTTAGCGAGGACGATGTAATAGAGGACAGTCAGCATCTAATGGGCAGCCAAGAATGTGAGGAGACATGTGTCCCTTGCTCCGCAAGGCGGCCAAGTAGTGATGCGGAGAGTGACGTGGGAGGCGGTGTTTCAATTGCTCAGGGTCCTGAGGCAGACACTGTTGTGGAACACGAGGAGGACATCAGTGACGTGCACACATCTTTTGATGATGATGAAGCCGATCACAATTGGGAGCCGGGTGCAGAAGCCGGGGCTTCATCATCATCAGGAGAAGAGATTTGCTTTTTGTCTATGAGGCAGCAAGGCGGTAGCACGGTTGGCAATCAGCGTGGTGGTGGCAGTAGTGGAAATTCAGGAGCCAAACATTCCAGGGGGAGACCACCTGCTTCGCGGCAAGCTACAATTCAGGGAGGTAGTGGAACAGGGGTTCCTGGAGACAGCGCCAATAGCAGTGAAATAGTGCGAACTACGCATGGGAAAATCAGCTACTCTGCGGTGTGGTTGTACTTCATAAAGAATCCGGAGGACCTTAGCGTAGTCACATGCAAAATCTGTGGGCAGAAAGTGAAGTGTGGCCAGGGTCCCAATCTCGGCACCACGGCCCTGCGTCAACACATGATTCGCCACCATAAAGCGGCCTGGGATAACCGTGGCTCCGAGGTAGTGGTCCAGCCTGCCGCATCACCCAGTGGCCATCCGCTCCCTCCGTCATCCAGCCAAGGCTCCACCACCTCAGCCGAAGGGAGCATTGTGTCAAACCATCCTTCAGGCGCTCCTGCTTCCTCCGCTCGAAGTCAGCCATTCCGCCAACAATCGATCGGCGAAGCCATGTCCAAGAGACAACAGTATGCGCCCACTCATCCAACGGCGCAGAAGTTGAATGTGCTCCTGTCCAAGTTGCTGGTGTTGCAGTCCCTCCCTTTCCAACTGGTGGACTCTGCAGCTTTCAGGGAATTGATGGCTTGTGCCAAGCCGAGGTGGAGAGTTCCAGGCCGTCATTTCATTGCGAAGAAGGCAGTACCAGACCTGCATAAGTTTGTACAAGAGAAGGTGAGCCAGTCCTTGAGCCTGTTGGTGTGTTCAAAAGTGCACGGCAGCGCCGATGTGTGGAGCTGTAACTACGGGCAGGGACAATACATGTCTTTTATAGCCCACTGGGTAAATGTTGTTCCTGCACAGCCACAGCAGCAACTTGGACAGGTCACACCGCTTCCTCCTCCACGCTCTCGCTCCCAGGCAGGTGGTCCTTTTACAGTGTGCGCCTCCTCCCCCGTGTCCTCGGCCTCCACTGCACATCCAAATCTCGGTGGCCCTTCATCGTACCACGTGTGTAGGGCACAGCGGTGTCAAGCCGCCCTTCACATGGTTTGCCTTGGCGAACGGAGTCACACAGGGGAGGAACTGCTGAAGTTCATTAGGGAAGAAATCCGAGTATGGCTTACTCCACAAAATCTGGAAATGGGAAACATGGTGACCGACAATGGGAAGAACATTGTGGCCGCGCTGCGACAAGGAAGTGTGAACCATTCGCACTGCATGGCTCACATGTTGAATCTGGTTGTCAAGAAGTTCATCCAGTCTTCACCCCATTTGCAAGACGTCCTGACAATGGCAAGGAAACTGTGCATGCACTTCAGCCACTCGTACACCGCCAAGCACACTTTGCTTGAGCTGCAGCATCAGAACGGTATGCCACAACATAGTCTCATTTGTGACGTTGCCACACGTTGGAATTCCACCCTCCATATGTTGGACAGACTATACGAACAAAGAAAAGCCATCACTGATTTTTTGATGATACAAGCAGATAGGAGTACTCCCCTGTGTAACTTCAATGTGAACGAGTGGAAGCTCATACGTGACACCTGCCGTTTGCTGAGGCCCTTTGAGGAAGCCACATTTTTTGTTAGTCGCTCGAATTACGCCATGAACGACGTAATTCCACTCCTACATTTACTCCAAAAAATGATTGAAAACATGGCTGGTCACGGCAATGGAGATGTTGCGCCTACATCAGAAGTCTACATGAGTCCTGTGAGGGATGAACTGGAGGAGGATGATGAGGGGCAGAGCGGAGCACAGTTTACGGTGGAGGAGATGGCTGGTGTTTCTGGTCATTGGACAGGAGGGGAGGAGCAGGAGCAGCCAGAGGAGCTGGAGAGTTATTACGAGGGAGGCGAGTCAGAGGATCCAGACACACCATGGCAGTATGCAGTGGAGATGGAGGCAGGTAGTCCCAGTGAGTCACTGTCACAAATGGCACGATGCATGCTGAGTTGCTTGCGTAGTGACCCCCGAACTGTCAAAATTCATCAGCGCGATGACTTGTGGATCTCCACCTTATTAGACCCTCGCTACCGGCCCAGAATGGGGGCCTTTTTTACACCCACTGAGAGGGAGGACAAACTGACCTACTTCAGGGAGCTTCTACGTAGTCGGTTGGCCGATGCCACAGGGTTCATCCACTCGCAGGTCTGACTCGGGGGACCCTCTGCGCTCACCTTCCACTGCCACGGCTGCTGGGGAGGGGAGGGGTGGCAGGAGCAGTACCGGCTCAATCAGCAGCAGCCTGAGTCTACAGTCGCTGATGAGTAGCTTCCTTCAGCCGCATAGTGAAGCTACTCATCAGCAGCAGGTGGACATGGAGCAGGACCTGAACCAGCAGGTGATGGCTTACCTCGACATGACCCTGCCAACAACCGTTGAAGATCCGCTGGACTTCTGGGCAGCCAAACTCGATTTATGGCCGCAACTAGCGGAGTTTGCCCTGGAAAAGCTGTCCTGTCCGGCCAGTAGTGTGCCATTAGAGCGGGTGTTTAGTGCGGCCGGGGCCATAGTCACCCCAAGGCAAACTCGTCTGTCCACTAAAAATGTGGAGAGACTGACGTTTGTCAAGATGAATCAGGGATGGATCAGCCAGGATTTCCAGCCACCAATGGCAGATGGGTCTGAGTAGATTGACCATGCTCCTACAACAAAATTTTCTCTATTGTGGTTGGTTATGAAACCCTCTGGGGCAAACCTGGGGATTGTACGGCCCGCTTGAAACATACGGCCCTTTGATTGGACATCTATGCTGCCTAATCTGAGGGACAAGTATGCTCCTAATCTGGGGGACATCTATGCTGCCTAATCTGGGGGACAACTATGGTCCTAATCTGGGGGACATCTATGCTGCCTAATCTGGGGGACAACTATGCTCCTAATATGGGGAAAACTGAAGCTTCTGGCTTTGGGCCTATAATTTTTTGAAGTTTAGCAGTAGCTAAATACATGCTTAATGCAAATGTCAACATTGATCTTTAAATGTAAGGGGTTATGAAACCCTCTTGGGTACTGCGAATGACTGCTCCAGACTCATTCTGTGTATTTCACAAACTACTTGCCTCCCTGGTGCCTCAGGCCTTGGGCCTATAATTTTTTGAAGTTTAGCAGTAGCTAAATACATGCTTAATGCAAATGTAAACATTGATCTTTAAATGTAAGGGGTTATGAAAACCTCTTGGGTACTGAAAATGCATGCTCCAGACTCTTTCTGTGTCTTTCAGGAACTACTTGCCTCCCTGGTGCCTCTGGCCTTGGGCCTTAAATTTTTGGATGTTTAGCAGTAGCTAAATACATGCTTAATGCAAATTTCAACAATTATCGTTAAATTCTCGGCGCTCTGCCAGGGCCTTCTCCTACCCCGCCTGGGCCGATCCGAGGACCTCACTAACCAACTCACTAACTAATCCAATCGCTTATAGCGACGGTCGGTGTGTACAAAGGGCAGGGACTTAATAAACGCCAGCTTATGACCCTCACTTACTGGTAATTCCTCGTTTTAAGATCAACTAATTGCAATCACAGATCCCTATCACGAACTGGTTTCAGCGTGCAACACGCACCTGTCCTTGAAAGATAGAGAGACGCTAATCCGTTATTAAAGCCTCTTGGGTACTGCTGAGGCCTACTCCTGACTGCTCCTGGTGCAATTAAACACTCTTGGGTAGTGTTATTGTTAAATTTACTGGTAATTTTATCAGTAATAAAATTGAATTTTGCAGAATGCTAACCGTTACACAATGGAACGCTTGTTGCGTGTGATTTTTTAATGAAAAAAAAAATAGATGGAGAGGGATTAATTCTGCTTAATCATTTTTGGCAAATAGAATCCTTTTGCCATCTGATTTTTTGGAGACAGATGCACTTACACACATGTAATAATTTTTTTAACCAAATTTCAAACATTGTGTGGTTTATTACTTTTGTGAAGAATGTCTTTGGGTGGTCCACCATCCTGCATTATAGAGTCTTCAGAACTGCTGTATATGCGCTTGTTTTTTTTTTTTTAAAAAAAGGTATTTTGTCTGACAATTTTGATAAAATGTTGTGTTTTTTGGGGGTGGATTGTGAAGCCCGGGTGACTGGTGTGTAGTGTGTACTCGTGCATCAGTCAACTCCAGTCTGTGTCTGTTAGGCAATATATGGGTTACTGATGCAACAGAGGTGGGGCCTTGGTCTTGGAATTTCAATTATTTAAAAAAATTGAACATATTGTGTGGTTTATTATATTATAGAAGAATGTCTTTGGGTGGTCCACCGTCCTGCATTATAGAGTCTTTTGAACTGCTGTATATGCGCTTGTTTAAAAAAAAAAAAAAGGTATTTTGTCAGACAATTTCGATAAAATTTTGCGGTTTTTTGGGGTGGATTGTGAAGCCCGGGTGACGGGTATGTAGTGTGTACTCGTGCATAAGTCAACTCCAGTCTGTGTCCGTTAGGCAATATATGGGTTACTGATGCAGCAGAGGTGGGACCTTGGTCTTGGAATTTCAATTATTGAAAAAATTGAACATATTGTGTGGTTTATTATATTATAGAAGAATGTCTTTGGGTGGTCCACCATCCTGCATTATAGAGTCTTCTGAACTGCTGTATATGCGCTTGTTTTAACAAAAAGGTATTTTGCCAGACAATTTCAAAAAAATATGTGTTTTTTGGGGGTGGATTGTGAATCCCGGGTGTGTACTCGTGCATCAGCCAACTCCAGGCTGTGTCTTTCAGGCAATCTATGGGTTACTGATGCAGCTGAGGTGGGGCCTGGGTCTAGGAATTTCAATTTTTTTTTTACAAAATTCAACAATTATGGGGTTCATTATTTTTGAGAAGAAAGTCTTTGGGTGGTCCACCGTCCTGCCTTATAGAGTCTTCTGAAATGCTGGATATGCGCTTGTGCTTACACAAAGTTGTAAATAAAATAAAAAAAATATACAATTTTGTTGATTTTGGGGCGGATTGTGAAGCCCTGTGTGTACTGGTGCATCAGCCAACTCCAGGCTTTGTCCTTCAGGCAATAACTGGGTTCCTGATGCCACAGAGGTGGGGCCTGGGTCTGGGAATTAAAACATTTTGGATTGCGGGTGCTACAAAAAAAGATGGACACACCCTCATCCGTTCAGTGGAGCGCGCCTGCGGCCCCGGACATCTGAAGGCATAACACACCTGTTATTGCTCGATCTCAGGAGAAGGGGATTCATTATCGGGAGAAGAGAGTTGCAGGTTGCCCTTGAGTCAGCAAGTCGGTAGCACGGTTGGCAGTCAGCGTGGTGTGGCAGTAGTGGAAAATCTGAAGCCAAACGTGCCCGGGGGAGACCACCTGCTTCGCGGCAGCTTACCTTTCCGGGAGTTGGCAGGTTACCAGCTCCGGTCGATGAAAGATAGAGACACGCTAATCCGTTCAGTGGAGCGCGCCTGCGGCCCCGCAAATGCATGCTCCATACTCATTCTGTGTCTTTCAGGAACTACTTGCCTCCCCGGTGCCTCTGGCCTTGGGCCTTAAATTTTTGGATGTTTAGCAGTAGCTAAATACATGCTTAATGCAAATTTCAACAATGATCATTAAATTCTCGGCGCTCTGCCAGGGCCTTCTCCTACCCCGCCTGGGCCGATCCGAGGACCTCACTAACCAACTCACTAACTAATCCAATCGCTTATAGCGACGGGCGGTGTGTACAAAGGGCAGGGACTTAATAAATGCCAGTTTATGACCCTCACTTACTGGTAATTCCTCGTTTTAAGATTAAATAATTGCAATCACAGATCCCTATCACGAACTGGTTTCAGCGTGCAACATGCACCTGTCCTTGAAAGATTGAGACACGCTAATCCGTTCAGTGGAGCGCTAGTGCGGCCCAGGACATCTGAGGCCATAACACACCTGGTATTGCTTGATCTCGCAATTGATCGTGCAAAGGTAGGGGGTTATTAAAGCCTCTTCGGTACTGCTGAGGCCTACTCTTGACTGCTCCTGGTGCAATGTATGGGGTAATTAAACACTCTTGGGTAGTGTTTTTTTTTTTATTTACTGATAATTTTATCAGTATTAAAATTGAATTTTCCAGAATGCTAAACGTTACACAACGGAACGCTTGTTGTGTGTGATTTTTTAATGAAAAATAAAAAAAAAATACTGACAGGGATTAACTCTGCTTCATCATTTTGGGCGAAAAAAGTCCTTTGGTGATCTGATTTTTTGGAGACAGATGCGCTTACACACATATTGAATTAGTTTTTGTAAAAAAATTTCAAACATTGTGTGGTTTATTATTTTTGAGAAGAATGTCTTTGGGTGGTCCACGTCCTGCAATATAGAGTCTTGTGAACTGTTGGATATGTGCTTGTTCTTACACAAAGGTATTTCTTTAAAAAATTTCTAAAATGTTGTTGTTTTTTGGAGGGGACTGTGAAGCCCGGGTGTGTACTGGTGCATCAGCCAACTCCAGGCTGTGTCCTTCAGGCAATATATGGGTTCCTGATGCCGCAGAGGTGGGGCCCGGGTCTTGAAATTTCACATTTTTGGATAGCGGGTGCTACCAATGAGAAATCTTTGACAAAAATGTCATATATTGTGTTGGTTTTTGGGGGGGGATTGTGAAGCCCTGGTGTGTACTCTTGCATCAGCCAACTCCAGGCTGTGTCATGCAGGCAATATATGGGTTACTGATGCCACAGGGGTGGGGCCTGGTTCTGGAAATGTCAAATTTTTTGATAGCGAGTGCTACCAATGAGAAATCTTTGACAAACATTTCTCATTGTGTTGATTTTGGAGGGGGGATTGTGAAGCCCTGGTGTGAACTGGTGCATCAGCCAACTCCAGGCTATGGGTTCCTATGGGTTCCTGATGCCACAGAGGTGGGGCCTGGGTCTTGAAATTTCAAATTTTTGGATAGCGGGTGCTACCAATGAGAAATCTTTGGCAAAAATGTCATATATTGTGTTGGTTTTATTTTGTGGGGGGGGGGGGGGGGATTGTGAAGCCCTGGTGTGTACTCTTGCATCAGCCAACTCCAGGCTGTGTCTTGCAGGCAATATATGGGTTACTGATGCCGCAGGGGTGGGGCCTGGTTCTAGAAATTTAAAATTTTTGGATAGCGGGTGCTACCAATGAGAAATCTTTGACAAAAATGTCATATATTGTGTTGTTTTTTTGGGGGGGATTGTGAAGCCCTGGTGTGTAGTGTACTAGTGCATCAGCCAACTCCCCGCTGTGCCATTCAGCCACTAAATGGTCTCCTCTTGCCACGCTATGTCCTCGCTATGTCATTCAGTCACTATATGGTCTCCTGACACCGATGCCACCACCAGGCTCTGTCATTGTGCTGCTGTGCGGCAGTGATTCTAAGAGTGATGCCGGTAATCTGCATGCTATTCTGAATAACAGTATTATTTCACTACCCCAGCACACTCCATATGCGTTTTACGACACAGCAAAATGTTCTATACCCCTATAGAGGCTGTATGTAGGCTAGAAATAGCCTTTTTTAACATTGATTCGCCGTGAATAAATTCGGATCGAAACAAACTTTTCGGGAAAATTCGGCGAATTGGCCGAATGGAATTTTTGAAAAGTTTGCTCATCTCTACTAGACGTGTAATCGACATTGTCCAAACCTGGTGAGCATGAAAAGAAGGGTTCAAATGTTTCCAAGTTAAAAGAGGGAGGGCATATGATGGGAAGAACAAGAGAGGGGTAGAAGGAAGAGCAGCAATAGAAAATAATGAATTTAATCTATGCCTGTAGTCTAAGATAGCAATTACATTCTTGGAAAACAGAAAGAGATGAAGGCCCACATTAGAGCTGCAGGAAGTATGAAAGGTTTTTTCCTCACGTGTTGCAGAATCATCACCATAAAATTGCCTAGGATTGTATTAGTATTGCAATCATAACAATTACCGTATTTATCGGCCTATAACACGCACTGGCGTATAACACACACCCTGATTTTAACAGGAAAATCTGAGTTAAAAAATAAATAAATGTAAAATTAATGACTTGGAAGCTTTGAACTAAATGCCTCATCATCCCCCCCAACTTTGAATCCCCCTGCTCCTTAGTGTGATCCCTCCCCTCCAGTGCCACATCATTCCTCCCCTTTATCAGCCCCTGTGCCAAATTTAACCCCCCCTCTGATATGTGCCTTATTATTTTGCCTTTCCCCTGTGTTTCCCCCTGCCCCATCATTTCCCCCCTGCCTCATCATTACCCCCTGCTCATTATCCCCCCTGCTCTCTATCCCCCTGCTCATTATTCCTCCTGCTCATCATCCCCCTGCTCATTATCCTCCCTGCTCTCTTTCCCCCTGCTCATCATCCCCCCTATTCCCCAGATTTTTATATTTTTATATTCCCTTACAAGGCCATGCTCCAGCAGACTCAGGTCAGGCAGTGGGTCTTCCGGGCTGTGCGGCCAGTAAAGAATAAAAATTCAGGGATGTCACCCATTGTTCCCTGCAGCCTCCGCTGGTCAGAGTGGCTGTCGCGCCAGCTGCTTGTTAAGGTTCAGCAGCCCGGCCGCAGCCTCTTTAGAACAGTGACCAGCGGCGGCTGCAAAGAATGATGAGTGAAGTCCCTGACACTGTGCAGACAAGCTGGCCCTCATCATTCTTTACTGTCCGCACAGCCAGGAAGACCTGCTGTCTGACCCGAGACTGCCAGAGTGCGGCCTGGTTAGGGAATATAGAAAACTATAAAAAGCAGGGGGGATAATGAGCAGGGGAGTGTTGGCCCGCAGCAGCAGCCGCTTGTCACTGATTTAAAGTGGCAGCGGGCGGGCTGCTGATCCTTAACAAGAAGCCGTCGCTGTGGCTGCTTTAGATCCGTGACCATAACATTTATCGGCGTATAACATGCAGGTAGGGTTTTGGCTAGGGATGAGCAAATTGAATCTGACGAATCCGAATTTATTACAAATTTCAGGAAAAATTTGCTTTGCAATGAATCTGAATATTGCCGTGATTCGATTGCACCAATCGCACCATTAAACTCCATTTAGTGCGGTCCAGGCTCCACGTGTGAGGACATGGGGCAAGGAACTCTGGGAAGGCGGCAAGGCAGGTAGGCGGGATGACCCTGAATCACATGCAGCATGCAGTCTATCAGCAGCTAGTCAACCCTGTGATGTCACAGCCCTATATAATCAGCAGCCATCTTGCAGCCAGGCATTGCAGTGTTTTGTTTCATAGAGAGCATTTCATTGCAGGGAGATATAGAGCAGAGTGTGCGTTGCACAGAAAAACAGATTGACAGTAGCGATTCAGCACAAGCCAAAATCACTGCAGAAGAGCACTGACCGGGAAGGGAGAGAGAAAGTACACTTTTGGGTGTAATACACAGTGACTCTACTGCTGCAGTGGTGTACAGCAACTCTAAAGCTCATAGGGGCCAGTCAGGCTGAGCACTAAAAGCCATTGTCACCTGCTATTTTGCCTAATAATACTGTACTGTGCTCTACTACACAGTGATTCTGTACTGCTGCAGTTGGTTGTACAACTGTAAAGCCAATATTGGCCAGTTAGGGTGAGCACGAAAAGCTATAGTCACCTGATTACAGTGACAACTACAGGTTGCGTAGTGGAGCTTATTGTCCTCTCATAAGTGTAACCTGTGGTGTACATAGGTGGTGTACATTTTTTTTCCTGTAAAATTAATTTTGGCCTAGTTACTATGGAAGGATAGCCAAAGCTATACCCTTGTTTTTGTAGCCTAATACAGTTTTAAGCAGAGCATATCGTCCACCTCTCATAAGTGTAACCTGTGCGTACAACTACATGGTGTACGTTTTTTTTCCTGTAAAAATAATTTTGGCCTAGTTGCTGTGAAAGGCCAGCCTTAGCTACCTAATTTTTTTCTGTAGCCTCTATAAGGTTAGACTTTACGTACACCTATGTGGTGCCCTTTATATATTTTCCTGTAAAACTAATTTTGGCCTAGTTACTGTGGAAAGCCAGCCAAAGCTACCCACTAGTCTCTGTAGCCTTATACAGTTTTAAGCATAGCGTATTGTGCACCTCTCATAAGTGTTAATTGGATGTACACCTACGTGGTGTACATTAATTTTTCATGAAAAACTAATTTGGGCCTAGTTACTGTGAAAGGCCAGCCAAAGCTACACATTTGTTTCTGTAGTCTAATACAGTTTTAAGCGTAGTGGAGCGCATTGTCCTCCTCTCATAGGTATAACTCACAGGCACTCAGCTGGTGTATAAGTATGTCAGGCAGAGAAGTGCCAGGACATGCACAGAGGAGTGGCAGAGGCCTAAATATATCAGGCGCAGGCAGAGGTCGCAGCAGAGTAGGGGTGTGTGGCAGCAGGAATCGCAATAAGAGGTCTGAGCTACCAGTCTCAACTAGCAGTCATGTCTCAACCAGCAACCCAGCAGCCGTGACTGATTGGTTCACTCGGTCATCCACTTCATCCCAAGTGACGTCCGACACCCCCAGAGAACAGTCGGTGGGTTCCTCAGACTCAACCCTCAGTTGCAGAAGGAGCAGGAGGAAAAAACTGAACTTTTTGAAGGGGCTGATCGCAATCCAGATCATTAAACACAAATGTGTAAGAGAAAAGTGCCAAGGTCCAATGAGAGAGGATAGGATCTTCTCCCATACAAGTGAAAAGTGCCAAGGTCCAACGAGAGAGGATAGGATCTTCTCCCATACAAGTGCACCAGGAGCAGGAAGAAAAAAAACGCAGTTCGCTCCCTCTTCCACTCCAGTACCCCAAAGCGGTGATATGCCTGCTTTATCATCTATCTGGTGAGTGCCAAATTTAAAGAGTCTACGCCATTGAGTCCTGATTGGGACTTTGGTGCCTAGGATAATACACGAGGCGCTGACCTCTCTCTCCCCCTTTTTTTCTCTTTCCCTCTACAGGTCAATGCTCAGTTGACATGGCCCTCATGATGCTGCTGCCACCTCCAGGCTCTGTCATTGTGCCACCATTTGGTCTCCTCATGCTGATGCTGCCACCTCTAGGCTCTCTCATTGTGCAGCCATATGGTCTCCTCATTCTGATGCTACCACCTCCAAGCTCTTTCTTTGTGCTGCCAAGGATACTGCAAAACATAATTAAGAAATTCCTCCGCATCAGACCACATGTCAGTATTGAGGATATGCATTAGCTAAAACTAAAATTTTCTTAGGATAAAATATATAGACCCCAAATTTTTTTAAATCTAACAAAAGGAAAGGTGTGCAAAAAGCACCATGTGACACCTACACCACCAAGTATTGATGTGATGCAAAGACTTCTAAAAGGTGGAGGGGAACAACGTATCGTCCATTGTAACAGGTGGGGGTAAAAACTTCCCCTGTAAGGCCCTACTCTCGCACTATTAATTCCCTTTTTGGCAAGTGTTATCCTTAAAAGGGAGGCCCCACACAGGAACCTCTCCCTATTTCCATCTCGTTAAGTTTTAGGTAATGCATATCCTCAATACTTACTTGTGCACACCAACACCTTGAAAAAAGATGCTGTTTTCTTCTGATAAAGCAGTTAAAACTAAACGTTTATTAATCCCCAAATAAAATAAAAAAATAGCAGGGTAAGGTCACTCTAAAATCGGAGTGAAATGCCGACACGTTTTGAGCATAAGTGCTTAGTCATGGCAGTGATGTTACGGCACTAAGGAGTTTAAATACACAATTACAGGTACGCTCACTGGGCTTTGCAACCAGAAATGACATCATGTTCCGTGTACAGGTGCAACTTAATTACTACTTCTAATTCATTGTTGCAGCACTAAGGAATGCCAGGTAATTAGAACCTCAGGTTACTTGCTGCACAGTGTGAACTCATGCCATGAATTAGTGTACATAAGTCTCGGAATTCTTCAGAATTATTTCCCACAAACAAATTAATTTCAATGTTACTTTCTTTCATTCATAAGCGACTTTGGGAAAAAAGAATCCCATGAGTATAGTTTGTATATACTTGGGTCGTCATGTGTATCTTGAATAGCAAACATGCTGATTATTTTAACATTAGTGGCCCGATACATCGGGAGACTCAATTTTTTATAATCTGAAACAAAAATTACAAAAAATACAGCAAGAAAGAAACTGAGGTTGCCATAGAAAATTTCACAGGAGTTTTTTTCAGGAATAAATGCAGAAAATGATTAGGTATACCACAGAGAAATGTGGCATCATGAGCATAGGTTTAGGCACAAATATTTTGATAAATCCAATACCGCTCTGTGTGAACACAGTTCAGAAGTGGAATGATAAGCCGAAGCCATATAAGGGATGAAATGTAAATAAGCTAAGTAGACGCCACTCTTAACTTTCTCTGAGCTGCCAATTGCACTGTGTGGACAAGCGCTTAACATACGAGTCATGTGTAAAAGTTTGTATTTATTATCAGCGGTGAGCTGATCTATCTTTTCCTCGTATGCCTGCTATTGTCTACCGTTATATAGAACATGCTTCCGCAACTAACAAAGTGATCTGTATACATATATATTTCACATGTATGTATGTATGTATGTATGTATGCCTTTAGCACAGGTCAATCAATTGAAGGATATGAATTAATTATGATTAATACAAATATATCTTAACATCATAAATACATTACTGTTTAAACCATGGATTACATAAATGATATTACCATTTCTCAAAGCCAAATAACTGGCTCTCAAAGCCTATCTCTGTCCAATGATTTCAACAGACGCACATGAGTAAAAAAAAACATCTTTTTAAATAAATCTGAACAGGAACCTACCTCTGATCTTAAAACCCTCATGAAAGATCTTGAAAATGCAAAAACACAACAAATACGGGTGTGGTGGGACACCACCACCCTAACAGATTATTTGAATAAGAGCATGATAACAAGGGGGCTTAGAATTCGGAAACGTTCTTCAGCAACTTTTGATGATACTTTCATCACACGCTGGAATCATGCACTAGACAAATGTTCCACAGAATTAATTAATCTTCTAGTGGAATGAGAAAAGCAAAAAATTTTGAAGCTAGAGGAAAATATAGATCAACTATCTCTATCTCTAAACAAATATGCCAGTACAGAAGAATTAAACTTTCTGAAAAAAGAAATGGATGAACGTCTTAAGAAATTGGAAGATACTATTACCACCATCAAGAAAAATAAATTCACGAGGGATGTTCAGGATTATACCACAAACACAGTATTCATGTTGAAAAGAAAACAAAATACACCCAGATCCATTTTAAAACGTCATAACAATTATCACACTAATGTGAAAAAGAATGTCAGTTTTTCATCATCTGACAATAATACAACTGATTATTGTACAGAAGGTTAAGATGAGGAAGGAGACAACAACGCGTACAGACATAAGGAAGATTCATCACCTCAATCTAAAACAAACTCTTCACACAATTCCCCTTTTCATGGTGCGATTTCAAAAATGAGGTAGGCACAACAGGCAGAAAGACAAAACACAAAAGAGGAGACAGAGAAAACAGAGCAGGGAGAAAACACACCAACAATGCAAACCAGAAACAAAAAGAAATAAACATTAATGTTGATGGAACAACTACATCAGATTCTTCCCATATATCTACACAATTTACTGTTATCAACTTATCAGCATGTATACTTTCTGAAGAGCAAATATCAGTATTGGAAAAAGGTTCAAGTTTTGTTCCAATTCACACATTCGATTTGTATCAAACAATAACAGATGTAAATAAATTTGTTCGGACACTGACAGTAAAAAAAACATTTCTTCGGAGGAGATTTTGCTAATCTAAAGGAAAATAAAAACAAGAAAGATGTCTTAAATAACCTGAGGCAAAACATAATGCCCCTCCAACCACCCTTTAAAGACCATGTGACCTGTCTTAATTGATAGAGCTACAAAGCCTGTCAAATTGCAATGAAGCAGAAATATCTACCGGAGATATTTTTGGGACATCTAATCAAAAATTATATCCTATAAACTCTAGAACTGAAGCAATGGACATTTTCCAATGTAGGGTTGAAGCAGACTTGAAAAATCTGGAAATACAAGAACCTGGCTTACCATGCTACCTTAGCAGAAAAGAACAAAAGGAAATAAAAGATCTCCAAGAAAATCCACACATATATATAAGGCAGGCTTGATATAGATTTGTTCTTGATAAAGCACTATATGAAAAATCAGTAATGCAGCTGTTAGAAGAAGATGTACATATAGAAGAGAGAACAGCTCCAAGCAAAGAGGACAAATGTAAATTGCAAAAGATACTACAAGAAGGTTACACTCGTTTGAATATCAAAAAATCCCAGCGTTTCATGCCCTCCCCAAAACGCAAAAAAAAATGTGTTTTCCTCCTCCCCTCCGCCCTATAGTGGCGGATATTGATTCTTTATTGGAACATTTAGGAGACTGGTTGGATTACATGCTACAGCCATTAGTTTTTAGGACACCAGGTCATGTCAAAGACACCAAGTTCCTTCTATCGGCCATCACATCCATTGAATGGGATTCCAAGTTCATTTGGGTGTATACCGCATGACAAAGCGGTATCTGCTGTCAAATATCACCTAAATAGGTTTTCTAATTATAGTGAGGTCTTAAAAATTCGGATATGCTGGCTTTCCTATTGAAATATATGCATGTTTTTCTTTCAAATTACTGGCTGCCCCATGGGAGCCAAGTTCTCTCCTTCCTTGGCAAACCTTTTCATGGCATACTGGGAGGAGGGACATCTGTATTTTGATATTAACCCATACCAACCTAACATCATATGGTACAGGCTCTTCTAACATCTACAAAGTTAAACAGATTATTGCTACAAAAACCATGAGAGGTAAACAATTTTTTGGGGTCGACTGGGAGGGTTACGGTCCTGAGGAGAGATCTTGGGAGCCTGAGGAGAACATCCTGGACCGTGACCTTCTCAGGAGTTTTCTCTCTCGTAAAAGGAGGGGGAGACCAAAGGAGGGGGGGGGGGTACTATTACGTTATGCGCTCCGGCCGCACACGCTGGCAGTGAGCGCATGGTCCTCTTACCTGCTGTAGCCCCTGTCCGTCACTCTCTGGGTGTTTCTCCTGCCTCCGCCTCTGCTTCTCTGCTCCGGCACACGTGTCCCTGTCCCCTAGGGCGTGCGCATGCCGGAGCTTTAAGATTTAAAGGGCCACTACGCTCATTAGTGTAATCCACCTGTGGCTCATCTATAAATTCCTCCACTCTCCTCAGTTGCCTTTGTTGCCTTTGTAGATCTTTGTTGCCTTGAGCCTGAGAGAAAGCATTCCTGTTATTGCCTTGCCGTGTATCTGATCTCTTGCTTTGTGACTTTGCTTGACCTTGCTCCTCTGCTGCCTGCCTACTGACCTCCTGCTACGTCTAGACTACGCTGCTATGCTGCCTGCCCTGACCTTCTGCTATCCAGACTATGAGCTGCCTTATCCCTCCTGTGCCTTGCATCTCCTCAGCAGCCTGTGTGGTCGAGCCGTGCCAGGGGTAGCGACCTGAGTGTCGCCTGCAGCAGCAAGTCCATCCCGCTTTGTGGCGGGCTTTGGTGAAAACCAGCGGCACCTTAGACTTAGCTCCCTGGTACGGTCCAAGTCATCTGCCACACAGGTCCAGCGGGTCCACATCCATCGGAGTTCCTGTCTTCAGAAACGTGAGTGTTACACTGCCACCTCCAGGCTGTGTCATTGTGCCACCATATGGTCTCCTCATGCTGTTGGCACATTAAGTGAAACTTTAAATCTATATAAAATCTTCAATCAAAATTTTACAAAATATCTTTAATCTTTTCAATTGTTAGGCCCTATGGTCTCGTCGGGCTGCTAAAACCTCTAGGCTCTGTCATTGTGCTGCCATGTGACTCCTTGTTATAAAGTGGTCCCTCAACATACAATGGTAATCCGTTCCAAATGAACCATCGTTTGTTGAAACCGTCGTGCAATGTAAAGTATAGGAAGCTGTACTCACCTGTCCCCGCCACACCGGACCCGTCACCGCTGCCCTGGATGTCGCCCTCCATCGCTATCGGCGCATCCCCATTGTGTCCCCGACGCTCCGGACGTCTCTGCTTCCCCGGGATCCTCGCTCTCCGCTCTCTGTCGCCGTCATCACGTCACTACGCACGAACGCCACTCCTATTGGATGATGGGACGGTGTGCGCGCCACGAAGGAGAGCGCCGGCGATGGAGGCGATTGTGAAGAGGACGCTCCGGAGCCCCGAGGACAGATAGGAGACCATCACCGGAGCACACAGGGCACCGTAAACGGCTATCCGGCTACAGCTGAAGCAGTCTGCGCTGCCTAATAGCCGACATACAAAAGCATCGTATGTTGATGCTGCCTTCAACATGCGATGGCCTCTCAGAGGCCATCGCATGTTGAAATTATGGTATGTCGGGCCCATCGTAGGTCAGGGGGGTCACTGTATTGGGTTTTGTGGTCATACAGTATTAGTTCAAAGTTATTGCTTCGGCACCCGGGACTTTAATCAAAATTTTTAATAAAAAAAAATCTCTTACAATCTTTTCAATTTTGAGGCCCTATGGTTGATGTCATATATTACCTGTGGAATTACCACAAGAATCCAATTAAACAGGTTGGAGCGATAACAATGAACCATAACTGATTAAATGAAACATTCGCACTTTCACAGTTTGAGGGTGGGGGCGCTGAGAGGCAGGGGCTGGAACAGGTGGTAGCTCACCTAGTGGCATACCGCCAGCTCAATGTTCACCAAAATGGGTCCTCAAAAAAGGATTTTAAAAAATGTTAAGAAATTTTAATTAAATTAAATAAAAATTACATTAAAAAATCTCTTTACTTCCGGTCGCGACTTGGCCAATGTAGGCAGAATCTGAGGAGAGTTCCCGCTATCCCCGACACGTGCCAGCTCAACACCTGCCCCCGGACATTCACCCCGGGTCCCGTAGCTCCTTTGTGCCTCTGTGGAGTGCCGAACATGGAGTGGTTTCTGCAGTGTCAAGGCGCAGCTAACATGGGCGCTGCCAGCCCAGCACTGCAAGCTGCAGCAGAGACTCAGACACTGCCACCACTGATGTCCCTGGTGGAGGTGGCTTCTATGGAGGTTGTTCAGCAGGCTGACCAGCCACCCCAGGTATCCAGCTGTGATCCAGGCACTGATAAGCCCCCTACAGTACCTTCTTAGGTCCCTGTGCTCCAGGCCTCCCATGGAGCCTCTGTCCATATAGATTATCAACTTCTTGCAGCTGAAATGGCACTCTGCATCACCCTAAATGTTCAACACATCGTCGAGGAAGTTTTAAAGGCCACACTGCAGAATTTACAAATTGAGGTAAAGGAGCACTCTGGCGGCTTAAATGAGGTGGAGCAGCGGGTGTCGCACCTGGAAGATGGGGAAACCATTACAGAGCAGCGACTTCGCATCACTAAATCTGAACTTGCCAGGGTGAGTGAAAAACTTTAAGATCTGGAAAACAGGTCCCGGCAAAATAATCTACGCATTGTGGGGGTTAGAGAAACAGTAGCACCCTTTGACCTGCAAAGGTTCTGCACACAGAATGGGCCCTGCCTCAGCCTCCTCACGAGATATTCCGGCAGCATTGGCGAATCGCCCATGCCAAGTTATCCTCCACCTTCTGGACTTTAATGATAAAATGGAAATACTGAAAGCCTATCGGTACATACATCAACCATTAGTGATTCATGGTATGCGCTTCTTACTCTTGGAGGACTTTTCTGTTGATGTGGCGAAACGTAGGAGAGCCTTTAGCACCATCTGTACATCACCTCTGAAAGCCAACTGCCGGTTCCTGCTCCAGTGCCCGACAACCCTACGGGTGTTTCATCGTGATGGGACTATATCTGTCTACAAAATGCCAGAGTAAGCAGCTTCTTCCCTTGGACCAGTCCTGTCCTCCTCCTCACAGCGCTCCACTCGAACACAGTCGGCTCGCTGTCACAGATTTCTAGATCAGCCATGTGAGATGACACTGGTTCTTCCGCTCCGAGGGATTAACACAGATGTCACCGCTCCCCAATACGCAGGCTCGGTGGCGGTCGGCAATCTTCCCCTGACTGAGGAATCCATCGCCGGCTGTACTACACTTTCGAAGGGCGTATGGACTCCTTCTTTAACATGATCGGGTCTGGAGGCTAATCTCAGGTTTTATGACTTCATCAGTGACTTTTAGTAGCATTATTCTATATAAGTTTATATGATGCTATTCTTTCCTGTCTATAGAATTCTTCCAGGGGCTCATTTCTCCTTTAGGGGTCTATAGCCACTTTATGTAAATGGACGGGGGGGTGGTGTCACCATCCCACTGTTATATATCTCTCTTTTGCCAACCCCTATCCCTAGAGTAACACAGACTTTTGCCAACCCCTATCCCTTGAGTAACACAGACTCCCTTCCCACAGGAAGGGAGTCTGTGTTACTCAACCACCCTACAGGTTTTTAAAAATGTTTTTTGCTTTCTGCGTCTGTTGTATGTTTCATCTGTTTTTTTTTAAGCCAGGTTTGCCATGTCGCTCATTCTTTGGATGCCTTAGTTTAGAAGGCTTCACTATCTGGGTTCTTAGAAATAGGTGGGGAGAGTGCTATATTTCACTCCATGCTGCTGTATCCTTCTTTCCAAAGCTAGTTTCTGATGCACAGTATATTCCTCCTTTAGGGGGCACCTTCCCCTAAATTTTGTGGAGTGGTTGATGTCTGAGGAGAATTATGACATGGGGGATATAACAGAGACTTGGTTGGACAATAGCTGTGACTGGATGGTCAACATACAGGGTTATAGTCTATTCAGGAAGGATCAGACAAAACGGAAAGGGGGAGGAGTTTGTCTTTATGTAAAATCCAGTCTGAAGGTCGCAATGCAGGAGGATATATGGGAGGGAAACGATAATGTGGAGTCATTATGGGTAAAAATATATGGAGATAAAAATCTTAATTTTTATAGGGGTTTGCTATAAGCCACCAAACATAATGGAAGAGCCAGAAGATCAACTACTGAGGCAAACAAACAAGGCAGCAAATCAGAACGAGGTGATAATAATGGGGGACTTTATCCTGATTTAAACTGGGAGACTGAGACCTGTGAATCTCATAAAGGAAACAGGTTTCTGACGATAGCTAAAGACAATTATCTGTCCCAAATGGTGCAGGGCCCGACCAGAGGGGGCACCCTAATAGACTTAATATTAACCAACAGACCTGATAGAGTAACTAATGTGCGAGTAGAAGGACACCTAGGAAATAGTGATCATAATATAATGCATTATAACTTATTCTTCAATAAGGGAATCTTGCTAGGGTCAACAAAAACTATGAACTTTAGAAAGGCAAAGTTTGATCAACTCAGAGAAGCCCTTAACAATATAAATTGGGATAATGTCCTCAAAAACAAGAATACTGACACTAAATGGGAGACTTTTAAAAATATCTATTATTCTCACTGTAAGATGTATGTACTTTATGGGAATGAAAGGGTCAGGAATAAAAGAAAACCAATATGGATGAATAAAAATGTTAAGGGGGCAATAAATGACAAAAATAAAGCATTTAAACTACTAAAAAGGACAACAGTGAAGAAGCATTAAAAAGCTATAGAGAAAAATGTAGAATATGTAAAAAACTGATAAAAGCCACAAAAATAGAGACAGAAAGACTCATTTCGAAAGAGAGTAAAACTAACCACAAATGTTCTTTAATTATATAAATAGCAAAAAGGTTAAAAATGAAAGTGTAGGCCCTTTAAAAAAACAATAAAGAAGAAATTATAAACGGGGATCAGGAAAAAGCAAATATATTAAACAAATTCTTCTCCACTGTATTTACCGAGGAAAATGAAATGCCAGGTGAAATACAGATAAGGTAAACTCCCTAGTACAGGTCACCTGTCTAACGCAGGAAGAAGTACAGTGCCGCCTACAAAAAATCAAAATGTACAAAGCACCAGGTCCAGATGGCATTCACCCCCGTGTTATAAAGGAATTAAAGGGGTATTCCAGGAATTCTTTTTATTTGACTATGCTGTACCTGTGTGTGACGGTTTTTTCACAATTCTTCTGTGATTTTCACTCCAATATTTATTTTTATCAGATTTTTCATAGGTTGCAATGCGGCCAAGACCTGACTCACTAGTCAGCTGATGACAGGGAGCCTGTCTGCTTCAATGGGTGGAGGGATCGCTTGGTGGGAGAGGGATCAATCTGCTACTGATGCAACAGCTGTAGGCACCCTGATTTTGCAGCTCATTTATGTTTCAATTGGTGGGGTGGCTGATGTGTGGGAGGAAGGAAAATTAAATTTTGGGATTTGTAATCAAAAAAAGAAAAGTCAAACAGGAAATACCAGTTCACAAACAGCTAGCCACAGTGGTATGGTAATCTCACAACATAGCCATTTAGCCCCAAGACAAGCGCAGATCCTTCCTAAGCATGTCCATTAGTGTCTGCCAGGTACGTACTAAAATCACCTCATGGTGGATAACCCCTTTCAGTAATGTAATAGACAGACCACTAATTTTAATATTCAGGGACTTTATAGTGACAGGGACTGTTCCCCAGGACTAGCGCATGGCAAATGTAGTGCCAATATTTAACCCCTTGGGGACAGAGCCCATTATGACCCTAAGGACGGGATCATTTTCTGACCACTGTCACTTTAAGCATTAATAACTCTGGGAGGCTTTCACTTATAAATTTGATTCCAAGATTGTTTTTTCGTGACATATTCTACCTTATTTTAGTGGTAAATTTTCAGCGATATTTGCATCCTTTCTTGGTGAAAAATGCAAAAATTTCATGAAAATTTTGAAAATTTTGCATTTTTCTAACTTTGAAGCTCTCTGCTTATAAGGAATATGGATATTCCAAATAAATTATATATTGATTCACATATACAATATGTCTACTTTATGTTTGCATCAGAAAATTTATGAGTTTTTACTTTTGGAAGACACCAGAGGGCTTCAAAGTTCAGCAACAATTTTCCAATTTTTTGCAAAATTTTCAAAATCGGAATTTTTCAGGGACCAGTTCAGGTTTGAAGTGGATTTGAAGTGTCTTCTGGTTAGAAATACCCCATAAATGACCCCATTATAAAAACTGCACCCCTCAAAGTATTCAAAATGACATTCAGTCAGTGTGTTAACCCTTTAGGTGTTTCACAGGAATAGCAGCAAAGTGAAGGAGAAATTTCTAAATCTTCATTTTTTTACACTCGCATGTTCTTGTAGACCCAGTTTTTGAATTTTTACAAGGGGTAAAAGGAAAAAATCCTCTCAAAATTTTTAACCCAATTTCTCTTGAGTAAGGAAATACCTCATATGTGTATGTCAAGTGTTCGGCGGGCACACTAGAGGGCTCAGAAGCGAAGGAGCAACAATGGGATTTAGGAGAGTGAGTTTTTCTGAAATGGTTTTTGGGGGGCATGTCACATTTAGGAAGCCCCTATGGTGCCAGGACAGCAAAAAAAAACACATCGCACACTATTATGGAAACGACACCCCTCAAGGAACGTAACAAGGGGTACAGTGAGCCTTAACACCCCACAGGTGTTTGACAACTTTTTGTTAAAGTCGGATGTGTAAATGAAAAAAAATATTTTTCCACTAAAATGCTGGTTTTTCCCCAAATTTTACTTTTTTACAAAGGGTAATAGGAGAAAATGCCCCCCAAAATTTGTAATCCCATTTCTTCTGAGTATGGAAATACCCCATGTTTGGACGTCAAGTGCTCTGCGAGCGAACTACAATGCTCAGAAGAGAAGGAGCGCCATTGAGCTTTTAGAGAGATAATTTGTTTGGAATGGAAGTCGGGGGCCATGTGCATTTACAAAGCCCCCCATGGTACCAGAACAGTGGACCCCCCACATGTGACCCCATTTTGGAAACTACACCCCTCACGGAATGTAATAAGGGGTACAGTGAGCTTTTACACCCTACTGGCGTTTGACAGATCTTTGGAACAGTGGGCTGTGCAAACAAAAAAATTAAATTTTTCATTTTCACGAATCACTGTTCCAAAAATCTGTCAGACACTTGTGGGGTGTAAATGCTCACTGTACCCCTTATTACATTCCGTGAGAGGTGTAGTTTCCAAAATGGGGTCACATGTGGGTATTAATTTTTTGGGGTTTATGTCAGAACCGCTGTAAAATCAGCCACCCCTGTGCAAATCACCAATTTAGGCCTCAAATGTACATGGTGCGCTCTCACTCCTGAGCCTTGTTGTGCGCCCGCAGAGCATTTTACGGCCACATATGGGGTATTTCTGTACTCAGGAGAAATTGCGTTACAAATTTTGGGGGTCTTTTTTTCCTTTTAAAAGTAAAGGGCAACACCAACATGTTAGTGTAAAATTTTTTTTTTTTTACACTAACAGGCTGGTGTAGACCCCAACTTTTCCTTTTCATAAGGCGTAAAAGGAGAAAAAGCCCCCCAAAATGTGTAGTGCAATTTCTCCCGAGTACGGCGATACCCCATATATGGCCCTAAACTGTTGCCTTGAAATACGACAGGGCTCCAAAGTGAGAGAGCACCATGCGCATTTGAGGACTAAATTAGGGATTGCACAGTGGTGGACATAGGGGTATTCTACACCAGTGATTCCCAAACAGGGTGCCTCCAGCTGTTGCTAAACTCCCAGCATGCCTGGACAGTCAGTGGCTGTCTGGAAATGCTGGGAGTTGTTGTTTTGCAACAGCTGGAGACTCCGTTTTGGAAACACTGCCGTACAATAAGTTTTTCATTTTTATTGGGGGGGGGGCAGTGTAAGGGGGTGTATATGTAGTGTTTTACTCTTTATTAGGTGTTAGTGTAGTGTAGTGTAGTGTTTTTAGGGTACATTCACACTGGCGGGTTACGGCGAGTTTCCCGCTAGGAATTTGCTCTGCGGCAAAAATTAGCCCGCAGCTCATACTTGAAGTAGGAAACTTGCTGTAAACCCGCCCGTGTGAATGTACCCTGTACGTTCTCATGGGGGGAACCTCCAGCTGTTTCAAAACTACAACTCCCAGCATGCACGGTCTGTCAGTTCGTGCTGGGAGTTGTAGTTTTGCAACAGCTGGAGGCACACTGGTTGAAAACCTTCAGTTAGGTTCTGTTACCTAACTCAGTATTTTCCAACCAGTGAGCCTCCAGCTGTTGCAAAACTACAACTCCCAGCATGCACGGTCTGTCAGTACATGCTGGGAGTTGTAGTTTTGAAACAGCTGGAGACACACTGGTTGGAAAATACTGAGTTAGATTCTGTTACCTAACTCAGTATTTTCCAACCAGTGCGCCTCCAGCTGTTGCAAAACTACAATTCCCAGCATGACTGATCACAGAAGGGCATGCTGGGAGATGTAGTTATGCAACAGCTGGAGGTACGCAACTACAACTCCCAGCATGCGGAGACAGCTGTTTTCTGTGTGGGCATGCTGGAATTTGTAGTTTTGCAACATCTGGAGTGCTACAATTTAGAGACCACTGAACAGTGATCTCCAAACTGTGGACCTCCAGATGTTGCAAAACTACAACTCCCAGCATGCCCAGACAGCAAACAGCTGTGTGGGCATGCTAGGAGTTGTAGTTTTGCAAGATCTAGAGGGCAGTATAGAGATCACTGTGCAGTGGTCTCTAAACTGCAGACCTCCAGCTGTTGCAAAACTACAAATTCCAGCATGCCCACACAGCAAACAGCTGTCTAGGCATGCTGGGAGTTGTAGTTTTGCAACATCTGGAGGGCTACAGTCTAGAGACCACTATAGTGGTCTCAGACAGTAGCCCTCTAGATGTTGCTATGCAACTACTCACCGGCTTCCGTCGCATCCGGGAGCCATCCTCTTCTGCCGCACGCCGCCGCAGATCTCCGTCCGCTGCCTCCGGAGGGGTAAGTGGACTCCGGCGCCGCTCCTCTTCATTTTCCCCATTCTGCCCCGCCTATTGTGGGTGGGCAGGACGGGGAAAACGAAAGTAAACCCCTCCGCCCCTGATCTGCTATTGGTGGTCGCGTCTAGACCACCAATAGCAGGGATAGGAGGGGTGGCACCCATGCCACCTAACTCCTATCGCTTTAGGGGGATCGTGGGTGTCTTAGACACCCGTGATCCCCCTTCTATTCCGGGTCACCATAGATCCGTAATGACCCGGAATCGGCGCAAATCGCAAGTGTGAATTCACTTGCGATTTGCGCCGATCGCTGACATGGGGGGGTCTAATGACCCCCCTGGGCATTTGCACGGGGTGCCTGCTGATAGATATCAGCAGTCACCCAGGCCCGGTCCCCGCCCGACGCACGGCGGGGACCTAAATTCCCACGGGTGTATGGATACGCCCTTCATCCTTAAGTACCAGGACACCCTTCGTCCCCAACAGGTTAACCCCGGGAATTATAGACCTGTTAGTTTAACCTCGGTTGTATGTAAATTGTTTGAGGGTTTTCTAAGAGATGCTATTTTGGAATATCTCAAAAATAAATGCATGACTCCATATCAGCATGGCTTTATGAGGGATCGGTCCTGTCAAACTAACCTGATTAGCTTTAATGAGGAGGTGAGCTCGATACTGGACCAGAGGCAATCACTAGATGTCGTATATCTGGATTTTTCCAAATCATTTCATACGGTGTCACATAAAAGATTGGTGCATAAAATGAGAAGGATTGGACAGGGGGAGAATGTGTGAAAGTGGGTTACTGGTTCAGTGATAGGAAACAGAGGGTGGTTATTAATGGTACTTATTTTGATTGGGTGACTGTTACTAGTGGGGTACCACAGGGGTCAGTCTTGGGTCCTGTTCTATTTAATATATTCATTAATGACCTTGTAGAAGGGTTGAATAGTAACGTAGCAATCTTTGCAGATGATACTAAACTCTATAAAGTGGTAAACACAATAGAGGACAGTGCACTGTTACAAATGGATCTGTATAGGTTGGAGGTTTGGGCTGAGAAGTGGCAGAAGAGGTTCAACACTGATAAATGTAAGGTTATGCACATGGGGAAGAAAAATCCGTACTGGGATTATGTATTAAATGGGAGCACGCTTGGGACGACTGACATGGAAAAGTTTTAGTTAACAGTAAATTTAGCTGTAGTGACTAGTGTCGGGCAGCTGCTGCCAAGGCAAATAAAATCATGGGGTGCATCAATAGGGGCATAGATACCCACGACAAGGAAAAATTCTACAGCTGTACAAATCACTAGTCAGACGACACATAGAATACTGTGTACAGTACTGGGCACCAGAGTACAAGAAAGATATAGTGGAGCTGGAGAGGGTTCAAAGATGGGTAACCAGAGTAATACGGGTAATGGGAGGACTACAGTACCCAGAAAGATTATCAGAATTGAGATTATTCAGTTTAGAAAAAAGAAGGCTTGGGGCGACCTAATAACTATGTAAAAATATATCAGGGGACCTTACAGAGATCTCTCCCATGATCTATTTATACACACTGTATCTATAACAAGGGGGCATCCTCTACGATTAGAGGAAAGAAGGTTTCTACACCAGCACAGGTTTCTACTGTAAGAGCAGTGAGACTGTGGAATTCTCTGCCTGAGAAGGTGGTCATGGTTAACTCAGTAAAATAATTTAAAAGGGGTCTGGATGCATTTCTGAGAATAATAACATTACAGGTTATGGATTCTAGATTTACAGGGACAGGAAGGAGTTGGGAAGGAATTTTTTGAATATGAGGGTTTTCTGCCTTCCTCTGGATCAACTCAGTAGGGACTCATTAGGGTTATAGGTTGAATTTGATGGACTCTGGTGTTTTTTCAACCTTCTGAACTGTGTTACTATATTAACAAAATACGGTATTAGACCCACTAATTGACCGCAAGAGTTCACGCCCCCTACCCATGACTACCTTTGTTTGAGACTGTGTTCTTCCCCTGTTTATGGCACAATTTCTGGCACCTAACTCACCCTAACAACCAATTTCTCCAATGCACACAATTTGGTGGTCTCTACTACTTTCTAGTCAGTTCAGATCTCTGTCAACGGGTACAATCTGTGGACATTGGAGATCTGGCACTCTGGGATCATGCTCCGGTGACCTTACAATTTTACCCATCTTGCCCTCAAGGAACTGACATTTTGTGGCGATTCCCTTCTCTTCTGGTGAAGGATGACACAATTGTGGAGCATGTGAGGGCTTGGTTGTTAGAATTCAAGGTACACAATGCTTATCATCGCTGGAATCTGGTTCCATTCTGGGAGACCGGTAAGGCAGTGCTCAGAGGTGGGGGAGGGAGAGTACAAAAAATAAATAAGGTAAGGGGGAACAGGGGAAGGACAAAAACAGAAGGAGAAGGCTAAGTTTCCACTTGTTTTTTTTTTCTGGCAGTTTTTGGAAAGCTGCCACTGCAGTTTTTGAGCCAAAGCCAGAAGTGTAATCAAAAGGAATAGGAAATATAAAGGAAGGACTTACATTTATCCTCCCTTATGGATCCACTTCTGATTTTGGCTCAAAAACTGCATTGGCAGTTTTCCAAAAACTGCATTGGCAGTTTTCCAAAAACTGCCAGAAAAAAAAAACAAGGAGAAACTTAGCCTAAATGAAAAAAACACTGAGGATCAACACCTGGAACAATTAATTTTATAGTTATACAAAACTAATCAGAGTGCTTGGCAGCCATTTTGGTCACATGTTAGGAGTCCATCTTTGTTACACAGCTGTTATTGCACAATTTAATCATAAACCACAACATCCATCCATTATCCTTTGACCTACATGTCCATACTTTGCTTATTTTAGTCTGTTGGCAACAAAGCATGTCTAAAACTGCCTACAACTAGACCACTAATAGTTGTAGCAATTTTGTTTATTGGTAAATCTACAGTTGCATGGCTTTATTTTCTATTTAGCATTTTAGTCTAATTTATCTAATCTTATTTAGTAGTCATTTTGGGGGATATGGATTTGTTTTCAGGGCCCAAAAATAAGATTTTTGAATCCCTTAACCCGTTAAGGATGCAGGGCGTATGGGTACGTCCTTGCATCCTGGTACTTAAGGATGCAGAGTATACCTCTACGCCCTGGTCCCATTACTGGGGTTTGAAGCGTGCTCACGAGCTGAGCAAGCTTCAAATCCAGTGGCTCCCAACTGCTATCAGTAGCCAGGACCCAGTGGTAATGCTGGACATCGCTGGTTGAGCCGATGCAAAGCATTAACCCTTTAGCCGCCGCGATCATAGTTGATCGTGGCGTCTAAAATGCTGGGTTAATGTGCTGTTAGCTCAGCGGAGAAACCGCCATGTCACGATCAGCTTAGAGGATGGCGGAATGGCCCTTACCTGCCACCCGATCGGTGATTCTCTGCTGCCTCCAGCCTCCGTAGGCTGGAGAAGCAGAGCACCGATAACACTGATCAATGCGGAGCCAAAGTTCAGCATTGAACAGTGTATGCAATCAAAAGATTGAATGGTATAGCCCCTTATGGGGACTAAAATAAAAAAAAAAGTGTTAAAAAAGTTAATAAATGTGAATAAGAGGGGGAAGCACTTTCCTCAAATCTGGTCTTTTATGTGCTTATGGATGAAAGCATATGTGGATCTTGTATATTGTGTATGCAGTTGGGTAGAGAAGTAGGATGCAATATAAATTAAACAATGATATATTTATTTATTGGTGTATAATGTCTATGACATCTGCCTGCAGAGCCCTTGCAACAGTGCCAGTAAATATATGATATATAAAATAAATAAAAATTAATTAATTAATAAAATCCAAATAAAATTAAATAAAACTTGTATGGATACCTTAAAGGAACCCTGTTTTGTGCAATCTTGATAATAGGCAGCCATTGTGAGTGTGATATTATACACTCTGTAGTTCAGTGAGTAGGGTCCGTGAATTATGTAATCTGTGTGGCTCAGAGAGATTTGAAAGTCTTATGCAATAGTTGTAAGAATGTACAATGATTGGTGGTTAGCAGGACAGTGTTGCTCACCTGTCCTGACATGGTCCCAAGGTGCTCTCGCTACTTACCCGCTTTGGCTTCCGAATCGAGGTCTGTTTGCTGGCATAGTGAGGTAATGTAAACAATATACAAGATACACATATGTTTTCATCCATAAGCACATAAAAGACCAGATTTGAGGAAAGTGCTTCCCCCCTTTTATTCATACAATTGTTTTTCAGGCCGCATAGGGTAAGCATAGGGTACGATCTTACACAGTTCCCATTTTTTAAATAAAATAATGTAATAAAAAATAAACATAAACATGTGTGGTATTGCCACATGCGTAAATGTCAGAACTTTTCAAATATAAAGTTAGCTAAATAGTGAGGTCGATCGTTCATGTAAAAAAATACCAAAGCACAAATTGGTACATTTTTGGTCACTTCTTGTACCATAAAAGATTTATAAAAAGCAATCAAAAAGTCCCATGAAAACAAAAATAGTACCAATAAAAACTACAGACCATGGCACAAAAAAAGCCCTTATTTAGCCCCATATGTGGAAAAATTAAAAAAAAAGTTATAGGGGTCAGAAGATAACAATTTTAAACATACAAATTTTGGTGCATATAGTAAAATAAAATAAAACCTACATAAATTGGGTATCCTTGTAATTGTACAGACCTACAGAATAAATATAATGTGTCATTTTTATCGAAAAGTGCCCTGCATACAAATGGAAGCTCCCAAAAATTGTGTGTGTTTTTTTAACCCCACAAATAAGTAGTTTTTTTTGCTTCACCGCAGATTATGTTATAAAATAAGTGATGTAATTACAAAGTACAATTGGTGATGCAAAAAAACAAGCCCTTGTAAATTACTTCTCTTAAAAAAAGCTTAATCCTTTCCGTTTTAATCAGCTGCTGTATGCTCCACAGGAAGTTGTGTTGTGCACTATGGTCAGACTGAAAAGAACTACTCAACTTCCTCTGTAGTATACAGCAGCCAATTAGTACTGGAAAAATTAAGATATTTTTATTAGAAGTCATTTACATATCTGTTTAACTTTCTGGCACCAGATGAGTTGAAAATAATTGTTTTTCACCGGAGTACCTCTTTAAGGCCAAAATGGGATGAGTCCTTAAGGGGGTTAAATGATACTCTTATTAAGATGATTTACATTTCCCAACATGTAAGAAATTGAGTTGGTTCAAGGAATTAGTCTGTGAGGTTTCTTTGGCAAAATACATGGGAAAATAAAGACCAATACTGGTATACTGTAAATGTGGTCTAAGTATAGCTAGAAGTATAGCAGCATGTATTCAGATGAGACATTTCAAGCTTGTTAGTTACAGTTCGTGTATACAAGTTTGCAATGCTTGCCATTCTCAGCGCGTACTATGTTTGCCATAGTAAAAATGATTTTTTCCTCTCCTCTCTGTGCAGAGGATGGCCAAACAGTGTGTGGGGTAAAGTTAATTGGAGAAAATGTTTTTTTTTTCTACCACAGCCAAGCTATCCCATATTTCAGTAGCCCCCTAGCTCTTCTTTCAGCTGAATTACTTAGTGTCATTTAAGCTCTCTAGTATAAGTTTGCACCATCTATCAGTTGCCTTAGTTTTAAGCCAAAACATTGCACTCCAATTTTGTGCATTTAAGCTACCCCCTTTCAAGTGAGCCTTGCCCACTTTCAGGTAAGTGATGTTCCCTGTCACGATGCCGGCTGGCAGGTAGTGGATCCTCTGTGCCAGAGAGGGATTGGCGTGGACCGTGCTAGTGGACCGGTTCTAAGCCACTACTGGTTTTCACCAGAGCCCGCCGCAAAGCGGGATGGTCTTGCTGCGGCGGTAGTGACCAGGTCGTATCCACTAGCAACGGCTCACCTCTCTGGCTGCTGAAGATAGGCGCGGTACAAGGGAGTAGGCAGAAGCAAGGTCGGACGTAGCAGAAGGTCGGGGCAGGCAGCAAGGATCGTAGTCAGGGGCAACGGCAGAAGGTCTGGAACACAGGCTAGGAACACACAAGGAACGCTTTCACTGGCACAATGGCAACAAGATCCGGCAAGGGAGTGCAGGGGAAGTGAGGTATAAGTAGGGAGTGCACAGGTGGAAACTAATTAAGCTAATTGGGAAGATTGGGCCAGGCACCATCATTGGTGCACTGGCCCTTTAAATCGCAGAGACCCGGCGCGCGCGCGCCCTAGGGAGCGGGGCCGCGCGCGCCGGGACAGGACCGACGGAGAGCAAGTCAGGTACGGGGACCGGGGTGCGCATCGCGAGCGGGCGCCACCCGCATCGCGAATCGCATCCCGGCTGGAGGTGGGACCGCAGCGCACCCGGTCAGTGGATCTGACCGGGGCGCTGCAACAACGAGGATGAGGCGAGCGCTCCGGGGAGGAACGGGGACCCGGAGCGCTCGGCGTAACAGTACCCCCCCCCTTGGGTCTCCCCCTCTTCTTGGGGCCAAAGAACCTGAGGAAAAAAAACTCAATTTTTCCGTGATGAGGTCCGATGCACATTAGGAGGGGTTCCGTGCGGTAACGCACGAGACAGTCCAATTTTTCATTGTAAACACAATAAATGTAGAGGGGTCTGGCGAGACTGGTCACAGGGACGTTGAACCTGTTGATAAGAGAGGCCAAAAAAAAATTTCCTGCAGATCCGGAATCCAAGAAGGCCATAGTAGAGAAGGAGAAGGTAGAGGAAGATATCCGCACAGGCACAGTAAGGCGTGGAGAAGCAGAGTTGACATCAAGAACTGTGTCACCTTTGTGCGGAGTCAGCGTACGTCTTTCCAGGCGGGGAGGACGGATAGGACAATCCTTCAGGAAGTGTTCGGTACCGGCATAGTACAGGCAAAGATTCTCCATGCGGCGTCGTGTCCTCTCTTGAGGTGTCAAGCGAGACCGGTCAACTTGCATAGCCTCCACGGCGGGAGGCACAGGAACGGTTTGCAGAGGACCAGAGGAGAGAGGAGCCGGGGAGAAAAAACGCCTCGTGCGAACAAAGTCCATATCCAGGCGGAGCTCCAGACGCCATCCGGAAAAACGCATGTCAATGCGAGTGGCAAGATGAATGAGTTCATGTAGGTTAGCAGGAGTCTCTCGTGCGGCCAGAACATCTTTAATGTTGCTGGATAGGCCTTTTTTAAAGGTCGCGCAGAGAGCCTCACTATTCCAGGACAACTCGGAAGCAAGAGCACGGAACTGAATGGCGTACTCGCCAACGGAAGAAACACCCTGGGCCAGGTTCAGCAGGGCAGTCTCGGCAGAAGAAGCTCGGGCAGGCTCCTCGAAGACACCACGGACCTCAGCGAAGAAGGACTGGACTGTGGCTGTGGCAGGATCATTGCGGTCCCAGAGTGGTGTGGCCCCAGACAAGGCCTTTCCAGAAAGGAGACCACGGCAGAGTCTAGAGTCCTCATCAAATTTGTCCGGCAGAGACAAGCAGGGGTTAGGAGCGGCCGGTTGCTGCGGAGGAGTTGCAGGAGCCGGCGGAGGAGATGGTTGTTGCAGTTGCAGCTGCTGTAACTGTGACTTCAGTTGCTGTGTCACGGTGGACAAGTATGCCAGCTGGTGATTTTGTTGGGTGATCGTCGTGGAAATGTCGGCAAGACTTGACAGCGGCACCTCAGCGGAATCCATGGCCGGACGCTGCGGAGGAGTTGCAGGAGACGGCGGAGGAGATGGTTGTTGCAGTTGCAGCTGCAGTGTCAGTGGCAGCAGCTGCTGTAACTGTGAGTTCAGTTGCTGTTCCACGGAGGACAAGTATGCCAGCTGGTGATTTTGTTGGGTGATCATCGTGAAAATGTCGGCAAGACTTGACAGCGGCACCTCAGCGGAATCCATGGCCGGATCTACTGTCACGATGCCGGCTGGCAGGTAGTGGATCCTCTGTGCCAGAGAGGGATTGGCGTGGACCGTGCTAGTGGACCGGTTCTAAGCCACTACTGGTTTTCACCAGAGCCCGCCGCAAAGCGGGATGGTCTTGCTGCGGCGGTAGTGACCAGGTCGTATCCACTAGCAACGGCTCACCTCTCTGGCTGCTGAAGATAGGCGCGGTACAAGGGAGTAGGCAGAAGCAAGGTCGGACGTAGCAGAAGGTCGGGGCAGGCAGCAAGGATCGTAGTCAGGGGCAACGGCAGAAGGTCTGGAACACAGGCTAGGAACACACAAGGAACGCTTTCACTGGCACAATGGCAACAAGATCCGGCAAGGGAGTGCAGGGGAAGTGAGGTATAAGTAGGGAGTGCACAGGTGGAAACTAATTAAGCTAATTGG
The DNA here is from genome assembly GCF_029499605.1 of Hyla sarda. NCBI lineage: Eukaryota > Metazoa > Chordata > Amphibia > Anura > Hylidae > Hyla > Hyla sarda. The sequence continues at coordinate 251,776,999 of NC_079192.1, forward strand.
GAAGATTGGGCCAGGCACCATCATTGGTGCACTGGCCCTTTAAATCGCAGAGACCCGGCGCGCGCGCGCCCTAGGGAGCGGGGCCGCGCGCGCCGGGACAGGACCGACGGAGAGCAAGTCAGGTACGGGGACCGGGGTGCGCATCGCGAGCGGGCGCCACCCGCATCGCGAATCGCATCCCGGCTGGAGGTGGGACCGCAGCGCACCCGGTCAGTGGATCTGACCGGGGCGCTGCAACAACGAGGATGAGGCGAGCGCTCCGGGGAGGAACGGGGACCCGGAGCGCTCGGCGTAACATTCCCTAAGTGATGAGCAAGGCCTAAAAGTGTGTGAAACACCTTAAAATTTAGGAGCAAATTACACAAAGATTTATTTACTTATTTATTGTATTTATTCATCATGTTAGACACAGTTTACGTGATTCCAAATTACTACTGACCCATAGCACCTTTTAGAAACCTAGAAATTATACCTCTATGATGACATTGTGTTTAGTATAATGTATTTCCTAAATGATTGCTTGTAATAAATGAACACATACTAGTTTCTTGCACTTTTACTTTAACCCCTTAAGGACCACAGGTTTTTCCCTTTTTGCAATTTCCTTTTTTTTCATCACCTACTAAAAATCATAGCGATTTCAATTTTGCACCTACGGAGTCATATGAGGGCTTATTTTTGCACCACCAATTGTACTTTGTGTTGACATGTGTGTTGACAATCATTTTACCACAAAATGTATGACAAACCCAGAAAAAAAATATTTGTGGGGCAAAATTGGGGAAAAAATTCCCTTTTGTAACTATTGGGGGCTTCTGATTCTATGCAGTGGACTTTTTGGTAAAAATGAGACCATATGTTTATTCTGTAGGTCCATACGGTTACAATGATTACAATTTGAAAAAAGGGGGTGATTTTAACTTTTAATAAGGAAGGAGTTAATGTGTGTGTGTGTGTTTTTAACCTTTTTTAGGAGGAATCATTTGATTCCTCATACAGATCAATGTGGTTCCATAGAACCACATTGATTTGTGTGCTCTGTGCTCCATTGATAAAGCCTAGTCCTGCCAGGCTTTATAATTCACAGCGCAGCAGCCGACACAGGAGCAGAGGTAAGCCCTCAGGCTACCTCAGAAGTGGATCGCCCCCCCCCCCTCCCCACCACCCCATTGGACGCCCAGGGAGCAGTTAAATGTACCTTTAGACGCCGCTGTCAGCTTTGACAGTGGCAATCTAAAGGGTTAGTTGCCGGCCACAGCTATTAATGCTGACCCCCAGCAACAGGAATCTGCTGGGGGCCAGCCGGCATGGCGCAGACTCTAGTTGGTAGCCCGCGCCATATCTGCTTAACGGCACATGGTCATTAAGGGGTTAAATGTATAGGGTAAATTATAAGGTATCAAAATGTTACAACTTAAGAATCATTACCAGTCAAGCAGCAGCAAGAGCTATGTCACAAATCCAATTGAGCGCAATAATTATGCATGATTGATAATTCACAGTAGCAAATTCTCACATTACTCTTTAGGGAGGGAAACGTGTATAATCAAAGAATAAAAATATTCTTCTTGTGAATTCATTCAGCTGCCAGGGTTATGAAAAATCACATTCACTTTGCGTGCCGTTACATTAACTAAAACATTATTTTGTACCTATAAAGATCTTCATACTGTAGCAACAATATCAATCTTGTACATCAACATCTTCATTTAGCACACGTTTTAGTAATCCTGCAAATTTGACCTTTTTTGCTGTTGTTTTACTTTTGAAATATTCTTGAACTGTGAAAGTTTCACAAGGTAATTTTAGTTGTATATTATACATCTTTCCATTTGAACTAAATGTGATGTTCGAAATACTGCAACTAGAAAGTAATAAAGAGATGGCAGCTTACCCATCTGTACAATATCAATGAGGAATAAAGAATCCACAGATGTGTGGATTTCTGTAATCTCAGCAGTATTGCTGCCAAAAATCCGTAAAAATCAAACTTCATGAATTTAGATGTTTCTATTTAGCAAGACTCCAACAACCATTGTTCCAAACACAGTGGACTATATTTGTGGAAAGTGGCATCGTTTTAGCATAGGTAAAGCAAGGCTAAAATTTTGACATTCTGTATGTTTTGACAAATTTATGACTGTGCCTTCTTTGATAAATCTGTCCCAACATGGGCTGCGGTGGATGTCTTGGGCTTTGGACCCAATTTTTGATAATAGATTCCCAGACTTTACCATGCACCTATTTCACATGTGTCAACATCTGACTGTCAGAAGCCTTTCCCCAGTGTCTTGGCACCAGATAGGTCAACATGCCTCCCCTTTACTTTACACCCTATCCGCTGACCTGTACAGGGACTATGTAAGAGTGGGCTTGAGGAACAGTTGGTATACAGTCCTTGGGCCAATGAATATCTGCTACCAGTCTGAAATACTTTCAAACACTTAAGGATGAGCTTGCCGACCATTGACAGTTTGGTGACCAAGCATTAACATATTCTGATATTCACATCCATAACCAATTTATGAAATGCAGTTCCCTGTTATAGGTGTTTTCTGTTGGAATGCTTTTTTCTTTGGTTATCTTTTCATATTTACCTGATAATAGTTCACAACATTTTCTTATTTGAGTAACATGCACAGTTAATATCCCTGATGAAACATGGTTGAATTCATCATGGGAAATGCACTAATATAAGACAAGTGGACATAAATTTGGACTACTTTCCACAGATTCATATGTGGTCATCAATACCTGTAATTTTGTGCCATTGTGTTTTTAACATGTTTGTGAGTACACCACTTTTCCACTAGCTTTCCCGGCACTAAGGTATTATTCCTTTGGTTTCTTGATATTGTGAGGCTACCCCAGATTAGGTTTTTGTGCGAGATCTTCCTTGTCAGGATGATTATGCTGATGCCAAGCAGGGTAGAGCATGGACAGGGTGAATCAAGAATAGTTGTTCCCTTCCCATTATCATGTATTGCTACTTTACCCATATCTAGTCTCTATACCTCCATCCTGCAATAATATTTTTGTTTGGATATATCAATTCATGTACTTTGTGGACTAATTTTCTATGAATTCTATAAAAAGATATGTTTTAGATTGTAAAGTTCGTTCAACGTACCCAATTCTTATTTTTACAGCTAATGGGCACAGATATGGGGAACCATGTTGTCACCTTCTCATGCAAATTTCCTGATAAATGTATATTTTCAGACAGCAATCCTTTTCACTCTAGCATTGTCAGACATAGCTGCCGTACTTTCATGTTTCTGGTTGTCAGACATAGCGGCCATTCAATAATTGTTAATTCTTGTTTACTTTTAGAACTACAAATCATGGACAATTTAGCATCTCAACACATACATGCATACTTGTACTTATTGAAAGCCAAGACAATTTAAACTTATGTGTTGATTCTAGCCACCCTGTTCACACTGTTAAGGGAATCCAAGTTAAAGAACCGATTAAAGCCTAATGTAATTGCCTTACAATATCTTTCTATCAGAAAGAAAAATAGCTATCTGTGAAAGATGTACAATAACGGGGTACCCAACTTGAATACTTGCCCCCAAAAAAAGAAAAAACAGACAGGATTTTCTGCTGCTATGCAAAAGAAATACTCACAGTTACAATACCAACAAAGTGAGAAAAGAACTACCTGTCTTTGTAAATACATATTGTGAAGAATATCACAGAAACATTTACCATTGCTATACCAAGATTCACACCTATTCTATTGCATGGCTTTAGGTTTTCCACAAGACGACTGGGAGATGTTTTGTCTCCCAGAGATTCTCGAGTATCAGAGGAATAAAGATCAAAGCTGGTTTTCTTCTTGAGATATTTTTTTTCAATGCAATAAGGTGTGTGTGTGTGTGTGTTTGTATTTGTATTTGTGTGTATGTTGTAAATAAGCAACTAAAGAATTCAAGATCATGATCAAATTGCAAGAAAAATACACACACAATAGTTGATTTTATTAATCCAGTGTGAACATAGCCATAGTCAAAATACTAAAACAACAAAAGAGAAAATGCATTTCTTTTTTACCACCAGATGTCTTTAGTCCTTGGTAACAAGTCAACCAACAGGTAATGGATTTGTTGATAGGAAAACCAAAGCTTCCACATCTTTCACAATTTCACAGAAATACTACATAACTATGGAAGGAAATGGTCTTGATTATTTGACTAATAATACTAAGGAAAGCGACCAGGAATTATCTATGTAGTAAACAGAACTGGTACTTCTGTCAATCCATGTGTGCCTTCTGCCATACAGATGTCGGGAAGGGGTTAAGCAAGAAAAAAAATATTGTGCCATATGTGTGATTTGTGCATTTACAATGTAATAAAAAAAAGGGTAAACAGTTCTTAGTTATGGTGATTCCATAATTTCTTTAGTAGAGTTTTTACATCACTGCCACTTATTTTACCTTGGCTTAAAGGAGTACTGTGGTGCTAAACAATTTACCCCCTATCCAAAGTATAGGGGATAAGTGTCTGCTCACAGGGGTTCCAATTGTTGGGACCCCCCACGATCTCTTGCCCGAAGCCCTGCTCTCCTTGTGCATGGAATGATCTCAACTCCATGCAAGGAAAGTGTCTACCCCACATGAAGCAATGGTCAACATGCTCCGTCCATGTATCTCTATGGTAGAGCCGGAAATATAAGAACGCTGTATCTCCAGCTCTCCCATATAAATGCATGGGGGGCGTGTCTACCTCTGCTTTGTGCGGGGGTCGACACAGCTCTCTTCATGCGAAGAGCGGGGTGCCGTGCAGGAGATCGCGGGGGATCGGACAATTAACTTCTATCCTTTGGATAGGAGATAAATTGTTTACCACCACAGTACTCCTTTAAATTCCAGCACTCTAGTCTGTGTAGTGTGTAGTATTATCCAATACATGATAAAACTAATAATACTAACATTAAATCTTTCACAATGTATTAAAAAAACAAGTTTTTTTTGTATAGATACCTATGAAAACATTTCTATTAGCAAGTTGTTACTTAAACGCAGAAACTATGTACAATATACACATTTAATATATTTACCTGTTTTATCATAAGCCACACTTGAAACTTAGTATTTACTTTTAGATTCAGAAAAATGTTCAAGTATTTTTATTCTCTATAAATTCTCTACCTCTGCGTGCTGACAGAACTCTCAATAATAATTTATCATTGTTAGCTTTAAAGTCTACAGATAATTCCACTGACATCTGCTGAAAAATGTAAGGATGACCCAATTACTGACCTACTCTACCTTGGAATCAGATATTCTACTGTATGCAGTTCAGAAGATTATTTATGTTCTGAGCCAAACTTAAAAGTTGATTTATGACTTATTCTTTTATAGACTTTATAAGGGCAATCATCAACTTTAACTGTACATTTACAATGCAGGGCTTGTGTATTTAAGGAAGGTGAATATTGTATTCAGTAGTGCTACTGACAGACCTAAATTGAACATTTAATAAATGGTTGCTAATGGTCAATCCTTTATGAGTTTATGTGAGATGTGATAAATATGATACATAGTTTTTTTTTTTTTTTTAAGTTTAATTCTATGGGGCTTGTTTCAAAAATAATATATTACTTTAAGCATACTGTACCCTCTAACTAAAGATGAGCGAGCCGGGATCTGCAAATTTCTGGGTGGCTGGTGCTCGGAGTACATTTCCTGGTTTGTCTTGCGCGAACCGGGAAATGTGCAAAATCATAACATGAGGGGTAAGGAACACATGCCGTTTAGGTGCCCAGAGGAAGCAGGAAGTACTGGAGCAGTGAAATGACATCAGGTTGACCAGCATTCCTTGTAATTATCACATTATGAACCCAGGTTATACAATGATTTGCTGTTTTATGTCAATCACCTCCTAGGCCAATTGGAGAAAGCAAGGAGGTAGGGTCTTCTACACAGCTTTAACAGAATGTAGCGCAATGCTGCTGGCATTCTGGTGAAAGAGACAGGCAGTGTAAGCAGAAGCCAGAGCAATCCTGAAAAAACTTTAAAAAAACTTCTCATATCACAATATCTCCAGAGAAGGCTGAGCACAAACCCTATTTTATACAATTCCACAGCAAAGTGACCACAATAAAAAGTTTGTAAATTAAACATGCATGCATTTCTGCCAGTAAGAATGTTGGTGGCAGTACCAGCACCATTACAGGTAGCAGCAGTTGCAAAGTACCCTTTGGTAATAGTAGCAACCGCATTATCCAGAAAAAGTTTTTACTGTCTTCCAGTGGTTGTGTAGTTTTACAGAATAGTATGGCTTTTGTGGACTGGTTGAGTCATTCAAGGTCTTCTAGGGAGGAGGATAAAAATTCTGACAATATGACAATGAGAAGGAAAAGGGTATGTGTAGTTCACTGGGGTATACTATTACGAGGTTAACTGGAATGGTCTAAATCCCAAAAAGACCTAGTAAAGGGAATAGGCATATATAATAAATTATATAAAACCAGTCCTCAAGCATAGTGAAATAAAGAGATAAAAAGAGATAAAAAAGAGATAAAATTAACGAGAAAAAGGTGATGTGGAACCAAATAAATGTACAATCAATAAGTTAAATGTCATAAAATAGATACTGAATAAATAATGATAGTAAATGAAAGTAAATGAATAATATAATGATAATAAAAGACCTGAATCAAGGGTAATGCAGTAAAATAATACAATATAACATTTATTCACAAGATAATAACTTACATCTGGGCAGGGCCCCTGCACCAGATGTTAATAAGATAGTAATATTAAAAAGTCATTTATAAAGCAACCACCTAAAATAGGGCTAAAAAATTTGGAAATGTCCAAATATAAAATGGTCCGGTAATATGATTCAGAAATAAAGTGGTCCGGTAATGCAGTTCATGAAATGATATAATTGAGCAGTTCAGGGAGCGACATGCAGATAATGTAGGTTTGATAATATTAGGTAGTACCTGTATGCCGATTTGAGTGATATCACTGACTGGCGAAGTGCAGCCGGCATCCTCAGGAGTAGCAGTCTCGCGTTGAGGGTTTCTGTCGGTGCTGGCATGGCGTGGAAGCCGGCCTTTGTGATCGATGGTGATCCCAGTAAAGTGGATTGGATGGGTCCGGCAGAGACAGGTTGGCACCGCGTGACATTCATCATTGTTTACACTCTACAATTACATGGCGCAGTGAAAATGTTCATCCTGGATGGTCTGTTTGGTCACCTCTGTCTTTTCCTCTCCCACTGCTAAGCAGAAGGATAGCACTAGCCACAAGGAGGGGTTGTGTCATGGTCATCCTTTGGAGTGTGTTGCTGAGATGGTGGAGGGGGATGCAGTGGTGAAAATAGCACTAATGGGACTGGTGGTGGTAGGCATGGTGGGGATACTGTAAGGCATCATGGTGTATATGCTGAGGGGGAACAAGGAGCCCATAATCAGACATCATAATTTCATTGGTGGGGTTGATGAGGAGTTTGAGGATGTCAGCAGGCCTGTTGGTCTGACCAGCTCAGATTAAGGTGACGGTGACACTGCTGCATCTGAAGGCTTGAGAAATAAACCTTCCAGAGGAGGGACACAGTCAGCTTGTGGTATACCTATCACTTTACATTATCCTGCTCGGTGGAAATTCTTTACTATCTTACCAGATGCAGGAAACCAGGCTGAGGGCCGTATCTACAGACAGAAAGTAGGGCATACCCAGGGTCTTACTTTTGAAACAAGGCCTCTATGTTAGCACATGGAGAGGCATCAAAAGGCATGGCTACAAGTATCACTAGTTCACCAATGCCTGCGGTCCAGTGGCTACAACTAACATTACCTCACATGCCTGTTGTCTATTTGCTACAGCCACCACTAGTCCCCGCTGTGCAGAATCATGTGGAAGAGAGGCTGGGCCACTCCATGCAGTTGTTGGTAAGCAACACAGTGCATTATTTTTTAAGAATTTGAAAAACTTATTTTTTTTATTGGAAACCTCAGTTTTTAAACCTCCTGCCATACGTTGATTACTACAACAATTACCAGTCCACCTCCCTTCTACAAGTCCTACTATTCCACCATCACCGCCGCTACTTCCAGCCAGGCCTGAAATATTTTGAAAAACTGATTTGTTTAAAAATGTTGAAAAACCTTAGTTTTTAAACCCCTGCTGGTCACTGGTTACTGGTTACCACTGGCTATTACCAGTTTGCCTCCTCCTGCTGTACGCTGAATACTATTGGATCCTCTAGTCCTCCTTCACCCTTGCTGCTGCTACTTCCAGCAAGGCCTGGAAAAATTTGGAAAACCTGATTAACTCATTAATTACCACGAGCGTATGTTTACAGTCGTGGCCGGCTCCCGTTATGTGAAGCATGCTCAGGAGCTAAGCGCGCTTCATACCTGGCAGGTCCTGGTTGCTATCAGCAGCCAGGACCCGTGGCTAATACCGGACATCGCCAATCAGGCAGATGTCCGGTATTAACCCTTTAGACGCCGCAATCAAAGTTGATTGCAGTGTCTAAAATGGGAAAAAATTGTTGCCGATAAGCTCAGTGGGCTGTTCAGGACCACTGCAGTGATATCATCACATCCTAAACAGCTGAGAGGACAGTGGGAGGCTTCTTACCTTGCTTCGTTCTGCTGCTCCATGCCTGAGATCCAGGCTGGAGGAGAAGAGCACCGATAACACTGATCAATGCTGTGTTATGGCATAGCATTAAACAGTGTATGCAATCCAAGGATTGCATGTAATAGTCCCCTATGGGGACTAAAAAAAGTGTGAAAAAAAGTTTAAATAAAATTTAATAAATGTGATTTAATTCCTTCTCTAATAAAAATTTGAATTACCCCCCTTTTCCCATTTAAAAAAAAATGTAAATAAAAATAAACATATGTGGTATCCCCACGTGCATAAATTTCAAGACTATAAAAATATAATTTTTATTAAACCGCACAGTCAATGGCGTACACGTAAAAAAGTCCAAAATTGCTGCTTTTTGATCACTTTTCATACCATAAAAAATGTATAAAAAGCGATCAAAAAGTCAGATCAAAATAAAAATGGTACCAATAAAAACTTCAGATCATGGCACAAAAAAAAAAACCTTCCTACATCCCTGTATATGGAAAAATTAAAACGTTATATGGGCCAGAAGATGACAATTTTACACATACTAATTTTGGTGCATGTAGTTTTTTAAGTAGTAAAATAAAATAAAGCCTATATAATTTAGGTATCCTTGTAACCATATGGACCTACAGAATAAAGATATGGTGTCATTTTTACCAAAAAGTGAACTGCATAGAATCGCAAGCTCCCAAATTACAAATTGGCGTATCTTTTCCACTTCTGTCCCACAAATATAATTTTTCTGGGTGTGCCGTATATTTTGTGGTGAAATGATTGATGTCATTACAAAGTAAAATTGGTGGCACAAAAAATAAGCCCTCATATAAGTCTGTAGGGGCAAAATTGAAAGAGCTATGATTTTTAGAAAGTGATGAGGAAAAAACTAAAGTGCAAAAACAGAAAAATCCGTGGTCCTTAAGGGATAAAAAACATTTTGAAAAAAAATCAGTTCTTAAATCTCCTGCTGTGTCTGGCTGCTACTCTCACCAGTCCGATATCTCCTGGCCATCACCCTTACTACTTCCAACCAGGCCTATACATACACAACCCATGATCCCCCAAAAAACTTTCTGTTCAGTTTTTTTTATCAACATCTAACAACAACCAGGGATATGTTATGAAGCTTTATTTTAGTGTTTATAAGCATGCAAAATCCTCTAGCGCATTAAACAAGCTGTTAGTTACTATAGGTTACTGCATGTCACCATAACTGAGCCTTTAAACCACTTTGAAACTACTTAAATACATTCCTAGCAGTGTTATACAGTGCTTTAAAGCTCTAAGGCAGTGTGTGGGAGTGAGAAAAGTCACCTTACACCTTGAAGCTAGGGCTCCTGGGGATTGTAGTTAAAGGGAGGGCTTGGAAACAGTAAATAGCCAGTTCATACAAAAAAGCCAGCAGTGTGATGGGGGACACAGGACACGGTCACCTACCACCTTGATAAGCATGTCCATTGCTGGTACTTAGTAAAGTCAATGAATATTGCGGAGCTGTGTATGGTGTATAATATGCTTAGATGGGTTAGAAAAACTTGGATGCCTGAGGAAGTCTGGCAAGCAGGTGTTCTGCTTCAGTCCTAAGCCCCCTCTGTACCCCTGAGAGTGTTAAAAAGTAGTATCAATGGTCATTTAAGGTGTATCACTGGTTGTTAAGAGATTAATCGATTTCACCACGGTTTCACTAGGCTTCTTATATCTTTGGGGCAATCTGTTCTGTTTTTACCATCAGGCATATAAGAAAGCCTGGCAGAATATTTAAATATTAGTGTGAAAACATTCTTAGACAGTGATTTTAGAATTATGTCTATAACATACTTATTGGTTATCACACTTTCTGTTTTCATTTTGAAAACAGAAAGCAATGAAGTCTATTAAGTTGGAGTAAGGAGATTTAAGAAATCATGATGACATTTAGAAATGTCAAATTAAAGTCAAATCATCCAACATGACATTTTTAAATGTTATTATGCACTGTTTCTACTCTGCCACCACATGGTAAGCATTTATTTGGTCATCCTTTTTAATCGATCACAGGTGGCATCAGATAATCAAATTATTTCGATAAATCACTGTCTTCTTTGCTGCCATTAAAAAAAAAAAAAAGGAACTTCAGAAATTACAAAAATACAAACATTCAAGAAAGCATTCTCAACTTGCATGCTACAATTGGTGGATTAACCCTAACACAGGCCCTGGCTGTGTGATTTTTTTCACAAAATCATTTGAGCTAACATTTTAGGCATTTTTCTGGCATCATACATCTACACAAATATCCCATCCAAAGGGCTCTAAAGATAATGCCATCTTGTGTGCCCCATACTGTAATAGCACCCCTGAAACAGTTAGTCCCAATAGTGTCCCCCAGAGAGTAGAAATCCCCCCAGAAGGGACCCTTCACTGTAGGTAGACCCCGGTAGTGCCCCCTTACTGTACAGTTGTCCCACTCCACAAAAAAACATATCTCATTGACTGTCTCCCGAGCTGCTGCTCCACTCCCTGAAGTATGCATTCACCCTAAGCAGCCTGGTAACTTAATCACACTGCGTATGCCTAGACGTGACATCCACAGCTGTAACTGATTCCTTGTAAGTCACAGGCCTAAAGCTGCCTTTAGCTACAAAACAAAGTGACAGAGTGGGTGTCACGATCCCGGCTGGTAGGAGGTGGATCCTCTGTGCCAGAGAGGGATTGGCGAGGACCGTGCTAGTGGACCGGTTCTAAGTCACTACTGGTTTTCACCAGAGCCCGCCGCAAAGCGGGATGGTCTTGCTGCGGCGGTAGTGACCAGGTCGTATCCACTAGCAACAGCTCAACCTCTCTGACTGCTGAAGATAGGCGCGGTACAAGGGAGTAGACAGAAGCAAGGTCGGACGTAGCAGAAGGTCGGGGCAGGCAGCAAGGATCGTAGTCAGGGGCAACGGCAGGAGGTCTGGAACACGGGCTAGGAACAAACAAGGGAACGCTTTCACTAGGCACAAGGGCAACAAGATCCGGCAAGGGAGTGCAGGGGAAGTGAGGTATAAGTAGGGAGTGCACAGGTGGAAACTAATCAAGGTAATTGGAAGATTGGACCAGGCACCATCATTGGTGCACTGGCCCTTTAAATCGCAGAGACCCGGCGCGCGCGCGCCCTAGGGAGCGGGGCCGCGCACGCCGGGACAGGACCGACGGAGAGCGAGTCAGGTACGGGAGCCGGGGTGCGCATCGCGAGCGGGCGCCACCCGCATCGCGAATCGCATCCCGGCCGGAGGCGGTACCGCAGCGCACCCGGTCAGGAGATCTGACCGGGGCGCTGCAGCAACGAGGATGAGGCGAGCGCTCCGGGGAGGAACGGGGACCCGGAGCGCTCGGCGTAACAGTACCCCCCCCCCTTGGGTCTCCCCCTCTTCTTGGGTCCAAAGAACCTGAGGAACAAAAACTCAATTCTTTCGTGATGAGGTCCGATGCACTTTAGGAGGGGTTCCGTGCGGTAACGCACGGCACAGTCCAAACTTTCATTGTTAACACAATTGATGTAGAGGGGTCTGGCGAGACTGGTCACAGGGATGTTGAACCTGTTGATAAGAGAGGCCAAAAAAAAATTTCCTGCAGATCCGGAATCCAAGAAGGCCATAGTAGAGAAGGAGAAGGTAGAGGCAGATATCCGCACAGGCACAGTAAGGCGTGGAGAAGCAGAGTTGACATCAAGAACTGTGTCACCTTTGTGCGGAGTCAGCGTACGTCTTTCCAGGCGGGGAGGACGGATAGGACAATCCTTCAGGAAGTGTTCGGTACCGGCATAGTACAGGCAAAGATTCTCCATGCGGCGTCGTGTCCTCTCTTGAGGTGTCAAGCGAGACCGGTCAACTTGCATAGCCTCCACGGCGGGAGGCACAGGAACGGATTGCAGAGGACCAGAGGAGAGAGGAGCCGGGGAGAAAAAACGCCTCGTGCGAACAAAGTCCATATCCAGGCGGAGCTCCAGACGCCATCCGGAAAAACGCATGTCAATGCGAGTGGCAAGATGAATGAGTTCATGTAGGTTAGCAGGAGTTTCTCGTGCGGCCAGAACATCTTTAATGTTGCTGGATAGGCCTTTTTTAAAGGTCGCGCAGAGAGCCTCACTATTCCAGGACAACTCGGAAGCAAGAGCACGGAACTGAATGGCGTACTCGCCAACGGAAGAAACACCCTGGGCCAGGTTCAGCAGGGCAGTCTCGGCAGAAGAAGCTCGGGCAGGCTCCTCGAAGACACCACGGACCTCAGCGAAGAAGGACTGGACTGTGGCTGTGGCAGGATCATTGCGGTCCCAGAGCGGTATGGCCCCAGACAAGGCCTTTCCAGAAAGGAGACCACGGCAGAGTCTAGAGTCCTCATCAAATTTGTCCGGCAGGGACAAGCAGGGGTTAGGAGCGGCCGGTTGCTGCGGAGGAGTTGCAGGAGCCGGCGGAGGAGATGGTTGTTGCAGCTGTAGCTGTGACTGAAATTGTAACTGAAGCTGCTGTATCTGTGACTGAAGTTGCAGTGTCACGGTGGTCAAGTAAGCCAGCTGGTGATTTCGTTGGGCAATCTGTCGGGCTTGCTGGGCGACCAGTGTGGGGAGGTCGGCGACAACTGGCAGAGGAACTTCAGCGGGATCCCTGGCCGGATCTACTGTCACGATCCCGGCTGGTAGGAGGTGGATCCTCTGTGCCAGAGAGGGATTGGCGAGGACCGTGCTAGTGGACCGGTTCTAAGTCACTACTGGTTTTCACCAGAGCCCGCCGCAAAGCGGGATGGTCTTGCTGCGGCGGTAGTGACCAGGTCGTATCCACTAGCAACGGCTCAACCTCTCTGACTGCTGAAGATAGGCGCGGTACAAGGGAGTAGACAGAAGCAAGGTCGGACGTAGCAGAAGGTCGGGGCAGGCAGCAAGGATCGTAGTCAGGGGCAACGGCAGGAGGTCTGGAACACGGGCTAGGAACAAACAAGGGAACGCTTTCACTAGGCACAAGGGCAACAAGATCCGGCAAGGGAGTGCAGGGGAAGTGAGGTATAAGTAGGGAGTGCACAGGTGGAAACTAATCAAGGTAATTGGAAGATTGGACCAGGCACCATCATTGGTGCACTGGCCCTTTAAATCGCAGAGACCCGGCGCGCGCGCGCCCTAGGGAGCGGGGCCGCGCACGCCGGGACAGGACCGACGGAGAGCGAGTCAGGTACGGGAGCCGGGGTGCGCATCGCGAGCGGGCGCCACCCGCATCGCGAATCGCATCCCGGCCGGAGGCGGTACCGCAGCGCACCCGGTCAGGAGATCTGACCGGGGCGCTGCAGCAACGAGGATGAGGCGAGCGCTCCGGGGAGGAACGGGGACCCGGAGCGCTCGGCGTAACAGTGGGGAGCCGACCACTCTTTGTTTTGTCACAGTGAAGCCATCTTTACAGGATGGCCACTCCTAGGGAGAGTAGCAGCAGTGTGGAACTTTCTCCATTTATAGACAGTTTGTCTTATCATGGACTGATAAACAGCAAGGTTTTTGGAGATACTTTTATAACCCTTTCCAGCTTTATGCAAGTCAGCAATTCTTAATGGTAGGTCTTTTGAGAGCTCTTTTGTGCGAGGCATTACTCACATCAGGCAATACTTCTTGTGAAACGCAAACTCAGAACTGGTTGATGCTTTTTATAGCTGTAACCAACACCTCCAATCTCATCTCATTGATTGGACTCCATTTGGATGACACCTCAGTTCAATTAGCTCTTGGAGATGTCATTAGTCTAGGGGTTCACATACTTTTTCCAAATAGAGAAAACTGACATGGTTGCACATCCACAGCATCCACAATGATCTAATGCTTCTCAGCAACATTTATTAAACTAACAGGTCGTTAGTGTACTTTATGATCATAAAGTGCAAGCCCACTAGCTACGTCAAGGCCACCTGTAAGTAGTGGGTCCCTAACGTCCCTAGCATAGAAAGGCGTAGCACTGGTTGGCAACCACCACCGTCGCAACACAAGTGCCCACAGGGGAACGACCCACTCAAACCAGTCCCAGGGCCGAGCCTCCCTACAGACATGGTGCCGCGGCAGCAATGGACGCCGCACAGCACCACACCAATGTGAACAAGGTGTAAAGGCTCACTTACCATGTGCTCCCAGTCAGACTGAGAGGCTGCCAGAAAGGAAAGGGCCCTGTGCAGCTTCCTGCTAATTTATATAGGGCTGGGCTGAGGGGGAGGGGCAAAGTGCAGACCAAGTAAAAACAACAAAAAAAGAGAGGGGGGATAGAAAACACAATGTCAATTCAAATAGAGAAAACAGACAGTGGCGAGTGGGCTGTACTTTTTGATCAAAATGTAAACTAACAACCTGTTAGTTTTTTAAATTATGCTGAGAAGCAAGTAGATCAAAATACAAATGGAGGATGTGCGGCTATGTTTCTCTATTTGTGTTTCACATACTTTTTCCACCTGCACTGTGAATGTTTACATGGTATGTTCAATAAATACATGGTAACATTTAATTATTTGTGTGTTATTTGTTTAAGCAGACTGTGATTGTCTATTGTTGTGACTTAGATGAAGATCAGATCACATTTTATGACCAATTTGTGCAGAAATGCATATAATTCCAAAGGGTTAACATACTTTTTCTTGCAACTGTAAACATACAAAAGAAAAAATGTGATAATGTGTACATTTTTCAAATAATGCCGATAACAGAGATCTATAGGCTTTTAGTAGAATTAAGTAGTGGTAAAATAAAATATTGATGAAATATAATCATGAAAAATTTAATTTTTAAATTAAAAACATATTGGGATAACACTTATCCCAGATCCCTAGGCGATCAAGTGCTGCTTTCGCCTGTAAAAGCTCCCTGTTAATGTAAACATCAGGCTGCAGCTTATGCTGAAAGGACAGAGTCACCTCTGCCCCTACGAAGTGCAGGCGCGATGATGTCACTAATCGGCACCTCCACTGTGGAGGATGTGTATTCTTGACAGTTGCATGGGAGTTGGACAGGTAAGCATACATGTTTGCTTGTTTGTTTTTTAAAAATGTTTCAATTGCGGGGGGAGTTGTAGTTTTGCAACAGTTAGATGCACCCTGGTTGGGAAACAGTGACCAACCTACATACCTGGCTACCTACCTGCCCTGTTACTGAGCGGGACACCAAGGAGTGCACTATTAGAGTTTGAGGGCCTATAGATGGGGAGATTGTGTAGACATGAGGAGAGCACTGGAAAAATGTGGAGTCTAACATGTTTGTCCTGCAGATGCTGGAGAAATAAAGTTTTGGCTGAAAGAGGACATCATGGCGGTCTGAGCCAGTTGGAGACGAAAAGGAAAGAGGAAGACGCTGATCAGAAAAGATGTGACCTGGGAGTCCCTAGATGTGACAGTAATCACTTATATTGTATACATGAGCAGTGTACAGCTGGTATACAGCTCTATATGGTCCTGCATATAATCACTTATATAGTATACAGATCCTGTGTATAGCTGGTATCTACCACTGTATGGTCTTGTATATAATCACTAATATAGTATAGAGATCCTGTGTACAGCTGGTATATACCTCTATATGGTCCTGTATATAATCATTTACATGGTCTATATCCTGTGTACAGCTGGTAAAAGTAATTTTCTTTCCGCCAACACAAAATACTCCGATTATGCCCCTCCCAAAACTAGACTCAGGATCCACCATCTAGGGCTGAAAATTCAAGTAGGTAGGGACAGTGATTTGGACAAGCTTAGATCTGCTTTGCTTCCTAACCCGATGTAATAAAATTATCAAATGATTCAGTTCAATCTGATACACAGATTATTTACATTCCATTTTTCTTGAATAAAATCTACCATAAAAAGATTGAATGATTGAAATGTGGAATACCTGATGTAGGTTATGTACACTTACTATAGGCCTGTCTGAAAATATGGAAATATTGGCAAAAAAGTATTTGATGTTATCAGAAGAAAAGTATTTTAGTTTTACACCTGCATTTGTGTTGCTAGGCAATGACTCAGATGTTCATCTGCAGCCGACTAGAAGGAAGGGTCTGATTAAAACATTATTTGCTGCTAAATTACAACTAATAAAATGCTGGGACTCTGAAAAAAAAAATAAAAGGCTTCATGCACATCCCATTATTATTTATGAGAAGCTCTATTACCAATCTATAAATGTAAAGAATATTGTAACACAGGGGAAATAGCCTGACTTTTTCTCTATATAGTACTCTGTGGTCTCATTGTGTAGGTGGGTTAGGGAATGGTGAGGGGGGAAAATGAATTGTAAATATTGGAAATTGTTAAATATACTTTTGTATGTGCCTACCAAGTTGGGAAGGGGTCTTTGCTGGTTGGTACAAGCAAGGTGGAGCCAGTATTGTACAGAAGGAGAATGTATGGTACACAGGGTACCAGGGTGGGCAATGGATAATTCCTATGCTCATTAATAGAATTGGATGTTTATGTTATTCCCATTTAAAAGAAAAATTGTAGATAAAAGAACCTTCATTTAGGTAAATACTGAAAAATGCGTTTAACTATAGTCACAGATGAAGACAGAGTGGGACCCTCTTTTTTTGGTTTGATTTAACTGGTCATTGGTAGAGATGTCGCGAATTGTTCGCCGGCGAACAGTTCCCGGCGAATTTAGCATGTTCGCAATCGCATCGCCGGACGAACACATGTGAAGCTCGATCCGCCCCTATACTTTAACACTGCAGTAAACTTTGACCCTGTGAGTCAGAGTCAGCAGACACATTACAGCCAATCAGCAGCAGTCCCTCCCTTCCAGACCCTCCTACCTCTTGCATGGACACCATTTTACCCTCATTCGGCATGCTGCAGGCTTAGGAAGTGGAGGGTCAGAGAAGCTGCTCCTGCTGTATAGGGAAAGCGATAGCTAGGTTGCTGCTAGGTGGTGTATTCAGGTTCCAGTTTACTTCTAAAGCACTAGTGTAACATCGGCTTTAAGGACAGCACCCAAAAAAGCCCTTTTTAGGGCTGAAAGATATCAGTCCGTGTGTCTTGCAACAGCTGGAGGCACCCTTGTTGGGAGGGAACCGCTGGTTAAAAGGGATACTCCAGAATCAAACTTAAGTTCCTTCAAGCAACTAACTACTACAGTATTCAAAGGGCTGAAAGATATCAGTCCGTGTGTCTTGCAACAGCTGGAGGCACCCTGGTTGGGAGGGAACCGCTGGTTAAAAGGGGTACTCCAGTATAAAACTTAAGTTCCTTCAAGCAAATGACTACTACAGTATTCAAAGGGCTGAAAGATATCAGTCCGTGTGTTTTGCAACAGCTGGAGGCACCCTAGTTGGGGACCACTGCTTAAAAGGGGAACTTCGCTGGCAAGCTTTTTTTCTATAACCCCTTAAGGACCGGGCGTTTTTCGGTTTTTGCTTTTTCGTTTTTTCCTCCTTGCTTTTAAAAAATCATAACTCTTAAAATTTTGCACCTAAAAATCTGTATTATGGCTTATTTTTTGCGCCACTAATTCTACTTTGTAATGATATCAGTCATTTTACCCAAAAATTTACGGCGAAATGGGAAAAAAATCATTGTGCGACAAAATTGAAAAAATACAGCCATTTTGTAACTTTTGGGGGCTTCCGTTTCTACGTAGTACATTTTTTGGTAAAACTGAAACCTTATCTTTATTCTCTAGGTCCATACGGTTAAAATGATACCCTACTTTTATAGGTTTGATTTTGTATTGATTCAGAAAAAAATCATAACTACATGCAGGAAAATGTATATGTTTAAAATTGTCATTTTCTGACCCCTATAACTTTTTTATTTTTCCGTGTTCAGGGTGCTATGAGGGTTAATTTTTTGTGTCGTGATCTGAAGTTTTTGTCGGTACCATTTTTGCATTGATATGACTTTTTGATCGCTTTTTATTCATCTTTTCATGATATAAAAAGTGACCAAAAATACGCTATTTTGGACTTTGGAATTTTTTTTGCGCGTACGCCATTGACCGTGCGGTTTAATTAGTGGTATATTTTTTTAAATCAGACATTTTCGCACGCGGCGATACAACATATGTGTCACACCGAGCACTCTGGGTCCCGCTGCCTCCCCGGAGCGCTCACAGCGTGCCTCTGTCTGCAGCGCTCTGGTCGGCATTGCTGACCGCGAGCGCTGCTCTCTGGTCCCAGGAGGGGACGCGATCCGAGGCACGGCTCGTGTCCGCCCTCAGATCGCGCCCCGTCTCACTCACCTCTCGCTCCATCTGCTTCCTCCCGGAGCGCGCGTGGCCCCGCTCCCTATGGCGCGCGCGCGCCGTCTTGCTTCCTCTCCTTGCCGGATCTTGTTGCCTTGTGCCCTGAGAAAGCGTTATAGTGTGTCCCAAGCCTGTGTACCATGACCTTCTGCTGTTGCCCCTGACTATGAACCTCGCTGCCTGCCCTGACCTTCTGCTACGTCTGACCTCGCCTCTGTCTAGTCCTTGTGTACCGCGACAGTCTCAGCTGCCAGAGAGGTCGAGTCGCTACTGGGGAACCTCTTAGTTTCTGCCGCAGCAAGTCCATCCTGCTTTGCGGCGGGCTCTGGTGAACACCTCTAACTGCTTAGAACCGATTCCCCAGTACGGCTCGCTTCATCGCCTCTCTGGTACAGAGGATCCACCTCCAGTGTCTTCACTAGCCGCTATTCCGGACCCTGACAATATGTTGTAGCATGGTGGCTCAGAGGTTAGCACTGCTGCCTTGCAGTGCTGAGGCCTTGGATTCAAATCCCATTATGTGCTGCCTCAAGGGGTGCTCTAACTATGTGCTGCCTAAAGGGAGGCTCTAACTATGTGCTGCCTAATATGGGGGAATCTATGTGCTGTCTAAAGGGGGGATCTAACTATGTGATGCCTAAAGGGGGCTAAAGAATGTTATTCCAAACCATTTAGGAATGTTAGGTGATTTATGCCCTTTATGGATTAAAACCAGACTCTGCATCAACTATGTAATTTTCCATGGGAGTTTTGCCATGGATCCCACTCCGGCACGCCACAGTCCAATTGTTAGCCCCCTTGAAACAACTTTTAAATCACTATTGTGGCCAGAAAGAGTCCCTGTGGGTTTTAAAATTTGCCTGCCCATTGAAATCAATGGTGGTTTGGCCGGTTCGCAAACTTTTGCGGAAGTTTTATGTTCGCTACATCACTACTCACTGGGTGTATTATGCATAATGCACCAAGTGTCCAAGTGTGGAGGGACTTGGAAAGCCACTACAATGACTGGAGTACAATGACTAGAGTGTTTTGTCAGTTCAATTAACATGGAGAATAATGCATAACATGAAAGATTATAGAGGAAAATAATGACATATGGGCATGGGCTTTGAAATAAGGCCAACATCTGCATCAGTTTGGTGATATGTGTATATATATATATATATATATATATATATATATATATATATGTGTGTGTGTGTGTGTGTGTGTGTGTGTGTTTGTATTTATATGTTTTTGAACTGGTAATAAGTAGCTGGGGTTGTCCGAGTGAACTACATGTAGATACAGTTGCATAGCTAGCAACTCAATGCAGTGATTGAAGCTTCATTAAATATGCAAGCACCCTTCTGCAGTCATCACATGGAATACCACACTAAATATATTTATGTACTTTCCCCTCTGACAGAGTACTGAGACACGGACAATTTTCATTTTTGCTGTAAAGTTTTTTCAGCATGGCATTTTAGCAGATATAACACTTTTATTTTCCATCCAAAGAGCCATATATGAGATTATTTTTTGTGTGGTCAATTGCACTTTGCAACGACACCTTTCAATTCACCATAAAATGTACATGGCAAACAAAAACATTTTTTTTTGTGGGGAGAAGTTGAAAATGTTGGTTGTTTTTACTGCAAAACGGACACCGTATCTTTATTCTGTGGGTCAAAATGATTAATGCAATATCCACATTTACATAGTAATAGTATTTTCTATTATTGTACAACTTTTACTTTACAAAATAACTATGCTTCAAATTGCCCCTTTCTGACTCCTATAACTCATATGACTGTTTCAGGGCTCACTTGTTTGTACTGTAGTCTTTATTGGTGCCATTTTGATGGGACTTCTCGATTACGTTTTATAATTTTTTTTCCGATATGTGATGTCACGTGACCAAAGATCAGTAATTCTGGCATTTTTTTTATTTATTTACACCATTGACGACGCAGGATCATTAAAATTATATTTAAATCGTTTATTTACACTGTTTAAGTTGCCATAGAAGACATTTAGTCTGCAAATACTGAATCAGCACCCTGTGTTAGAAAAGTGACGATCAGTAACATGGAGGTAAGGAGCAACCCTCTAGCCACCATGAGGCTTATCCGACTCCAGAAATTTCTCTGCAGGGAGTCTGATGAGCACCCCGGACCCACCAGCACCTGTCATTGTAACCTTTAGATGTTGTGATCGCCATTAATGACAGCATCTAAAGGCTTTATGGTGGACAGTAGCATGATCGCTGTTCATTGACTGTGTGTCAACTTCTACGTTTTGTAAAACAAGCTCAGGTATCCAGGGTGTACATGTATGAATATTAAAGTAGATTTAAATGTAAGTCATATTTGCTACGTGTTTGTGCTGTACACTTGAAATAACCTGTAAAAATTTTTTTTTTATATTATTATAAAACTAGTAGTGTATCATTTTTCTTTCATGTGCTGAATGTATTATTCAGCTTTTTTTTGCTATTTCTGATGTAGTTTGAGATTCATCTAATCACCAATTTATCCACACCAGATAAAATGTCTGTACTGCTCTCTAATGCACTGTGATTATAAAGTACTGTCCAATTGTACCATAATTGCCACAATGATTATACCAGTGTTGTCCCTAACTACAACACCAAATCTATCCCCAGTGATTGCAAGGGCCCAGCCATCAACTGATTGTGCCCGCACCGACTAAACAAAAACTTTACGTTGGTCATATAGGAGCATATCCCTGTCCTAATTACAATAGTTCTGCCATCACTGATTATTTCACTCCACTGATTAAGTACTTTTCAGATTAACAGCAGTTGATGTAAGTGATAAATCTTGAAAAAAATCCCGATGTACACCAAAGTATGGAAAACTAGTTGAACAGAAAAAAATAATAATAATAAATAAATATGTATATATATATATATATACACACACACACATATATATATATATATATATATATATATATATATATAAATATTTATACAACAACAAGAGAATACAGCAGCACACTGCTAGCACAAAGATATAGATAAAACATGAGTATATAGATGAAACATGAGTATATAGATAGAACATGAAAAGCTATATAGCTGTAGTGCAATAAATAAAAATATGAAATTATGAGGTACTTAGCTTGCAAATTTGGCAGCCAAATAGCTTGGACCTTCCCACCATGGTAAGTAGACATGTCCAGAAGAAAAATGTTATTTTTTTTCGTTTTGTTTTTTCGTTTCATATAAAATTTTCGGTTCAGCAATATATTCAGTTTTGATTTTCAGATACATTCGGTATTCGGGTGTCCAGGTTTCATTTTTTTTCGGGTACATTCGGTATTCGGGTGGCCGGTGGGTTAATTTTTTCGGATACATTCGGTATTCGGGTGTCCGGAGGACTAATTTTTTCTGATACATTCGATATTCGGGTGGGTTTGATTTTTCGTATACATTCGGTATTCGGGTACATTCGGGTAAATCTTTTTTAAGCAGGGGACCATTATCGGAGTGTGGGCAGGAAAAGAGGGCAGCCACAGAGATCGGAACATTGGAAGACAGGTAAGATAATATAATTTTATGTGATTTATATTAATACATAATGTAATGTTGAATGAATGAATGAGTAAATGAATGAATGAATGAATGAATGAATGCTGTATGAATGATTGATGTGCTTGATCGATGTGTTTGATTGTCGGGTGATTTATGGATAACATGATGTTATACATAAATCACCCGACAATCAAACGCATCAATCAAACTGTTGCAATACTACAACACCCACCCAGCATGCGGCTGTCTGGGCATGCTGGGAGTTGTAGTTTTGCAACAGCTGGAGGCATACTTTGGCAAACACACGCATTCGCACAATTATTTTTAATTCATTTTCAAATTCTGCTGGCTTTTGTCAGAAATGGGTTACCAGGTCAATGACATGCATAGTAATTGCTGTGGGAACATTTTTCATTCGTAAAACCGCAGACTTAATTGGATAATTGCAGTGTAGAATGTTTGGTGTCCTAAGCGTTCTACACGGCAATTATCCAATTAAGCGTGCAGTTTTAAGAATGAAAAATGTTCCCACGGCAATTACTATGCATGTCATTGACCTCAATCACCCGACGATCAAACACATCAATCATTCATACAGCATTCATTCATTCATTAATTTACTCATTCATTCAACATTACATTATGTATTGATAAATTATTAATACATACAGAAATGTTGAATGAATGAGTAAATGAATGAATGAATGAATGAATGCTGTGTGAATGATTGATGTGTTTGATCGATGTGTTTGATTGTCGGGTGATTGAGGTCAATGACATGAATAGTTATTGCCGTGGGAAAATTTTTCATTCATAAAACCGCAGACTTAATTGGATAATTGCAGTGTAGAATGTTTGGTGTCCTAAGCGTTCTACACGGCAATTATCCAATTAAGCCTGCAGTTTTATGAATGAAAAATGTTCCCACGGCAATAACTATTCATGTCATTGAACTGGTAACCCATTTCTGACAAAAGCCAGCGGAATTTGAAAATGAATTTAAAAGCATTGTGCAAATGCGTGTGTTAGCCAAAGTGTGCCTCCAGCTGTTGCAAAACTACAACTCCCAGCATGCCCAGACAGCCGCGTGCTGGGTGGGTGTTGTAGTTTTGCAACAGCTGGAGGCACCCTAGTAACAGTAAAACAATAACTAACAAACAGAAACAGTGTAGCGCAAGGAACAATAAAAAAATTAGAAAAAATTCTTTACTTTCCTTTTTTTACTGCATGCATTCGGTAAATAATTAATGCATTTGTTTTCGGATAACGAATGCATTCTTTTTTTTTTACCGCATGCATTCAGAGAATAACGAATGCATTCATTATGTTGCTATTCATTTTATCGTTGCTATTCGGAAATATTCGAAAAATGTTTTTGTGCATTCGGAACGGCCCGAATGCACGAAAACAGCAAAATCCGGTAAATTTGACATTCGTGCCGAACCGAATTGCACATGTCTAACGGTAAGGTGACCTCATTTTGGGACGGACACTACACTATGAATATGCCTCTGTGTGAACAGTTCAGCAGGCATTGTAAGATCTGAAACATCCAAGGCACCTCATATACACCTAATAGAGGTGGGTGGGGTGCAAGAGCCAACATGGAGGTAGCCACTCCCCCGTATGTGTAATACAACCAAAGAATAAGTTGGCCAGCACTATTGATTCCAAACTATTATATAGACCTGGCTTACAGGTGCAGGCTGCTGGGCTAAATATACAACAACAAGAGAATACAGCAGCACACTGCTAGCACAAAGATATAGATAAAATATGAGTATATAGATGAAACATGAGAATATAGATAGAACATGAAAAGCTATATAGCTGTAGTGCAATAAATGAAAATATGAAATTATAAGGTACTTAGCTTGCAAATTTGGCGGCCAAATAGCTTGGACCGTCCCACCACGGTAAGGTGACTTAATTTTATTCTTTGGTTGTATTACACATATGAGGGAGTGGCTACCTCCATGTTGGCTCTTGCACCCCACCCACCTCTATTAGGTGTATATAAGGTGCCTTGGATGTTTCAGATCTTGCAATGCCTGCTGAACTGTTCACACAGAGGCATATTCATAGTGTAGGGTCTGTCCCAAAATGAGGTCACCTTACCGTGGTGGGACGGTTCAAGCTATTTGGCCGCCAAATTTACAAGCTAAGCACCTCATAATTTCATAATTTCATATTTTCATTTATTGCACTACAGCTATATAGTTTTTCATGTTCTACCTATATACTCATGTGTCATCTATATACTCATGTTTTATCTATATTTTTGTGCTAGCAGTGTGCTGCTGTATTCTCTTGTTGTTGTATATTTAGCCCAGCAGCCTGCACCTGTAAGCCAGGTCTATATAATAGTTTGGAATCAATAGTGCTGGCCAACTTATTCTTTGGTTTTATGTATATATATATATATATATATATTTATATATATATATATTCTGTCATGATTTTTTTGTATTAATTAAAAAGAGAGCAAGGGTTGAAAGGGTCAAGGGCTGCTAAAGAAACCTTTAATATTCCCCAGGATGGGTTTTAGCAGTGACTGCCATACCAAGGGTATGGTCACAAGTTCGTATTTTCTGCTTCAGATTTGCTGATTTGCAGCAAAAATATGCATGAGTAAGCATAACCTTAGGCTTGTTCACACCAGCGGATTTATATGCAGTTTAAAAGGGGGCGGGCTCTCCACGGCTGTCCGCAGTAGATTTTCGGCTGTGGAAAATCCGCCACAAGCCCAATTAAAGTCAATAGGATCTGCGGTGGATTTTCCACAGCTGAAATTCCGCAGCTGAAGATCTGTTGCGAACAGCTGCTGGAGCCTGCCCCCTTTCAAACACGCAGTGAGAAACCCGCAAATAAATCCTGTCGCGTGAATGAGCCCTAAAGGTGGACATATATCCTGCCTGGCTACAGTTTGGACACACTTATGAAATGTGTCCATTAGTTTAACCCCTTAACAACATAGAACGGAAATGTGCGTCTTGGTGTGGTCTTTAACGCACCAGGACGTACATTTATGTCCTATACATGACACGAGCACCGGATTGGTACTCACATCATGCACAGCAGATCCCAGCTGCTATCAGTAGCCAGGGACCAGCCGGTAATGGCAGACATCAGTGATCAAGCTAATGTCTGCCATTAACCCCTCAGATGGCGTGATCAATACAGATCACAGCATCTGCAGCAATGCAACATCCAATCATGGACACGGGGATCCGATCATCCAAGATGGCAGATGGAGGTCCCCTCACCTACCTCTGTCCATCCTCCTGGCATCTTCTTCTCTGGTCTGCCTTCCAGCAGACCAGAGAAGAAGCTCCCCGGTAATACTGATCAGTGGTATGCCTATGCATAGCACTGATCAGTATCTGCAATCTAAAGATTGCAAAAAATAGTCCCCAGTGGGGGCATAAAAAGTGTAAAGAAATAGTAAAAAAAAGGTTTTAAAAAGATTGAAAAAGCCCTACCACAATAAAAAATTTAATCGCCCCTTTTTCCCATTTTACCCCAAAATGCGTAAATATGAATAAAAAAAATCATAAACATGTATATGGTTTTGGCACGTGCGTAAATGTCTGAACTATTAAAATATAATGCTAATGATCCTGTACAGTGAATGACGTGAACATTCCCAAAAAAATAAATAATGAAACCTACTGCATATAACTGCTAAAATATACTGTATATGCAGAAGTGGTACCAATAAAAACTACAGATCACAGTGAAAAATATGAACCCTCATACAGCCTGGTATATGGAGAAATGAGAAAGTAATAGGTGATCAAAATAGGGCAAATTTAAAAACAGCAATCATTTTAATCACACTAACACAGCATAAAGAAAACATGTCATTTTACAGTTCCATATTGCAGTTTTTTTTCAAATTCCTCACACAAATAATATTTTTGGGATTGCCGTACATTTTATGGTAAAATGAGTGATGTCATTACAAAGTACAATGGTTGCACAACAAAACAAGCCCTCATATGAGTCTATGGATGGAAATAAAAGTGGGCGAGGAGGAAAAAACAAAAATGTAAAAATAAAATTGGCTGTGTCCTTAAGGCCAAAATGGGCTGTGTCTTTAAGGGGTTAATGGTTCCCAAACCGTGTGCAGCATAAAACTGATACAGGCATCACGATTTGGAGACACTATGAATTACTCTCACATGCTTGGATGTTTTAGCATAACTATAGTCTAACCTCTTGGGGATGCAGGGTCTATGCGTACGCCCTGCATCCCCGATCCTTGAGGACTCAGGGCGTACCTGTACACACTGAGTGTTTCCGGTCCCTGCTGCTCGCCGGGCGGGGACCGTACCAGGATGCCTGCTGAAATCATTCAGCAGGCATCCCATGACAATGCCTGTGGGGGTCATGAGATCCCCCCATGTTGGCGATCGCCGCAAATCGCGATCAATTCAGATCATCGATTTGCGGCAATTCCGGGTCAATCAGGTCCCCAGTGACCTGGAAAAAAAGGATGATAGGTGCCATCCGAGACGGCACCTATCATCCTTTAGCAGCAGGAGTGAGGTGGCACTGGTGCCACCTCACGATCGTCCTGATTCAGGATGCCTGCTTTGGGGGTGTCCTTAATGGCACCTGCTCCACCCCTGTTCCGGGTGCTGGGAGTGTGTACCCGAGGCTGGGGCCCCTGATTCTCAGCATCGGCTGTGGCATTGGGGCCCAGGAGCAGAGTTGGCGGCAGTGACAGCTGGCGGATCATCAGAGCGCTGCAGCAGGAGGTAAGGCTGGCCTCCTACTGTTGCTTAGCAACAACTCCCAGAATGCACACAAGGGCATGTTGGGAGTTGTTGCTATGCAACAGCAGAAGGCACTACTACAACTTCCAACATGCCCTTTGGTAGTTTGCGCATGCTGGGGGTTGTAGTTATGCAACAGCTGGAGGCACATTTTTGTGCCTCCAGCTGTTGCATAACTACAACCCCAGCATTCATGGACAGCCAAAGGGCATGCTGGGAGTTGCAGTAGTATGCCTGCAGCTGTTGCATAACTACAAGTCCCAGCATGCCCTTCGGCTGTAAGTGCATGGTTAGAGTTGTATTTTTGCAACAGCTGAAGGCACACTAGTTGCAAAACACAGAGTTTGTACCCTTATGTACAGGGTACATTCACACGGGCAGGGGTTTACAGCAAGTTTCTCGCTGCAAGTTTGAGATGCAGCAAATTTTCTGCTACTGCTCAAACTCCCAGCCAGCAGGAAACTCGCTGTAAACCCCTGCCCGTGGGAATGTACCCTAAAAACACTACACTACACTGTACAAAATAAGTAAAGCACTACATATACATATACCCCTACACAGTTACCCCCCCCCCCCCCCCCAAATAAAAATGATAATCATCTGGTACGGCACCGTTTACAAATCAGAGCCTCCAGCTGTTGCAAAACAACTCCCAGTATTACCGGACAGCCATTGACTGTCCGGGAATGCTGGGAGTTTTGCAACAGCTGGAGGCAAAAAAAAATAATTTACACTAACATGCTGGTATTGCCCCGTATGTTTCATTTTCACAAGAGGTAAAAGGAAAAAAAAAGACCCCCAAAATTTGTAACACAATTTCTCCTGAGTATGAAAATACCCATTATGTGGGCATAAAATGCTCTGCAGGCGCACTTGAGGCCTAAATTGGTGATTTGCACAGGGGTGGCTGATTTACAGCGGTTCTGACATAAACGCAAAAAAATAAATACCCACATGTGACCCCATTTTGGAAACTGCACCCCTCCCGGAACGTAACAAGGGGTATAGTGAGCCTTAACACCCCACAGATGTTTGTCGATTTTCGTTAAAGTTGGATGGGAAAATGAAATTTAAAAAAATTCACAAAAATTCTGGTGTTACCCGAAATTTTTCATTTTCACAAGGGAAAATAGGAAAAAAAGCCCCCCAAAATTTGTAGCCCCCTTTCTTCTGAGTAAGAACATACCCCATAAATGGATGTAAAGTTCTCTGCTGGCGCATCACAATGCTCAGAAGAGAAGGAATGCCATTGGGCTTTCGGAGAGAACATTTGTCCGGAATTGAAGGCCACTTGTGTTTACAAATCCCCATGGTGCCAGAACAATGGACATGTGACCCCATTTTGGAAAGTACACCACTCACGTAATGTAATAAGGGGTAGAGTGAGCATTTACACCCCACAGGCATCTGACAGATTTTTGGAACAGTGTTCCGTGAAAATGAAAAATTTAATTTTTAATTTGCGCAACCCACTGTTCTAAAGATCTATCAAATGCCAGTGGGGTGTAAATACCCACTCCTCCCCTTATTAAATTCTGTGAGGGGTTTAGTTTCCAAATTGGGGTCACATGAGGCGGAGCGGGGGGCCCACTGTTGTGGCACCATGGTGGCTTTGTAAACGCACATGGCCCCCGACTTCCATTCCAAAAAATTCTCTCCAAAAGCTCAATGGTGCTCCTTCTCTTCTGAGCATTGTAGTTAGCCAGCAGAGCACTGTACATCCACATATGGGGTATTTCCATAGAAATGGTGTTAAAAATTTTGGGGGGTATTTTCTCCTATTACCCCTTGTGAAAATGAAAAATTTGGGGAAAAACCAGCACTTTACATCCACATATGGGGTATCCCCATATACAGAAGAAATGGGGTTAAAATTTTTGGGGGGTATTTTCTCCTATTACCCCTTGAGAAAATGAAAAATGTGGGGAAAAACCAGCACTTTACATCCACATGCTATCTGGACAAGAAGTAGACCTTGGTCTTTAAGTGGTTAATAATATCAATGTGTCATGATTAGTAGCATTTGCACCAGCACCTTCTTTATTATTTGCAAGACCAACAAATGCTATTTCCAATCAATTAGTACTTGCTTATTTTTATTGGTAAGAATTCTTTATTGTATCATTCTTCTTACTTGCGTAATTCCTACAGACCTGGAAGACAACTTAGTATCATTAGTTCTAGTGAAAGGCAGATTTTCATGCTGGACGAATCATAAGTCACCTGGGTGGTCCTTGGTGGCTTTTCCCCACCCCTACAGCCTTGGTTTATAGATCTCTCCCTGTTTGAGTGTAGGAAAAAAATGTATCCAAGCTGGTGGGGTAGGAAGAAGCCATCAACGACTGCCATGATGACTTGTGGTTCAGTCAGCATGAAGCTGTTTTGAAGATACTACCGTATAGTTGCTGTTACGCCTAGCGCTCCGGGTCCCCGCTCCTCCCCGGAGCGCTCACGGCGTCTCTCTCCCTGCAGCGCCCCGGTCAGTCCCGCTGACCGAGAGCGCTGCACTGTCATGGCCGTCGGGGATGCGATTCGCACAGCGGGACGCGCCCGCTCGCGAATCGCATCCCAGGTCACTTACCCGTCCCGGTCCCCTGCTGTCATGTGCTGGCGCGCGCGGCTCCGCTCTCTAGGGCACGCGCGCGCCAGCTCTCTGAGACTTAAAGGGCCAGTGCACCAATGATTGGTGCCTGGCCCAATTAGCTTAATTGGCTTCCACCTGCTCCCAGACTATATCTGCTCACTGCCCCTGCACTCCCTTGCCGGATCTTGTTGCATTGTGCCAGTGAAAGCGTTTAGTGTGTCCAAAGCCTGTGTTACCTGAACTTCTGCTATCCATCTTGACTACGAACCTTGCCGCCTGCCCCGACCTTCTGCTACGTCTGACCTTGCCTCTGCCTAGTCCTTCTGTCCCACGCCTTCTCAGCAGTCAGCGAGGTTGAGCCATTGCTAGTGGATACGACCTGGTTGCTACTGCCGCAGCAAGACCATCCCGCTTTGCGGCGGGCTCTGGTGAACACCAGTAGCCTCTTAGAACCGGTCCACTAGCACGGTCCACGCCAATCCCTCGCTGACACAGAGGATCCACTACCTGGAAGCCAAATCGTGACAGTTGCAGTGTGAATAGAGAAAAAAGTCCTATTAAGTTTAGTTCTGAAATAGCATATTTCCCTTTAACTCAGAAATAAATGTCAAAATATATTTCAGTATTAACATATAATGTTAATGTATTTCTAGCACTCACATTTAATATTCAGTCAAATGTGCTCCCAGTTTTGCCTATTTCATTGTTAATACAATAGGACTACTTAAAGGCCCATTTTCATTTGTGATTTCCAGTAATTTAGATTCCACACCACTTTGGAGACTATAAAGCTGTTATAAATTGTCATAAATGTTTTTCTTAACTCTCAAATTATTTTACTGCAGAAAAAATTGAGCTATCTTAATATTCACATCAGTGCTAACCCCTAAGCAATATCATTTTTATGCAATTTACTTTCTTATAGTTATCAGGATAGACAAACAAGGTTTTAAAATCTTCATATAACAATTAATTTTCTATTATTAATTCAAGACAAATCTCCCACAGCTCAGGGATTTAAATCTTTATTTTTTCCTATTTCCTAGATGAAATTACTGGACCAATTTTAATTTTGGATTTAAAACTCATTAATGCAAAGTACATTGAACTACTCTGTTTGAAGATTATACTGACATTAAAATTAGCTAAATGGCTCTTTTGAAGCAAAGGTAAACACTAATCAAAATGTTTTGAAATAATCTTAGTATTAACAGTGCATATTTATGAGATCAGTTCTTTTATTTTTAAGTCAGTATTATCAGAAATTGCGTGCCAAGTTTGAGAGGGGAGTACAGTAGAACATTAGAAATAGCAGTGGTTACAAAATGCATTCACCCAGACTACAAGAAAAGATCACCTACAGAATAAACTCTCGGGTCATAATGCATTTGAAGAACATTTCTCCTTAAAATCAATGTCACTATTAAATTAAATTAAATATTTGCACAGTCATCGTCTTTTACATTCCAATTTCTGGCTGTCATTACATTTTATATGTGGTGGAGAGGTGGGGGGGGGAGTGTCCAATAGAAAAAATGTATAGAAAATATTTATGGGAAAAATTCCAGAACCTCACTGTTACGAGAGAAAAGTGATTTAAAAAAAAAATGTCAGCATTTTATTTTTGGCTATAGACTTTAACCCCTAAAAGGGGTACTCCATTGCCAGACATATTATCCCCTATCCAAAGAATAGGGTATAAGATATCTGATTTTATACGTTTACACAATTTACCTTGCACTTTTATTATATAATTTCATATGACAGACATTTCCGCACATGCTTGGACACCCTGTATGCTTAGGTTTGTTTTTGTTTACGTTATTTTATTACAAAAATGGGAAAATGGGGTGATTTAAACTTTTACAGGGCTTGCTCACAATTACCATTTTTTTCACTATTTTTAAGCCCATATAAGAGACTATTAATGCAATGGTTCAATTGTATACACTGGAAAATGCTGTGTTATAGCACAACATTGATCAGTATTATCGGCGTTCCACTTGTACAGGCTGCTGAGGCTGCCTGCACATTTAGAATGCCATTCGGATGGGACTGAGAATGGTAAAGGACCTCCACCAATTCACTCCAGCGAAACATGTCAGGGTGTGACAGTACTGTATTTTAATTAGCATTTCCACTGCAGTCTACGTGTAATAACAGCCAGTCAATAAGGTCTGGTTTATATAACCCGGTGCACAGCAGGTGTGAGGTGCTGAGTGTTGTAACACCCTGGATACACATTGCATTACTAAATACTGACCAGAGGTCATATATATAAGTAGCTGTATGGAGGGATGACCACATACCTCCACTCTGGGTACTAAATAGTTTCTCAAGAATCTATAAGAGAAACATCCTACCTCAAAATCTGGGTTAGGAGCTTTCTCTTGAGTCCAAGTGGACTCACTTGCCAGCAGGGTACGACCAACATAAGACCTAGGCACGATCATATGTACCTATGACTGCAATGTAATTGTGTTTTTAATACATCTGATTCATCACCTATACTTTATTATGATTTGGTTAAATAAAAGTTAAGTTTTACTATTGGTGTGACACATGCAATATAGAGGTTTTTTTCTTAACCCCTTGGGGTTAAATTGTTGCATTTATAGATCGGGAACAGGCACTGGATGTACATTTACACCCTCACTTATGATTATGCCATTTAGAATTAACAGTCTATGAGGAGAATCCGGGATCTGCGCTTACTTTATAGATGGTTAGAAATTAGCTATTAGCAGCCAGCACTCAATCTTTAATTCTGGGCAGCAGTGATGCCTGGAATTTACTCTTTAGGTCCCACAATCAAAGTTAATTGTGGGATCTAAAAGCCCAAATTACTGGTGCCCATGGGTTCGGGAAGGCTACTGAGAACAACTACAGGGTAATTGCGTGGTCCCGATCAGGTGGGATGAGGGCCGGAGGATCCCTAACTACCTCTGTGCTCTAGGAAAACAGGCAAACTCAGCAGCGTGTATAAATTTATTTATTTAATTTATTTATTTATTTATTTATATAGCGCCTACAGATTCTGCAGCGCTTACAATTATGGGGTACAAACAAAGACAAGTATCAGACATAAAATTACACAATAACTATTCAAACAAGAGGTGTGGGGATATATTGAGGATATGTTGGGGATATGTTGGGAATATGTTGGGGATATGTTGAGGATATGTTGAGGATATGTTGAGGTTATGTTGAGGATATGTTGAGGATATGTTGAGGCCAATTAGAGACTGTTGTAGGCCTGTCTGGAGAGATGTGTTTTTAGGCCACGTTTGAAACTATGGATGTTGTTGTTGAGTCTGAGGGATTGAGGGATAGCATTCCAGAGAACTGGTGCAGCACGAGTGAAGTCTTGGAGACGGGAGTGAGAAGTTTGGATTATAGAAGATGTTAGTGTGAGATCATTAGCAGATCGGAGAGAACGTGTAGGATGGTAGACGGAGATGAGAGAGGAGATGTAGGGAGGTGCAGCATTGTGGAGAGCTTTGTGTGTGAGACTGAGGATTTTGTACTGTATTCTGAACTGAATTGGTAACCAGTGTAGTGACTGGCACAGGGAGGAGGCGTCGGTGTAGCGACTGGAGAGGAAGATGAGTCTGGCTGCAGCATTAAGGATGGACTGGAGAGGAGAGAGTTTGGAGAAAGGAAGGCCTATTAGTAAAGAGTTACAGTAGTCGAGGCAGGAGTGAATCAAAGCAATAATGAAAGTTTTAGCAGTAAATAAATAGAGCACTAATAATACTGATCAATGCTATGCCTATGCCATAGAATTAAGAGTGTATGAAATTAAAAGCTTACATGTAATAGTACCCTATAGGGGCTAAAAAATTGTTAAAAAAGATTTTTTTAAAAATTATAAAATGTGAATAAGCCCCTCCTATGATTAAAGTTCCCCTTTACCATTTTTCAAAGAAAATAATGTAAAGAAAAATGAACTTCAACATACTTTGTATTGCTGCGTGAGCAAATATCAAAACTGTGAACGGCATAACCGTAAAAAAAATACCAAAGGCCCTTTAACCCATCCAGGATGAAGGGTGTACAGGTCCTAGTACTTAAGGACTGAGGGCTAACCTGTATCCCCCAGTCCTATTAATGGGGTTTAAACCATTTTCACGAGCAGAGAATGCTTTAAACCAGGTGGGTCCCGGTTGTTGCGGGCCGCCAGAACCCACGGTTAATGCCGGACACTGCCCACTGGGCATTAACTATTTAGATACCGCGATCAAAGTTGATCGCGGCGTCTAAAATGCGGGTTAACCGATGCCGGTTAGCTCAGTCTAACTATTAAAATATTCGGTCAGCTAAACCGCACAGTTGAAATTGTGCATTTTTGGTCACTTCCTATACCATAAAAAAAAATAATAAAAAGCAAATAAAAATAAAAGGGGACAGAAGATGACAATTTTAAACATACTAATTTTGGTGCATGTAGTTCAGATTTTTTTTAAATAGTAAAATAAAATAAAACCTACATAAATTGGGTATCCTTGTGACCGTAGGGACCTACAGAACAAAGATAAGATGCCATTTCTACCCAAAATCGCACTGTGTAGAAACGGAAGCTCCCAAAAGTTACAACATGGCATTTTTTTTTCAATTTCACCCCACAAATATGTATTTTGTTTTTTTTCTGTTTGTTATTAAATGATTGATGTCATTACAAGGTACAATTGGTGATGCAAAAAACAAGACCTTATCTGTAGGTGCAAAATTTTAAGTGTTATGATTCTTAGAAGGGGAGGAGAAAAAAAGTGCAAAAACTAAAGTGCAAAAACAAAAATTGGCCTGGTCCTTAAGGTCAAAATAGTCTTCGTCCTTAAGAGGTTAAAACAAAAATGGTACCGATAAAAATTACAGATCATGGTGCAAAGAAGGCCCTTATTCAGCTCTCATTTTTGTACTAGCCATAGATTTTATGGTGAAATGAATGATATCTTTATGAAGTACAATTGGCTTCCACATTAAATAAACCTTCTTCTGGCCCTGTAGGGAAAAGCATAGAGATGAGCAAATTTTAGAAAAATTTGATTCGGACAAATTTTCCCGAAAAATTAGTTTTGGTCCAAATTTATTTGCGGTGCCTATTTCTGGGCTACAGAGAGCCTCAATAGGGGTGTAGAACACTTTGCCTTGCTGTAACACGCATAGGGTGTGTGCTGGGTTAGGGGAATAATACTGTTATTCAGTATGACATGCAGATTACAGGCATCGCTATTAGAATCATTGCCGCAGAGCATCTGGATGTGGCAGCAGGGAGACCATATGGTGTCAAAATTGAAGAGATTAAAGAGATTTTTTATGTAATTTTTTATTTATTTAATTTAATTTGAATTTATTTACATTTTTTGTGTGACCATTGTGGTGAGCATCAAGCTGGCGGTCCGCCACAAGGCGAGCTACCACCAGTTCCAGCCCCTGCCTCTCAGCATTGTTGTACACAGTCTCTTTGTATTACACCCAAATTTTCACTTTCTCTCTCAATCTAACTCCCTTCCCTGTCAGTGCTTTTAGGCTGGATTTTGGCTTTAGGTGAATCACTGCTGTAATACACCCACAATTGCACTTTCTCTCTCAATCTCTCTTCCTTCCCTATCAGTGCCTCTAGGCTGGATTTGGGCTTGAGGTTAATCACTTCTGTAAAAAAGCTTTTCTGTGCAACACACACTGCTCTCTGTCCCTTTCTCTCTGCAATAGAATGCTGATGTGAGTGGCCGCAAGATGGCTGTCGATTATATAGGGCTGTGACATCACAGGGGTGTCTGGCTGCATGTAATTCAGGGTCATCCTACTGACCCTTGTTCCCACCTTAACAGGATTCCTTGCCCCATTTCCTAACATGTGGATCCGTCCCTGGAGCCTGGACCGCAGTAAATGGAGTTTAATGAAGCGATTTGCGCAAATTGCGGAAATATTCGCATTAGTTACGAATCCAATTTGACCTGAAATCTGTAATGAACTCGGATTCGTCAGATTCAATTCACTCATCCCTAGTGAGGAGCATCCTCCTGGCCACAATATCACTACTCCATTAAAGTGTTAAAGTTCCCATTAAAGGACTAAATTCTGAATTGAGTCCATATCTATTCATATGAGCTATTTAAATTATCTTGTCTTCACTCCCCATGCCCAATTATATATACATATCAGCTATATTTTTGATCTCTTGTGTTATTGAAGGGTTAGATCAACTGAGGGTAGGACAGATATCATAGCTATAATTCTTCTTTTTCTCAAAGGCGGGCAGCTGTATTAAAAAGAAAAGCCAATGGTTTGTCCACTATTAACTGTGTTCCCACTGTTACTGCCTTCATCTTTCAGTATCTTCTCTGTCTTGACACGAGCTGCCCCCTGTGCACAGCTTTATGCCAATTTGATACTTTGGAATACCAAGCATTTTATTGATCTTAAGATATTCCCATTGATAGTGGCTGCATTACCTTGCTATGGAATTCAAGGTGTGATTTGCCTTTAAAAAGCAAAGCACATAAGACATTGACTATTGCTGACTGTAAGATTAATAAAACAAGGATGAAACAGCAAACACTGAATAACTGAATAATTTTACATTGTATCACTGCTATTTTTCCTATGTAAACTCAATGATCAAAAAGTGCAAGGCCACCTGTCATGACAAGGAGACCTCATTCCAATTCTCTACCTTCCACTTTTGGCTTGGAAGAAATTAACGCCGTACAAGCTATATAGAAGATTTGTATGCAATAAATTGCATTCAGGGCCATCTTTAACGCTGGGCAAAAGGGGCAACCGCCCTGGACACTGTCAATCCTGGGGGCCCAAAGCAGCTAGACCTTTAACCCCACGCTAAAGCAGCTAGCTGCCGGCCATCTGTCATTCAGCACCCACCTTTGCGAGCTCTCCGCAGCGCTGAAGGCTCCGAGTGTGCAGCGTGACGATCATGGGGCCGGAGTATTGTGACCTCACGACTCGGCCCCATGTGAGATCATGCCCTGCCCCCTCAATGCAAGTCTATGGGAGGGGGCGTGACGCAAAGGTCCCCACCGACTGATGTCCTCACCATCGGGACCCCCATGCTTAGACATCTTATCCAAAGGATAGGGGATAAGATGTATTAGGCCCGGAGTACCCCTTTTACGTTTTGTTTTTTCCTACTCGCCTTCTAAAAAGCATAACTCTTTTATATTTTCATCCACAAACAAGTATGAGGGCTTGTTTTTTGCGTGACCAGTTGTCCTTTGTAATGACATCACTCATTTTACCATAAAATGTATGGCGGAATCAAACAAAATATTATTTGTGTGGGGAAATTGAAAAGGTTTAGTTTTCCCGCTGTACAATTTACGGTAAAAGTGACATGTTTTCTTTATTCTGTGGGTCAATATGAATAAAATTATACTCATGATTATATATTTTTCTATTTTTGTACCACTTTAAAAAATTACAAACTTTTTAACCAAATTACTACATTTAAAATCCCTTTGTTTTGCTTACCTATAACTTTTTCATTTTTCCTAATAAGCGGCGGTTTGAGAACTCATTTTTTGCACCGCGATCTTTACTTTTTATTGATACCACATTTGCATATGTAAAACTTTTAATACTTTTTTAATCATTTTTGGGGGGGAATAAAATGTTACAAAAAAGCTGCAATTTTAGACTTTTTTGTATGCACACACCGTTCACAGTACGGGATCATTAACATTATATTTTAATAGTTTGAATATTTACACTTGCGGCAATACAAAATATGTTTATTATTATTATTTTTTTTTTTACACCTATTGGGGGTAAAATGGGAAAAGGGGACAATTTACATTTTAAAGGGGTAATCCGCCATAAGGTGATTTTAGTACGGACATGTTTAGGAAGGATCTGTGCTTGTCTTGGGGCTAAATGGCTATGTTGTGAGATTACCATAACACTGTGGCTAGCTTTTTATGAACTTGTATTTCCTGTTTTAGTTTTCTTCTTTGCATACAAATTCCATAATTCCATTTTCCTTCCTCCCACACATCAGCCACCCCAACTATTGAAACATAAATGAGCTGCATCCATTCAAAAGACCTGTGGTTTTCAATCAGGGTGCCTACAGTTGTGGCATTGGTTGCAGATTGATCTCTGTCCCACCAAGCGATCCCTCTACCCATTGAAGCAGACAGGCTCCCTGTCATGAGCTGACTAGTGAGGTCAGGTCTCGGCCGCATGGCAACATTGATTTTGTATGCTGTTTAAGATAAATATTGGGGTGAAAATCACATAAGAATTGTGAGAAAACCATCACACACAGGTACAGACACTATATTATGAACTACACTAACTTTTCAGCTCCTGTAGCACAGTCAAATAAAAAAAAAAATCCTGGAATACCACTTTAATTGGGGAGGGGATTTATCACATTTTGTTTTCTTTTTTTTTAAATACTTTTTATTTTACTTTTTTTTATACTTTATTTTACTTTTTTTTACACTTTACTAGTCTAGACTATCTATAGCAATCACTTGATTGCTAATACTGTTCAATGCTAGGCATAGGGCATAGCACTGATCAGTATTATCAGTCATCTTCTGCTCTGGTCTGCTCGATGTCAGACCAGAGCAGAAGACCCCTGGAGATGGCCGGAGGCAGGTGAGGGGACCTCCGTCCTCCATTATGGATGATCGGATCCCCACGGCAGTGCAGTGGGCGAGCCGATCATCCATGTTAGTGACCGCACTGCTGCAGATGCCGTGATCTGAATTGATAATGGCATCTGAGGGATTAACGGCACACTTCAGAGCGATCGCTGATGTGTGCCGTTACCGGCGGGTCCCTGGCTGCTGACCTGCCGCGCATGCCCCGAGCATCAGTCCGATGCTCGTGGTCACAAACAGGACATAAATGTGCATCCTGGTGCGTTATGTACTACGGCACCAGGACATACATTTATGTCCTGCGTTGTTAAGGGGTTAAACAGACAATGAATGTTTTCCTTATGAAATGAAATCTCATTTAAATCAATGTTCCTAACATAAGTAATGCACTACTAACAACAGCTTTTACTTCAAATCTAGAAAAAGTATAATAGTACAAGAAAGTATCGTATTCCATGCAAATTCCAAGAAGTAGGGGGGAAAAAAGGTTAAAAAAGCTAGAAATAAGTTGCTATTCCAGCTCAATCTAATCTTAGAATGGTCTTTAAATAAAAATAGTGCAATAATTAACTCCCGAGTGTAGTGTTGGTGGGCTGGTTGACAGAGATAAGAAAATAGATGAACTGTTGAATAGATTTCTTTCTGCAGTGTTTACTGGAGAAGAAAATAACAAATGGTAATTTTGTAGACTTTATAATCAATTATGTATTTATAAATAATCTGAGGTAAACTCTAAATATGCCTTCTAAGTTCTTCCATCCATGATGATGCAAAGGAAAATACAATCCAGTATCAGCAAGGGTTCATATAGTAAGGATTGGTCTTGGTAAACTAATCTTATTAGCTGTTACTAGGAAGCCTTCCACTGCATCTTAGTAAAATGGTTGATTTGTTATAGAAAGGCTTTTTTCTAATACATTTGCTACTCTCACACATGAAAGATAGGATTGTAAAATGAAAGCACTAGAGATTTGGATAAATATTGGTCCATACATAATTTATTACATAAATAATTATTTAAAAAGGACATATGGTATGACATATGATGTATAGCAATCTGAAACCTCTAATAATGTAAAATACCTGGAGATCAAAGTGTCTACTCATAAAATAATGTAGAATAATTTAATTAACCCCTTTATGATGGCTCTCTGCAGCTGACACCTACCACTATTTCCCGACATCTACAATCACACTGATGTCAGCCATTTAACCCCCTAAATGCTGCAGTCAATAGAAATAGTTGCATTCAGGTCCCACCACTGACCGTGTGCTGTCTGTAGCACAAGTTCCTCTCAGAGAGTTGGGGTGTTTGTGCAGGAGATCGTGGGGGTCCTGGTCCCAACTGTCAGACCCCCATTTGTAATGTTGTAATTTTTTTTTTTATTTGAAGCACCAATGTTGTCCCATTTCACAAATAACAATTATTCTAAATTCCCAAAGAAGTTACATTTTTGTAATTCTTTTAAATGATGGGTGATGTATGTTGCATATGAAAAAAGTGGCATACAAAGAAACCAATGTCCCCTGAGGAATCCACAATCTGTGGCAATGTATATAAGGTCTTTTCTGGTCCGAGCCCTAACTATTTTATGCCACCAATTGCTGGATGCATTGCTTCTGTGCATTTTGGTTTATATTTTGCTGTACATTGCACATTCTGTGCATTTTTCATGTGTTTATAGCACCTTATATAGGAGCGTGTTAAATATTAAGCAATATGTAAACTTGCATTAAGTTTTACTTATTGGGGGGAGATTTATCAAAACCTTCCAGAGAAAACATTGCTGAGTTGCCCATAGCAAACAATCAGATCGCTTCTTTCATTTTCGAAAAGGCCGCTGAAAAATAAAAGAAGTTATCTGATTGGTTGCTATGGGCAACTCAGCAACTTTTCTCTGGACAGGTTTTTTATAAATTTCCACCATTGTTTTTGTTCTCATCTATATGGCTAGTAGGTGGTGAGTGTTTACTCCGTTTCACATTATGTATGACCGAGGAATAATAATATTTATGGACATTTATCAACGGGTTTAGTCAGGTTTTCTTTACTATAATTGTCGCAAAATTGTCGCAACTGCGACTACACGATTTTTCGTGCGACATTTTGACTGGAAAGCGAGAAAAGCAAGTTTTCCAAAAATTAACTATGTAGTAATAATTTTAAAATGGACTACGGGTAGTCAGGTATTTATTAACTGCGACAGTCGCAACTGCGCAAAAAAAAGTCGCAACAGCATTAAAAAGTGACTAAATTTACTCCAGCTCAAACATGGAGCAGAAAAAGCTACTACCAAAGTAAAAAAGGAAAAATTGCTTACTTGAAAGAAAATTATCAACAGGCTGAAACCAGTTGATAAATAAGTCACACAAAAGCAAAAAAAAAAGTAAGGAAAAAATTATTAAAAAAAAGACTACATAAGCAAACATTGATAAATGTCCCTCAATATTTATAATGTGACTTAATTCTGATGGGCAAGGATTTGTTTGTAGTAGCAACTTATTGTCATCTATCTGCTTTTAACATGTTTTTAACATTTGGACCATTTCTTGTACATTAATTTATACATTAAAATGGTTATTGCATGTTCATTTCATACGCAACAGTGTACACTTTTTACTAAGTACACAAACTTTTGTGTTTTTTGGACACTGCTATATTTAAGTTATGCAGTAAATGTGGCAATGGCCTTTCGTATTATTAAGACATTACCACAGTGCCTGTCAAACCTGATATACAGGTGAAACTCGAAAAATTTGAATATCGTGCAAAATTCCAATGTATTTCATTAATGCAATTTAAAAGGAAAGGAAGCATGAAGTGCTCCAAAATCTCCGGGTAGACGGATGCGTTGACCCTGGACGTAATGAAGCACAGTGGACCAACACCAGCAGATTACATGGCTCCTCAAATCATAGTAATTTGGGGGGGGGGGGGGGGCTTTGGGGTTTCATGAGCTGATGAAAGCCATAATCTTCACAATTATGACAAATCATGGCTTAACTCCTTGGGGACGGAGCCCATTATAACCCTAAGGACGGGAGCCTTTTTTGCAATTCTGACCACTGTCCCTTTAAGCATTAATAACTCTGGGATGCTTTTACTTTTCATTCTGATTCCGAGATTGTTATTTTGTGACATATTCTACTTTATGT
The DNA here is from genome assembly GCF_029499605.1 of Hyla sarda. Taxonomy (NCBI): domain Eukaryota; kingdom Metazoa; phylum Chordata; class Amphibia; order Anura; family Hylidae; genus Hyla; species Hyla sarda. Next base: position 251,818,500 of record NC_079192.1, read on the forward strand.
TAGGGGTAAATTTTTGTCGATACTTGCATCATTTCTTGGTGAAAAATTCCAAAATTTGATGAAAAAATTTTAAATTTTGAATTTTTCTAACTTTGAAGCTCTCTGCTTGTAAGGAAAATAAACATTCTAAATAAATAATATTTTGATTCACATATACAATATGTCTCCTTTATGTTTGCATCATAAAATTGACGTGTTTTTACTTTTGGAAGACATCAGAGGGCTTCAAAGTTCAGAAGCAATTTTCCAATTTTTCACAAAATTTTCAAAATCAGAGTTTTTCAGGGGCCAGTTCAGTTTTGAAGTGGATTTGAAGGGCCTTCATATTAGAAATACCCCATAAATGACCCCATTATAAAAACTGCACCCTCAAAGTATTCAAAATGACATTCAGTATGTTTGTTAACCCTTTAGGTGTTTCACAGGAATAACAGCAAAGTGAAGGAGAAAATTCAAAATCTTAATTTTTTACACTCGCATGTTCTTGTAGACCCAGTTTTTGAAATTTTACAAGGGGTAATGGGAGAAAATCCCCCCAAAATTTGTAACCCAATTTTTCTGGAGTATGGAAATACCTCATATGTGTATGTCAAGTGTTCAGCGGGCGCAGTAGAGGGCTCAGAAGGGAAGGAGCAACAATGGGATTTTGGAGAGTGAATTTTGCTGAAATGGTTTTTGGGGGCATGTCACATTTAGAAAGCCCCTATGGTGCCAGAACAGCAAAAAAAAAAACACATGGCATACTATTTTGGAAACTACACCCCTCAAGGCATGTAACAAGGGTCCGGTGAGCCTTAACACCCCACAGGTGTTTGACGACTTTTCGTTAAATTCGGATGTGTAAATGAAAAAAAAAAAAATTCATTAAAGTGCAGGTTTTTTTTCCCAAATTTACCATTTCTACAAAGGGTAATGGGAGAAAAATCCCCCCAAAATTTGTAACGCAATTTCTCCCGAGTACGGAGATACCCCATATGTGGCCCTAAACTGTTGCCTTGAAATACGACAGGGCTCTGAAGTGAGAGAGCTCCATGCGCATTTGAGGCCTGAATAAGGAATTTGCAGTAGGGGTGGACCCAGTTACAAGGATGGGGCTTGTCTCTACCAAAACCCTACAGCAGTGTTTCCCTAACAGGGTGCATCCAGCTGTTGCAAGACTCCCAGCCTGCCAGGACAGTCTATGGCTGTCCAGCAACACTGGGAGTTGTGGTTTTGGAACAGCTGGAGGCGCCGTTTAGGAAACACTGCAGTATGAGACGTTTTTCATTTTTATTGGGGGGGGCGACGTGAAAGGGGGTGTATGTGTAGTGCTTTACTTTTTATTATTTGTTAGTGTAGTGTAGTGTTTTTAGGGTACATTCACACAGGCAGGGGTTCACAGTAAGTTTCCTTGAAGGAAACCCACTGTAAACCTGCCCGTGTGAATGTACCCTGTACATTCACATGGGGGGGGGGGGGCGCCCCAAGGGGGGGGGGGGGGCGCCCCTAACCTTCAGCTGTGGCAAAATTACAACTCCCAGAAGGCACTGACGGACCGTACGTGCTGGGAGTTGTAGTTTTACAACAGCTGTAGGCACACTGGTGGGGAACCACTGAGTTAGAAAACAGACTCTAGCTCAGTGATTCCAACCCACGTGCCTCCAGCTGTTGCAAGACTACAACTCCCAGCAAGTACAGTCTGTCAGTGCACTCTGGGAGTTGTAGTTTTGCAACAGTTGGAGGCACACGGGTTGGAATCACTGAGTTAGGAAACAGACTCTAGCTCAGTGTTTCCCAACCAGTGTGCCTACAGGTGTTGCAAAATTACAAATCCCAGCACGCCCAGACAGTCAGGGATGCTGGGCATGTAGTTCTGCAGTATCTGGCCCTTCAGATGCTGCAGAACTACAACTCCCAGCATGCCTGGACAGTCTGGGAGTTGTAGTTATACAACAACTGGGGAAGAACAGTGGCCTCCAAACTGTAGCCCTCCAGATGTTGCAAAACTACAACTCAAAGCATGGCAAGACTGTCCAGGCATGCTGGGAGTTGTAGTTTTGCAACATCTGAAGGGCCAGATATTGCAGAACTACACGCCCAGCATCCCTGACTGTCTGGCCATGCTGGGAGTTGTAGTTTTGCAACATCTGGAGGGCTACAGTTTGGAGACCACCATATAGTGGTCTCCAAACTGTGCCACTTCTGATGTTGCAAAACTACAACTCCCAGCATGCCCAGACAGTCAGTGCATGCTGAAAGTTGTAGTTTTGCAACCTCTGGAGGACCACAGTTTAGAGACCACTACACAGTGGTCTCCAAACTGTGACCCTCCAGATGTTGCAAAACTACAACTCCCAGCATGCCCAGACAGCCTTTGACTGTCTGGGCATGCTGGGAGTTGTAGTTTTGCTGCTTTTAGAAGGCCACAGTGAAGATCACTTATCGCGATCTTCACTGCAGCCTTCTCAGCCGCACTTTCTAGCCGCCGCTCCTCCTGCTCGCGCCGCTGCAACGGGATGCCGCCTCCGCCGCCTCCTCCGGTCCGGGTAAGCCGGGCCATGCCCCCCCCCCCCCCTCTCCGCCTGTGTTCCCCCGCTCTGTACCGACTTAAGATCAGTGGCCAGAGCGGGGGAAATGAACTCTAACCCCCTGCCCCCCTCCTGCCATTGGTGGTAAGCCTGACCGATCAATGGCAGGGGATAGGAGGGGGTGGCAACACTGCCACCTCGCTCCTATCCTTTAGGCTGGTCGGAGCTGTCTCTGACAGCTCCGATCAGTCTTATTTTCCGGGAGGTCGGGTCACCAGTGACCCGATTTGCCCGGATTACGGCAAATCGCAGGTCTGAATTGACCTGCGATTTGCTGTGATCGACGATATGGGGGGGTCTCATGACCCCCCTAGTAATTGCCACGGATGCCTGCTGATAAGATATCAGCAGTCATCCCGGTCCGATCACCACCCGGCGAGCGGCAGTGATCAGAAATGCCAAGGGCGTATGGATACGCCCTCCGTCCTTAAGTGACGGGACGCGAGGGCGTATGCATACGCCCTTCGTCCCCAAGGAGTTAAAGGGGTACTCCCGTGGAAACCTTTTTTTTTTTTAAATCAACTGGTGCCAGAAAGTTTAACAGATTTGTAAATTACTTCTATTAAAAAATCTTAATCCTTCCAATACTTATTAGCTGCTGAATACTACAAAGGAAATAGTTTTCTTTTTGAAACACAGAGCTCTCTGTTGACATCTCTGTCCATTTTAAGAACTGTACAGAGTAGGAGAAAATCCCCATAGCAAACATATGCTGCTCTGGACAGTTCCTAAAATGGAAAGAGATGTCAGCAGAGAGCACTGTGGTCATGATGTCAGCAGAGAGCTCTGTGTTCCAAAAAGAAAACAATTTCCTCTGTAGTATACAGACCCTAAAAAGTACTGGAAAGATTAAGATTTTTTAATAGAAGTAACTTACAAATCTGTTTAACTTTCTGGCACCAGTTGATTTAAAAAAAAAGTTTTCCACTGTACCCCTTTAACCCCTTAAGGACCCATGAGGTATGCACACGTAATGGTCTTTTCCTGGTCTCCGCCGCTCACCCGGCGGAGATCGGAAGCGGATCCCTGCTGAAATCCTTCCAGATGTTGCAAAACTACACATCCTCAGCATGCCCTTACTGTCCAGGAATGCTGAGAGTTGTAGTTCAGTAACATCTGGCCCTTCAGATGTTGCAGAACTACAACTCCCAGCATGCCTGGACAGTTTTGGCATACTGGGAGTTGTAGTTTTGCAACATCTGGAAGGGCACAGATTGGGAACCACGGTATTAGTGGTCTGCAAACTGTAGTCCTCCAGATGTTGCAAAACTACAACTCCAAGCATGCTGGGAGTTGTAGTTCGGCAACATCTGGCTCTAAAGATGTTGCCGAACTACTACTTCCAGTATGCCTGAGAATGTTTGGGAGTTGTGGTTTTGCAACAACTGGAGGCACACTGGTTGGGAAACATTGTCTGTTTCCTAACTCAGTGTTTCCCAACCCGTGTGCCTCCAGCTGTTGCAAAACTATAACTACCAGCATGTACTGATAGACTGTGCATGCTGGGAGTTGTAGTTTTGCAAAAGCTGGAGATTCCCCCCCCCCCTGTGAATGTACAGGGTACATTCACATGGGCAGGGGCTTACAGTGAGTATCAGGCTGCAAGTTTGCAATGCAGCAAATTTTGCGCGGCAGCTCAAACTCGCAGCGGGAAACTCGCTGTAATCCCCCGCCCGTGTGACTGTACCCTAAAAACACTACACTACACTAACACAAAATAAAATAAAAAGTAAAAAACAACTACATATACACATACCCCTACACAGCCCCCCTCCCCAATAAAAATGAAAAACGTCTGGTACGCCACTGTTTTCAAAATGGAGCCTCCAGCTGTTGCAAAACAACAACTCCCAGTATTGCCGGACAGCCGTTGACTGTCCAAGCATGCTGGGAGTTTTGCAACAGCTGGAGGCACCCTGTTTGGGAATCACTGGCGTAGAATACCCCTATGTAAATCCCTAATTCAGGCCTCAAGTGCACGTGGCGATCTCACTTTGGAGCCCTGTCGTATTTCAAGGCAACAGTTTAGTGCCACATATGGGGTATTGCCGTACTCGGCAGAAATTGCCTAACACATTTTGGGGGGCTTTTTCTCCTTTCACCCCTTATGAAAAGGTGAAGTTGTGGTCTACACCAGCATGTTAGTGTAAAAAAAATAATTTTTTACACTAACATGCTGGTCTTGCCCTATACTTTTCATTTTGACAAGAGGTAAAAGGGAAAAAAGCCCCCCAAAATTTGTAATGCTGTTTCTCCCAACTACGGAGATACCGCATATGTGGGCACAAAGTGCTCTGGGGGCGCACAACAAGGCCCAGAAGGGAGAGTGCACTATTTACATTTGAGGCGATTTGCACAGGGGTGGCTGATTGTTACAGCGGTTTTGACAAACGCAAAAAAAAACTAAACCCCACATGTGACCTCATTTCGGAAGCTACACCCCTCACGGAATGTAATGAGGGGTGCCGTGAGAATTTACACCCCACTGGTGTCTTACAGATCTTTGGAACAGTGGGCTGTGCAAATTAAAAATTTTGTACAGCCCACTGTTCCAAAGATCTGACAGACACCAGTGGGGGGGGGGGGGGTTAATGCTCACTGTACCCCTTGTTACGTTCTTCAAGGGGTCTAGTTTCCAAAATGGTATGCCATGTGGGGGTTATTTTGCTGTCCTGACACCATAGGGGCTTCCTAAATGTGACATGCCCCCGAGCAAAATTTGCTCTCAAAAAGCCAAATATGACTCCTTCTCTTCTGAGCATTGTAGTTCGAATGTAGTGCGCTTCAGGTCAACTTATGGGGTACCTCCATACTCAGAACAGATGGGGTTACAAATGTTGGGGGGTATTTTCTGCTATTAACCCTTGCAAAAATGTGAAATTTGGAGGGGAAACACATTTTTGTGAAAAAATATATATTTTTTTACGTATGCAAAAGTCGTGAAACCCCTGTGGGGTATTAAGACTCACTTTATTCCTTGTTACATTCCTCAAGGGGTCTAGTTTCCAAAATGGTATGCCATGTGGGTATTGTTTGCTGTCCTGGCACCATAGGGGCTTCCTAAATGCGACATGCCCCCGAGCAAAATTTGCTCTCAAAAAGCCAAATATGACTCCTTCTCTTCTGAGCATTGTAGTTCGCCTGTAGTGCACTTCAGGTCCACTTATGGAGTACCTTCATACTCAGAAGAGATGGGGTTACAAATTTTGGGGGGTATTTTCTGCTATTAACCCTTGCAAAAATGTGAAATTTGGGGGGAAACACGCATTTTAGTGACATTTTTGTAAACATTTTTAACATATGCAAAAGTCGTGAAACACCTGTGGGGTATTAAGGCTCACTTTATTCCTTGTTACGTTCCTCAATGGGTCTATTTTCCAAAATGGTATGCCATGTGTTTTTTTTCCTGTTCTGGCACCATAGGGGCTTCCTAAATGCAACATGCCCCCCAAAAACCATTTCAGAAAAACGTACTCTCCAAAATCCCCTTGTCGCTCCTTCGCTTCTGAGCCCTCTACTGCGCCCGCCGAACACTTTACATAGACATATGAAGTATGTGCTTACTCGAGAGAAATTGGGCTACAAATATAAGTATACATTTTCTACTTTTACCCCTTTTAAAAATTAAAAAATTGGGTCTACAAGAACATGCAAGTGTAAAAAATGAAGATTGTGAATTTTCTCCTTCACTTTGCTGCTATTCCTGTGAAACAACTAAAGCGTTAAAATGCTGAATGAATGTCATTTTGAATACTTTGGGGGGTGCAGTTTTTATAATGGGGTCATTTGTGGGGTATTTCTAAGATGAAGACCCTTCAAATCCACTTCAAACCTGAACTGGTCTCTGAAAAATTGTGATTTTGGAAATTTTGTGAAACATTTGAAAATTGCTGCAGAACTTTGAAGCCCTCTGGTGTCTTCCAAAAGTAAAAACACGTCAATTTTATGATGCGAACATAAAGTGGACATATTGTATATGTGCATAAAATTTTTTTTATTTGGAATAACCATTTTCCTTACAAGCAGAGAGCTTCAAAGTTATAAAAATGCTAAATGTTCAAATTTTTCATAACATTTTGGGATTTTTCACCAAGAAAGGATGCAAGTTACTAAAAAATGTTACCCCTATGTTAAAGTAGAATATGTCATGAAAAATAAATCTCGGAATCAGAATGATAACTAAAAGCATTCCAGAGTTATTAATGTTTAAAATGACAGTGGTCAGATGTGCAAAAAATGGCCGGGTCCTAAGGTGTAAAATGGCTGGGTCCTTAAGGGGTTAAACTATCTTGCTTTGCATGTAATGAGTCTCTTTCATATATTAGTTTCCCCTTTTAAGTTGTATTACTGAAATAAATGAACTTTGCACGATATTCTAATTTTTCGAGTTCCCCTGTATAGATGTTTCTAATACACAGACACCTCAAGTCACTACAAAACTGATTCAGTCCCTAAGAAAGAACTGATTTTCAGTCATCAACATACAACAAAATACGGTGGTCCCCCAAGTTACAATATTAATCAGTTCCAGGATAACCATTGTATGCTGAAATCATTGCATGTTGAGACCATAATTCTATGGAAACCTGGTAATTGGTTCTGAAGCCACCAGAACGTCATCCAAAATGGGATCTGTAAACCACTGTCTATGTAGAAGACAGGAACTTCTTCAGGGTCCTGTACAGTACACACAATGTCCTAAAAAAGTAAAATGGTGCCGCCCTCACCTGGTGTCCAAAGAAGCAGCTAACTGTGGTACAGGTAAAGAGTAGTACAGAACATGAAGTACCACCCTGTACTGTAGGGAGGCGATACCAGACCGCCAGTCAGTGCATGCACTTCAGTAATACAGAGGTTTTACCAGTAAAATGCCCATTCTAATTGGTCAGATATTCCAGCCATTGCCGCTTTTCACAGATTTGTACTGTCTGTAGCATTGTATGTTGAGTCTGGTTTCAAGTTCCCATGGTCCAGAAAAGAACATTATGGCCCTGATTTACTAAGAGTGGAGTATCGGTTTCTTTGTGGGTTTTAATTGCCTACAATTTTTTCTTCACAGTATTTACTAAGGTTTCCCTACATTTCCACTTTTCTTACATTTTGCTGTTTTTACACATGCTCTGATCTGTCGGGTTTTCCTCAGTTTTTCAATTCTGGTACAAATTCTGGCACAGATTAATGTGAGTTGAAGTGCAACTTTATGGCATAGTACTGGCATAGTATGGGGGGGGTGGGGGGCAGGCACATTCTCCGCACAGGGGCCCTCTGCTGTCTGTGTCTTCCCCTGAGTATAAATGTATATCATATGCTGTGTATTCTGGTGTTGTTTCCACATCTTGAGTTAGATGTGTTTAGCATCATTAACTTAGCAGGTGGTATTTGATAAGAGGATGTTCGTACATAAATGTGTTCTATTTATATGGAGTTGGATGTGATCAGACCTTGAGAAAAAAAATCTAAACATTTTGGTTTTTACTTTCTCTTGTAGTCTGCGGGATGTCTATTAATTTTTTTTTCAATAAAGTTGGAACATTTATAAACATTTTTAAACTCCTATCAGTGTGCTGGATTTCCTCTATTGAGGATTTACTCATTGGCTCAGGACTAAATCATACCAAATCTGTGAATGTTTCCTACAATTTGTCACTGTAGCAAACCTACAGTAAAGCTAGGAAATTCCAGTGCAGCAGAATGCCATTGCTGGCAATGGGATTCCATTGTTCAGTGCACTGATTCACTCGGCTGCACTCTGAATCTCTGGATGGAATTTTTCTGTTCGGAGCTTCGTAATTCTGAACCTAGCCTAAGTTCATTCTGATGGGATTAAACTAAAAGTATTTAAAGACTAAAATATATAAGTGCTGTGTTATCACATAAATAAAAACTATACAGGCATTTATTATACACGTATTTTAGCATCAGAAAGTCACAAATTTGTTTGCTTAACTTTAGACTATGCTTGCCTTGAAGGTTGCACTTGCCTAGCTGGCCTAGATTTAAGACAGAGGTGCACAGGACACCCACAAATACACCAGATTTATTATTAATCTGACTAATTTAATCTGTACAAAATGGCAGCGAAATCAGCGTGTAGTAAATTTCCCCCTATGTACTTGGACAAAGTGTTATAAATATATGGCATATGCATAGATCATACAGTGGGGATCAAAAGTTTGGGCACCCCAGGTAAAAATTTGTATTGATATGCATAAAGAAGCTAGGGAAAGATGGAAAAATCTCCAAAAGGCATCAAATTACAGATTAGACATTCTTATAATATGTGAACAAAAGTTAGATTTTATTTCCATCATTTACACTTTCAAAATAACAGAAAACAAAAAATGGTGTCTGCAAAAGTTTGGGCACCCTGCAGAGTTAATATCTTGTACTGTCCCCTTTGGCAAGTATCACAGCTTGTAAACGCTTTTTGTAGCCAGCCAAGAGTCTTTCAATTCTTGTTTGAGGTATCTTTGCCCATTCTTCCTTACAAAAGTCTTCCAGTTCTTTGAGATTTCTGGGCTGTCTGCTCTTTTAAGGTCTATCCATAGATCTTCAATTATGTTGAGGTCAGGAGATTGTGAAGGCAATTGCAAAACCTTCAGTTTACGCCTCTTGATGCAATCCCCCCATGGATTTCGAGGTGTGTTTAGGATCATTATCCATTTGTAGAAGCCATCCTCTCTTTAACTTCAGCTTTTTCACAAATGGCATCAAGTTAGCATCCAAAATTTACTGAAATTTTATTGAATTCATTTTTCCTTCTACTCGTGAGATGTTCGCTGTGCCACTGGCTGCAATACAACCCCAAAGCATGATTGATCCACCCCCATGCTTAACAGTTGGACAGAGGTTCTTTTCATTAAATTCTGTTCCTCTTCTTCTCCAAACGTACCTTTGCTTATTCCGGCCAAAAAGTTCCATTTTAACCTCATCGGTCCACAGAACTTGTTTCCAAAATTCCTCAGGCTTGTCTAAATGTTCACCACAACTCCAGTGTCTGCCAGATCTTTCTGGAGGGATTTTGCAGTTAAACATGGGTTTTGAATTGTTTTTCTCACAATCCTGCGAGCTGTTCTGTCTGATATTTTTCTTGGTCTTCCAGATCTTGCTTTAACTTCCACTGTTTCTGATGACTGCCATTTCTTAATTACATTGTGAACAGAGGATATTGACATCTGATAACATTTTGCTATCTTCTTATAGCCTTCTCCAGCTTTCTGAGTGTCAACTATTTTCAGTTTCAGATTTCTAGACAACTGCTTAGAAGAACCCATGGTGCTGATTCCTGGGGCAAGGTCAGATGAGTCTGGGAATATAAAACCTTTGAGATTGACATCACCTGGTCTTCCCAGATGATAATTGAGAACAATCCATGACACTGGCAGGTCTCAGCTTTGCAAAGGGGGCAGTGCATGCTATAAATTCTGCAGGGTGCCCAAACTTTTGCAGACAACATTTTTTTTGTTTTCTATTATTTTGAAAGTGTAAATGATGGCAATAAAATCTAACTTTTGTTGACATATTATAAGAATGTCTAATCTGTAATTTGATGCATTTTGGAGATGTTTCCATCTTTTCCTTGGCTTCTTTATGCACATTAATACAAATTTTTACCTGGGGTGCCCAAACTTTGATCCCCACTGTATCACATAATATAGGATACAAACATTAAATATCACAATGTATGAATAGACACTATAGGTAAACAGTAGACAATCAAAACTATACATTCACAGATCTAAAGTAAATACATTATTCATGTGTGGTGTGAAAAAAATGAACAAAACGGTTTAGTGTCAGGACACCAATTGATCGGTAAACAGACGTCCCCAGTTCCAGGTGTGATGAAGGGCACTCAGAGGCCTCTGAGCACCCTGCATCATGTCTGGAACTGGGGACGTCCGTTTAAGCAGATGAAGCGGAGTCGCCTGGCTGAAGCCTAGCGGTGAGTGCGGGTAACTGTGCTTCCTCTTTACTAGTTGATATTAGTCATTCATATATCTATTTGTACTAATATTTGAGGCTTTTTTTGGAACACTAAAAATGTTCTCTTTTATGTCTGAATTCAACACCAATACAATACTCACTATAAAGGAGATTTATCAAGCTCCGTAGTAGATTTTTTTTTTGCATAAAAAAGTCACACGTACTCACGCATGTGCGGCTTTTCTATACTTGCTCAAATAATTTGAAGGCTGAAAATACACATTGCACACCTTTTTAATTTTAGGACACGTACATGCTGGCATACCCACAAAATGTTAAAATTAATGTTGTGTTAAAATAGAATAAGGCACAAAATAATTGTGTAAGAATTTTTACAGACTACGTAAATAACCCATATGTGGCACTAAAATTTTGCCTTAAAAAAAGAAACACCCATAGTAATACAGCTTCATGCACATTTTGGGGTGGGTAAAGTACCGAGCGTTTTTTTTTTTTTGCTTCACTATTGTTTATGTGCCTGTTGGTGCTGCGCTGTCTTCCTTCCTGTTACGCCGAGCGCTCCGGGTCCCCGCTCCTCCCCGGAGCGCTCGCTACACTCCTCTCACTGCAGCGCTCCGGTCGGTTCCACGGACCCGGGGCGCTGCGATACCGCCTCTGGCCGGGATGCGATTCGCGATGCGGGTAGCGCCCGCTCGCGATGCGCACCCCGGCTCCCGTACCTGACTCGCTCTCCGTCAGTTCTGTCCCGGCGCGCGCGGCCCCGCTCCCTAGGGCGCGCGCGCGCCGGGTCTTTGCGATTTAAAGGGCCACTGCGCCGCTGATTGGCGCAGTGGTTCCAATTAGTGTTTACACCTGTGCACTTCCCTATATCACCTCACTTCCCCTTCACTCCCTCGCCGGATCTTGTTGCCTTAGTGCCAGTGAAAGCGTTTCCTTGTGTGTTCCTAGCCTGTGTTCCAGACCTCCTGCCGTTGCCCCTGACTACGATCCTTGCTGCCTGCCCCGACCTTCTGCTACGTCCGACCTTGCTTCTGTCTACTCCCTTGTACCGCGCCTATCTTCAGCAGCCAGAGAGGTTGAGCCGTTGCTAGGGGATACGACCTGGTCACTACCGCCGCAGCAAGACCATCCCGCTTTGCGGCGGGCTCTGGTGAAAACCAGTAGTGACTTAGAACCGATCCTCTAGCACGGTCCACGCCAATCCCTCTCTGGCACAGAGGATCCACTACCTGCCAGCCGGCATCGTGACACTTCCTGATGTAAACTCCAGCCTCACCGCAGCGATGCAAGACTCCGCCCACCAACTTCAAAAAATGAGGGCTCAAACTTAAACAAAAAAGCCTCTAGAGTACGGGTATTCATGGCGCGGCACAGTATGTTTTTTAATTTCTGAGGAGGGGGGATGGGTTGTTGCGGGATAGTTGGAGTGCAGCAACACTACTGGTAAGAAAGGGTAGATAAAGAACTTCAGCTATTAACATAAGGGAAAACTTTTCTGCTTTCAAAAATGCTTTTGTAAGCGGGTTTCCCAGGTTTTGCTTACATGCGATTTATTTGATATTTGATAAATAGGTCGCATGTAAGCAAACGTAAGTAAAAAATAATTGTCATATAAAAGCCATACGTTTGAAAAGAATGATAAATCTCCTTCTATGTGTGTACTGGTAATTGTTCAGCACATATCCCCTTAGATTCTTGTTGTTGTTCAGTTATGCCACCTTGTTTAAAATACAACTCTCTATCTCTTCACTTATCCTAGTTGACAGCAGAGCTTTCCTCTCCTAAGAGTCCTGGAGCACATATCTAAGCCAAATATTGAGCTTTACTTCCCTGTTGGTCCTCAAAAACATACATGAGCCATCACCAACACCTCTATCCCCGTACTCTGAACTGACATCAGTGATAACACAGACCTCAGCAATCTGACACATACTTTTTGTCCATTTTTTGCGCCCTGAAATCCTGTTAAGCCACCTGCTGCACACAATTTTTTTTTTATATAACTGTTTATTTATTCAAGTTTTGTCATTTGTTTCATATTATCAAAAGAGACAAGGTAGAAAACATTGCTGCACACAATTTAGACAATGTTATTACTAATAGTAATACTAACAGTGGCACAGGTGAAATTAAACTACCAAAAGGTTTCCCTGTCATTTTAACCCCTTAGGGACTCCTTAAAGGGGTTATCCACCATAAGTACGTACCTGGCAGGCAGTAATTGACATGCTTAGGAAGGACCTGTGCTTGTCTTGGGGCTAAATGGCTATGTTGTAAGATTACCATAATACTGTGGCTAGCTTTTTGTGAACTGGTATTTCCTGTTTGAGTTTTCTTCTTTGCCTACAAATCCCACAATTCCATTTTCCTCCCTCCCACACATCAGCCACCCCACCCATTGAAACATAAATGAGCTGCATCCATTCAAAAGACCTGTGGTTTTCAATCAGGGTGCCTTCAGCTGTTGCATTAGTTGCAGATTAAGCTCTCTCCCACCAAGCGATCGCTCCACCCATTGAAGCAGACAGGCTCCCTGTCATCAGCTGACTAGTGAGTCAAGTCTCAGCTGCATTGCAACCTGGGAAAAATCTGAGACAACAGTCATTTTGCATGCTGTTAAACATAAATATTGGGGTGAAAATCCCATAAGAATTGTGAGAAAACCGTCACATACAGGTACAGACACTATATTATGAACTACACTAACTTTACAGCCCCTGCAGCATAGTCAAATAATTAACTCTAACATAGTCAAATTAATAACTCTGGGATGCTTTTACTTATGAATTTGATTCCGATATAGTTTTTTTGTGACATATTCTATTTTAACATAATGGTAAATTTTCGTCGATACTTGCATAATTTCTGGGTGAAAAATTCTAAAATTTCATGAAAAATTTCAAAATTTAGCATTTTTCTAACTTTGAAGCTCTCTGCTTGTAAGGAAAATAGACATACCACATACATTATAAATATATAATGTATGTGGTATGTCTATTTTCCTTACAATATGTCTACTATATGTTCCTTACAATATGTCTACTATATGTTTGCATCATAAAGTTCACATGTTTTTACTTTTGGAAGACATCAGAGGGCTTCAAAGTTCAGCAACAATTTTCCAATTTTTCACAAAATAATTTGACATTTTTCAGGGATCAGCTCAGTTTTGAAGTGGGTTTGAGGGGCCTTCATATTAGAAATACCCCATAAATAACGCTATTATAAAAAACTGCACCCCTAAAAGTATTCAAAATGACATTCAGAAAGTGTGTTAACCCTTTTTCACAGGAATAGCAGAAAAGTGAAGGAGAAAATTCAAAATCTCCTTTTTTTTCACTAGGTAAAAGTAGAGGAAAATAACTCTTTGGATGGCGCTACTGTGTCCAATAAGAAGTGACGTCCAAACCAGGAATATTTCAAAGCACTGGAGTAGTTTATTAAAGCAAAAAATAATAAACAGCGCACAATAAAGGATGACACGTTTCAGGGCAGCCACCCCCTTCCTCAGATCGCAATGACACAGCAGCGCCATCCAAAGAGTTTTTTTCCTCCACTTTTACCTACTCACTTCAGGATTGGATCATTCCTTCTCCTGGAAACCTGGGCATAGCAGCTGTTCCTGTTTTCATTGGTTACCCACTCTTTTGGGTTATATGCGAAGCCCTTCCCTCCACATGCAAAGCCCTTCCCTCCACATCATTCCCTACAGGGTCTAAGTGATAATACATAAAGCGCCCCCCACCGGTCTCTTTTTTTCAATTTCATCTACAGGTACATTTTTTACACAAACATGTTCTTGTAAACCCAGTTTTTGAATTTTTACAAGGGGTAAAAGGAGAAAGAGCCCCGTAAAATGTATAAAATATTTTCTCTCGAGTAAGGAAATACCTCATATGTATACATAAATTGCTCTATGGGTGCACTAGAGGGCTCAGAAGGGAAGGAGCGACAATGGAATTTTGGAAAGTGAATTTTGCTAAAATGGTTTTTGAGGGGCATGTCGCATTTAGGAAGCCCCTATGGTGCCATAACAGCAAAAAAAAAAACATGGCATACTACTTTGGAAACTGCACCCCTCATGGCACATAACAAGGGGTACACTGAGCCTTAACACCTCATAGGTGTTTCATGACTTTTCGGTAAAGTCGGATGTGTAAATGAAAAAAAAATTCACTAAAATGCAGTTTTTTCACTAAATTAACCATTTTTACAAGAGGTAATAGGAGAAATGCCCCCCAAAAGTTGTAACTCCATTTCTTTTGAGTATGGAAATACCCCATGTGTGGACGTAAAGTGCTTTCTGAGCGCACTACAATGCTCAGAAGAGAAGGAGCCACATTTGGCTTTTTGAAAGGAAATTCTGCTGAAATGTTTTTTGGGTGGCAAGTCGCATTTAGGAAGCCCCTATGGTGCCAGAACAGAAAAAAAAACTACATGGCACACTATTTGGGAAACAACACCCCTGAAGGCATGAAACAAGGGGTACAGTGAGCCTTTGACCCCATAAGTGTTTAACAAATTTCCACTAAAGTTTGACATAAAAATGAAAAATTAGATTTTTTTTCACAAAAATGCTGGTGTTAGCCCAAATTTTTCATTTTCCCAAGGGGTAATAGGAGAAAAAGCTTCCGAAAACTTTAACCCCGTCTCTTCTGAGTATGGAAATACCCCATATGTGGATGTAAAGTGCTCTTTGGGCGTGCTACAATGCTCAGAAGAGAAGGTACACCATTGGGCTTTTGGAGAGAGAATTTGTTTGGAATGGAAGTTGGGGGCCATGTGCGTTTGCAAAGCCCCCATGATGCCAGAACAGTGGACCCCCCCCCCCCACATATGACCATCTCACTGGCTTTTGGATCTTTGGAACAGTGGGCTGTGCAAATGAAAAATTTTATTTTTTATTTTTTCGGACGACTGTTCAAAATATCTGTCAGACACCTGTGGGGTGTAAATGCTCACTGCACCCCTTATTACATTCCATGATGGATGTAGTTTCCAAAATGGGGTCACATGTAGGGGGGGTTCACTATTCTGGCACCATGGGGGCTTTGTAAACGCACATGGCCTTCAATTCCAGACACATTCTCTCTCCAAAAGCTCAATGGCGCTCCTTCTCTTCTGAGCATTGTAATTCACCCGCAGAGCACTTTACATCCACTTATGGGGTATTTATATACTCAGAAGAAATGGGGTTACACATTTTGGGGGGGGGTTTTCTATTACCCTTTGTGAAAATTAAAAATTTGGGAAAACACCAGCATTTTAGTGAAAAAATTTAAAAAATATATTTTCACGTCCAACTTTAATGAAAATTCTTCAAACACCTGTGGGGTGTTCAGGCTTACTGTACCCCTTGCTATGTTCCATGAGGGGTGTATTTTCCAAAATGGGGTCACATGTGGGTGTTTTTTTGTGTGTGTGTGTTTATGTCAGAACCGCTGTAACGATTAGCCACCCCTGTGCAAATCACCTCAAATTTACATGGTGCTCTCACTCCTGAGCCTTGTTGTGCGTCCACAGAGCATTTTACGTCCACATATGGGGTATTTCCGTACTTAGAAGAAATTGAGCTACAAATTTGTAGGGGGTCTGTTTTTTCCTTTTATCCCTTGTGAAAATGAAAAGTATGGGGCAACACCAGCATGTTAGTGTAAAAAAATTTTTTTTTTTTTACAATAACATGCTGAAGTAGACACCAACTTTACCTTTTCATAAGGGGTAAAAGGAGAAAAAGCACCCCAAAATTTGTTAGTCAATTTCTCCTGAGTGCAGAAATACCCCATATGTAGCTCTAAACTGTTGCTTTAAAATACGACAGGGCTCTGAAGTGAGAGAGCACCATGCGCATTTGAGGCCTAAATAAGGGATTTGCAAAGGGACGGACCTGGATGCAACACCAAAATTACCTTACAGCAGTGTTTCCCAAACAGGGTGTCTCCAGCTGTTGCAAAACTCCCAGCATGCCTGGACAGTCAATGGCTGTTTGGCAATACAGGGAGTTGTTTTGCAACAACTGGAGGCTCCGTTTTGGAAACAGTGTCGTACAAGACATTTTTTATTTTTATTTGGGGGGACTGTGTAGGGTATGTGTATATGTAGTGTTTTACCCTTTATTTTGTACAGCGTAGTGTAGTGTTTATAGGGTACATTCACACTGGCGGGGGTTTACAGTGAGTTTCCCACTGGAAATTTTAGCTGCAGCGGAAAATTTGCTGATTCTCAAACTTGCAGCGAAAAACTCGCTGTAAACCTCCACCCGTGTGAATTCACCATGTGTGTGTGTGTGGGGGGCGCAAACCTCCAGCTGTTGCAAAACTACAACTACCAGCATGCCCTTTGGTTATCTGTGCATGCTGGGGGTTGTAGTTATGCAACAGCTGGAGGCACACTGGTTGCAAAAGATAGAGTTTGTTACTTAACTCAGTGTTTTGCAACTAGTGTGCATCCACCTGTTCCAAAACTACAACTCCCAGCATGTATGGTCTATCAGTGCATGCTGGGAGTTGTAGTTTGCAGCAGCTGGAGGCACACTGGTTGAAAAACACTGAGTTAGGTTACAAACTCTGTGTTTCGCAACCAGTGTGCCTTCAGCTGTTGCAAAAACTACAACTCTCAGCATGCAGTGACAGCTGAAGTTATGCAACAGCTGGAGGCATACTACTAACACTCCCACCATGCCCTTTAGCTGTCCGTGCATGTTGGAGGTTGCAGTTATGCAACAGCTGGAGGCACACTGGTTGTTAAACACTGAGAGTTTGTTACTTAACTCAGTGTTTCCCAACCAGTGTGCCTCCAGTTTTTGCACAACTACAACTCCCACCATGCCCAGACAGCCAAAGGACATGTTGGGAGTTGTAAGTATGCAACAACTGGAGGAGAACAGTTTGGAGACCACTTTGTAGTAGTGTCGAAACTGTAGCCCTCCAGATCCACTGCGATCGCTGTTCCCTCGCCGCTCTGGCACCTGCTGCCATCTTCCTCCTGGATGTCCGGGCAGAGCTGGGGTTTCAACTTTAATCCCCCGCCCCCAACTGCCATTGGTCGGTCAGTCCTAACCGACCAATGGCAGGGAATAGGAGGAGGTGGAACCCCTGCCACCTCCTCCTATCCTTCAGAAAAGGTCGGAGCTGTATCTGAAAGCTCCGATCATCCCTATTTTCATAAGAGACCCGGTCAGCCCGGAATCGCTGCAAATCGATGTTCTGAATTGACCCCCCCAGAGATTTGCACAGGGTACCTGCTGAATGATTTCAGTAGGCATACCTGTCCGGTGCATACAAGTACGCCCTTGGTCCTTAAGTACCAGGGAGCAAGGGTGTACCTGTACGCCCTTAGTCCCCAACAGGTTAAGGACTCAGCAAATTTTAGTTTTTTCCTCCTTCCCTTCTAAAAATTATAACGCTTTCAATTTTGCACTTGCAGACACACATAAGGGCTTGTTTTTTTGCATTACCAATTTTACTTTGTAATGACCACTTATTTTATAATATAACCTGCAGCAAAACAAAAAAAAAAGTTATTTGTGGGGTAAAATAAAAATGTTGTAAATTTTGGGGGTCCAGTTTCTACACAGTGCACTTTTCGGTAAAAATTACACCTTATCTTTATTCTGTAGGTCCATATAGTTACAATGATACCCAACTTATATAGGTTTTATTTTATTTTAATACTTACATTTTCTTTAACTACATGCACCAAAATTTGTATGTTTAAAATTGGCATTTTCTGACCCCTATAACTTTTTTTTTTCTGTGTACAAGGCAGTATGAGGACTTTTTGATATTTCTATGGTATATGAAGTGACCAAAAATGCACAATTTTGGACTTTGGTATATTTTTACGTGTACACCATCGACCGTGGGGTTTAGTTAACCTAATATTTTAATACTTCGGAAATTTAGACATGCGGCGGTACCACATATTATTATTTTTATTCTTTGTCAAAAGAACAGAAAAAGTATAAGTGTTCAGGGTAGTGCATAAAAATTAACTTTTATTTGGGTCATTTAAAAGTCACCCAAAAAAACCGTGTTTGATTCCAACACCATTAAAAAATAGAATAGATGTAGACCATCAGGAGCAGTAACCTTCCAGGATCGGAGGAGACGCTCAAACTGTGCCACAGCTACTTAGTAACTATAGGTTACCAAAGTTAGCAGCATATCATACCACTATTATATTATACCACCGACGCGTTTCTGCCATAAATTTATATGGCGTCCTCAGGGAGGCATATAATATGTACAAAGAAGTCAGATTGACAGGTATTATGTATATACAATCGGTATATCAAATCAAAGGAAGTATTAAAGAGGTCCTTGGCGTAGGCAACAGGTCATATATCTGCAATAACAATATTCTCATATCACTATAAATCCTATAGGGAAAAGCAGCAGGTATATATAAATAACAAGACTCTGTCCCTGTGTTATAAGCCAGGACTCTATCCGTTGGTCCACCTGTAAGAAAAGCAAAAATACACTATTCAAGGTTGCGCCCTGCAGGAGAAAGTCTGGATCACATATCATCATTGATCCAAAGTTTACTCACGGATCCCTGGTTTGCGGGGCGGGCGCGACAACCTGCTGTGGCGCAGGGAGCTGGCTCCATCCAGCTCTGTTCACTCCGGTGTGTGAACTGTCGGCGTCTGTCGTCACTTCCGGCAAGGGCCGGAGGTTATATGCGCGCCACTGCGCCCGTTCTCTGTGACGCGCTGAACAGAGGGGGCGTGTCCAATAAGGATATACAGTGGCATTCATTCTGAAGCCTCCGTTCCGGATTATGACGATTTTAAAGTTAGGGCTTATAGGCCGTTTAGCCGTGCACCAATTTCTACATTCATGGGCACTGAGATTATTAATACATTACTAAATTGTCGCAACCAACCCCAGTTTTTTAAAAGGGAAATAAGCTACGACAATTCATCTGAGATAAAGTTACTTTTATGTAAATGTAGCTGTCAACATTGTGCATTTAGTGCAACATTAGTACAGTAGAGAGAGGCGCCTAAGTCTGTCAATGAGTAAGGGGTGTATTAAAACCAACGGCAGGGTATGTATACAGATACAGTCCTGAGTAAAAGTGGAAGGTATTGTAGGGATGGGGGGGGGATGGATAGTTATAGTTCACCCCCATCTCCACAAAAGCCCAAACTGAGCAGGGTGAACGGTAGTAGGTGGGACAGTCCCTAACCAAGGGGGTCCCTATAGTGGGGGGGGGGGGGCGGGAACAAGGCGTGGGCCTAAAGGATCTACACTGTCCCTAAATTGCCCTATTCTTTAACCCTAAAGCCTAGGCGGGGTGGCCGCCCTAAAGAGGGCGGTCCCGCTCAGGAACCTCCTGTTAGGTGACTATATGCCCTATAGTAGATGAGAGGTGACTACTAAATCCTGTCGACCCTCTAAGGTCGTCCCTATCTACCTAGGAGTCACCCATTGTCCCACCACATACCATTTATAAGAAACACCCAAAATTTAAATGTTCATTTAGACCTTTGGGGGCCATTGAGTCAAGTTGATAAATCCAGCGGCATTCCCTTTGGAGTAGAAGTGTATCTGTATCTCCACCCCTCTGAGAGGGGATAATCCGGTCAATCCCCATGAATTTAATTGATCTCAGGTCACCCAAATGTTGTTGGTTGATATGGGTTGCCACAGATGTATCTCGATGATTTCTTATGTCCCCAATATGCTCAAGAATTCTTCTTCTGAATTCCCTCATAGTCTTCCCTACATATATGTGGGGACAAGTGCATATTCCAATATATATGATGCATTTGGATGAACAGTTAATGAATTCTCTAATGGGTATCACTTCTCCCTGTATGTTGGGTACCTTGTTACTCTTCTCAACATATTGGCATGCTCTACAATGGCCACATCTAAAGCAGCCTGAGATATCCGATAGTCTATTGAGCCAGTTTTGTGATGTCTGTTCTGGTTCAAGATGGCTCCGGACCACCAGGTCTCCTATGCTCTTGCCCCGTCGATATGTAATTTGTGGGTTCGGGCCAACAATATCCCGGAGGTCCGGGTCCATCCCTAGGATATTCCAGTGATGATTAATAATTTCTCTCACTTGAGGTGCCCTTCTGTCGAAGGTGCCAATGATTCTAGCACTTGTAGATGTGTCAGTCCTGGTTCTTGGTATAAGAAGCTCACTTCTAGGTGTTCTAAGTGCTGACTGGTACGCCCTGGACAGTATGTGGTCCGGATACCCTCTATTGGTGAACCTCTGCCTCATGACAGCCGCCTCTCTCTTAAAATTTGTGTGTGACGAACAGTTCCTCCTGAGGCGGAGGTACTGCCCTTTGGGGATCCCCCTTTTCAGGGGGCCCGGGTGGCAACTCTCCCACCTCAGGAGGCTGTTCGTCGCTGTTTTCTTCCGATATATTGTACTCTGGACGGTGTTATTCCTATCTCTGTAAATTTTTACATCCAAGAAGTTAATTTCTTTGTCCTGAGTTTCATATGTGAAAAAGAGACCCAATTGATTTTTGTTTATAGAGTCTACCAGACTTCCGAATTCCTCCCTACTGCCACTCCAGATAATAAACACATCGTCTATAAAACGGAGCCACGTCAGGGCTCGCTCACAGAAATGCTCCCTCTCATCATTGAATAGGCAGGTTGCCTCCCACCATCCCAATGTCAGGTTAGCGTAACTGGGCGCACAGGGGGACCCCATGGCGGTCCCCCTGATCTGATGATAAATGCGCCCATTGAATAGAAAATAGTTCTTAGTCAAAACAAATTCCAGTAGTTGGAGGACAAATGCATTATGTTCTTGGTAGCAAATGCCACGTGTACTTAGAAAGTATGCTACTGCTTGAAGGCCTACTGTGTGGCGAATGGAGGAGTACAATGCCTCCACATCTAAGCTGGCAAAAATTATGTCATTGCCAATGGAGATACCTTCAATTCTTTTTAGTAGGTCCATAGTGTCACGCAAGTATGACGGGAGAGTAAATACAAATTGTCTCAACACTCTGTCAATGTATATCCCCACGTTTCGTGACATGCCACCTATTCCAGATACAATAGGTCGACCTTTCAATGGTATTAGGCCCTTGTGGACTTTGGGCAAGGCATAAAACGTGGGGATAGTTGGCTTGTGAGGTCTAAGGAAGTCAAGTTCCTTCTGATCAATTAGTTTTTTTCCAAATGCTATATTCAATATATCCATTAATTCCAAGCTGTACGCATGTGTAGGGTCCGCCGGTATTAGTTCATATGTGTTGTTGTCATCCAGTAGTCTTCTACACATGCGTACATATTTGGTTCTATCGAGCAAAACTATGTTTCCTCCTTTATCAGAAGCTTTAATTATTAATTCCTTATTATTTTTCAGTTGTATCAGTGCCTGTCTCTCCTGAAAGTTCAAATTGTCCCTCATGCATGATTCTGTAGTTGTTAACTCCCTCAAATCCTTGAGGACAAGTTCTGTAAACACATCTATACAGGAGGTGTCCCCAATTGGTGGAAAAGATCTACTTTTATTTTTGAGGTCAGTGAAGGGACCCTGTCCTTCAATCCTCTCTCCATCCTCCAATAAAGTCACTAGATCCCTTGTTACCATGAGATCCTCTGGGGACATACCACATGCTAGGCCTTCTCTTCTCTGTCGCAATTTAAAAAATTTTATGCCACCTCAGTCTACGCGAAAATAGATGGATATCCTTGGTCCATTCAAATTCATCATAGGCCGAGGTGGGAACAAATGTAAGGCCCTTTAGGAGGACTGACTTCTGTGCCTCTGATAAATAGATGCTGGATAGATTAATAATTTGAGTATCATCCGTGTTATCTAGCGCTTTTGTGGATTGTTCTGTGTTCGTGGGGGGAAGCGTAACTGATACGGGTCCCTCTCTAAAAAAGAGGAGGAGTAAGAGGTGGAGGGTCCACCACATCCTGGTGTTTGGTTTGTAGTGCCCCTATTCTTTCCCTTCCCTCTTCCCCTCCCTCTATGGCCATTACCCGAGCCCCTGTTGCCTCCTCTTCTGGAACTGGAGGATCCTC
This sequence comes from Hyla sarda, assembly GCF_029499605.1. Lineage (NCBI taxonomy): Eukaryota > Metazoa > Chordata > Amphibia > Anura > Hylidae > Hyla > Hyla sarda. Next base: position 251,841,034 of record NC_079192.1, read on the forward strand.
CGTCTGACACCTCCGTGTCAGAGGAAGAGATTTCTGTATCTGTGACCCTTTGGGTCGTGTTTTGTTCTAGAACAGTATACGCTCGATTTTCTTTGAAGTCTGCCAAGTCTCTAGTAAACTGGTTATGTTTACGAAGCTTAATATTATACTGATATTTTTCAATTTGATTTTGTAATTGGGACTCTTTATTTGCAAATTCTGGATCGTTTTTGTACTTTAACACCACCTCCCTTTGCTCCTCAAGTTTTATAAGGATGGTTTCCTATAAGTTCTTTTTTTCCTCCTCCAGGAGGATCTCCATAAATATGGTGGAGCACTTAGTAGCTTCTGCTTCCCATTTAGTCAGAACCGTCTGATTTCTCAATCTAGTGGAAGGCAAAATGGGGACTCGCAGTCCCCTAGGTATTATTCCTTGTTTAAGGTAACTATCAAAACTTTGGATTTCCCAAAAGGAGGTCGCGTATTGCTTATAATATTGGGTAAGGTCCTTAAAAGCTGAGCGCATAGATGGTGTGTATTTGGATTGGGTGAGGGTCTTCTCTGAAAAGACCTCTCTCGCCTCAGTAAGCCATCCTTCTGTATTAGGTGCACTGGCTATAAAACTCGCCATGCCCGTATATATCAATCAGAAATAATCAACTAGACGTAAATATGTTAGGTCCCACGTCAGACCACGCTTAAGCGTAATTCCACCCAGCATTCGAATATGTCAAAAGAACAGAAAAAGTTTAAGTGTTCAGGGTAGTGCATAAAAATTAACTTTTATTTGGGTCATTTAAAAGTCACCCAAAAAAAACCGTGTTTGATTCCAACACCATTAAAAAATAGAATAGATGTAGACCATCAGGAGCAGTAACCTTCCAGGATCGGAGGAGACGCTCAAACTGTGCCACAGCTACTTAGTAACTATAGGTTACCAAAGTTAGCAGCATATCATACCACTATTATATTATACCACCGACGCGTTTCTGCCATAAATTTATATGGCGTCCTCAGGGAGGCATATAATATGTACAAAGAAGTCAGATTGACAGGTATTATGTATATACAATCGGTATATCAAATCAAAGGAAGTATTAAAGAGGTCCTTGGCGTAGGCAACAGGTCATATATCTGCAATAACAATATTCTCATATCACTATAAATCCTATAGGGAAAAGCAGCAGGTATATATAAATAACAAGACTCTGTCCCTGTGTTATAAGCCAGGACTCTATCCGTTGGTCCACCTGTAAGAAAAGCAAAAATACACTATTCAAGGTTGCGCCCTGCAGGAGAAAGTCTGGATCACATATCATCATTGATCCAAAGTTTACTCACGGATCCCTGGTTTGCGGGGCGGGCGCGACAACCTGCTGTGGCGCAGGGAGCTGGCTCCATCCAGCTCTGTTCACTCCGGTGTGTGAACTGTCGGCGTCTGTCGTCACTTCCGGCAAGGGCCGGAGGTTATATGCGCGCCACTGCGCCCGTTCTCTGTGACGCGCTGAACAGAGGGGGCGTGTCCAATAAGGATATACAGTGGCATTCATTCTGAAGCCTCCGTTCCGGATTATGACGATTTTAAAGTTAGGGCTTATAGGCCGTTTAGCCGTGCACCAATTTCTACATTCATGGGCACTGAGATTATTAATACATTACTAAATTGTCGCAACCAACCCCAGTTTTTTAAAAGGGAAATAAGCTGCGACAATTCATCTGAGATAAAGTTACTTTTATGTAAATGTAGCTGTCAACATTGTGCATTTAGTGCAACATTAGTACAGTAGAGAGAGGCGCCTAAGTCTGTCATGAGTAAGGGGTGTATTAAAACCAACGGCAGGGTATGTATACAGATACAGTCCTGAGTAAAAGTGGAAGGTATTGTAGGGATGGGGGGGGGATGGATAGTTATAGTTCACCCCCATCTCCACAAAAGCCCAAACTGAGCAGGGTGAACGGTAGTAGGTGGGACAGTCCCTAACCAAGGGGGTCCCTATAGTGGGGGGGGGGGGGGCGGGAACAAGGCGTGGGCCTAAAGGATCTACACTGTCCCTAAATTGCCCTGTAGTCACCTCTCATCTACTATAGGGCATATAGTCACCTAACAGGAGGTTCCTGAGCGGGACCGCCCTTTTTAGGGCGGCCACCCCGCCTAGGCTTTAGGGTTAAAGAATAGGGCAATTTAGGGACAGTGTAGATCCTTTAGGCCCACGCCTTGTTCCCGCCCCCCCCCCCCCCCCACTATAGGGACCCCCTTGGTTAGGGACTGTCCCACCTACTACCGTTCACCCTGCTCAGTTTGGGCTTTTGTGGAGATGGGGGTGAACTATAACTATCCATCCCCCCCCCATCCCTACAATACCTTCCACTTTTACTCAGGACTGTATCTGTATACATACCCTGCCGTTGGTTTTAATACACCCCTTACTCATGACAGACTTAGGCGCCTCTCTCTACTGTACTAATGTTGCACTAAATGCACAATGTTGACAGCTACATTTACATAAAAGTAACTTTATCTCAGATGAATTGTCGCAGCTTATTTCCCTTTTAAAAAACTGGGGTTGGTTGCGACAATTTAGTAATGTATTAATAATCTCAGTGCCCATGAATGTAGAAATTGGTGCACGGCTAAACGGCCTATAAGCCCTAACTTTAAAATCGTCATAATCCGGAACGGAGGCTTCAGAATGAATGCCACTGTATATCCTTATTGGACACGCCCCCTCTGTTCAGCGCGTCACAGAGAACGGGCGCAGTGGCGCGCATATAACCTCCGGCCCTTGCCGGAAGTGACGACAGACGCCGACAGTTCACACACCGGAGTGAACAGAGCTGGATGGAGCCAGCTCCCTGCGCCACAGCAGGTTGTCGCGCCCGCCCCGCAAACCAGGGATCCGTGAGTAAACTTTGGATCAATGATGATATGTGATCCAGACTTTCTCCTGCAGGGCGCAACCTTGAATAGTGTATTTTTGCTTTTCTTACAGGTGGACCAACGGATAGAGTCCTGGCTTATAACACAGGGACAGAGTCTTGTTATTTATATATACCTGCTGCTTTTCCCTATAGGATTTATAGTGATATGAGAATATTGTTATTGCAGATATATGACCTGTTGCCTACGCCAAGGACCTCTTTAATACTTCCTTTGATTTGATATACCGATTGTATATACATAATACCTGTCAATCTGACTTCTTTGTACATATTATATGCCTCCCTGAGGACGCCATATAAATTTATGGCAGAAACGCGTCGGTGGTATAATATAATAGTGGTATGATATGCTGCTAACTTTGGTAACCTATAGTTACTAAGTAGCTGTGGCACAGTTTGAGCGTCTCCTCCGATCCTGGAAGGTTACTGCTCCTGATGGTCTACATCTATTCTATTTTTTAATGGTGTTGGAATCAAACACGGTTTTTTTGGGTGACTTTTAAATGACCCAAATAAAAGTTAATTTTTATGCACTACCCTGAACACTTATACTTTTTCTGTTCTTTTGACATATTCGAATGCTGGGTGGAATTACGCTTAAGCGTGGTCTGACGTGGGACCTAACATATTTACGTCTAGTTGATTATTTCTGATTGATATATACGGGCATGGCGAGTTTTATAGCCAGTGCACCTAATACAGAAGGATGGCTTACTGAGGCGAGAGAGGTCTTTTCAGAGAAGACCCTCACCCAATCCAAATACACACCATCTATGCGCTCAGCTTTTAAGGACCTTACCCAATATTATAAGCAATACGCGACCTCCTTTTGGGAAATCCAAAGTTTTGATAGTTACCTTAAACAAGGAATAATACCTAGGGGACTGCGAGTCCCCATTTTGCCTTCCACTAGATTGAGAAATCAGACGGTTCTGACTAAATGGGAAGCAGAAGCTACTAAGTGCTCCACCATATTTATGGAGATCCTCCTGGAGGAGGAAAAAAAGAACTTATAGGAAACCATCCTTATAAAACTTGAGGAGCAAAGGGAGGTGGTGTTAAAGTACAAAAACGATCCAGAATTTGCAAATAAAGAGTCCCAATTACAAAATCAAATTGAAAAATATCAGTATAATATTAAGCTTCGTAAACATAACCAGTTTACTAGAGACTTGGCAGACTTCAAAGAAAATCGAGCGTATACTGTTCTAGAACAAAACACGACCCAAAGGGTCACAGATACAGAAATCTCTTCCTCTGACACGGAGGTGTCAGACGGAGGATCCTCCAGTTCCAGAAGAGGAGGCAACAGGGGCTCGGGTAATGGCCATAGAGGGAGGGGAAGAGGGAAGGGAAAGAATAGGGGCACTACAAACCAAACACCAGGATGTGGTGGACCCTCCACCTCTTACTCCTCCTCTTTTTTAGAGAGGGACCCGTATCAGTTACGCTTCCCCCCACGAACACAGAACAATCCACAAAAGCGCTAGATAACACGGATGATACTCAAATTATTAATCTATCCAGCATCTATTTATCAGAGGCACAGAAGTCAGTCCTCCTAAAGGGCCTTACATTTGTTCCCACCTCGGCCTATGATGAATTTGAATGGACCAAGGATATCCATCTATTTTCGCGTAGACTGAGGTGGCATAAAATTTTTTAAATTGCGACAGAGAAGAGAAGGCCTAGCATGTGGTATGTCCCCAGAGGATCTCATGGTAACAAGGGATCTAGTGACTTTATTGGAGGATGGAGAGAGGATTGAAGGACAGGGTCCCTTCACTGACCTCAAAAATAAAAGTAGATCTTTTCCACCAATTGGGGACACCTCCTGTATAGATGTGTTTACAGAACTTGTCCTCAAGGATTTGAGGGAGTTAACAACTACAGAATCATGCATGAGGGACAATTTGAACTTTCAGGAGAGACAGGCACTGATACAACTGAAAAATAATAAGGAATTAATAATTAAAGCTTCTGATAAAGGAGGAAACATAGTTTTGCTCGATAGAACCAAATATGTACGCATGTGTAGAAGACTACTGGATGACAACAACACATATGAACTAATACCGGCGGACCCTACACATGCGTACAGCTTGGAATTAATGGATATATTGAATATAGCATTTGGAAAAAAACTAATTGATCAGAAGGAACTTGACTTCCTTAGACCTCACAAGCCAACTATCCCCACGTTTTATGCCTTGCCCAAAGTCCACAAGGGCCTAATACCATTGAAAGGTCGACCTATTGTATCTGGAATAGGTGGCATGTCACGAAACGTGGGGATATACATTGACAGAGTGTTGAGACAATTTGTATTTACTCTCCCGTCATACTTGCGTGACACTATGGACCTACTAAAAAGAATTGAAGGTATCTCCATTGGCAATGACATAATTTTTGCCAGCTTAGATGTGGAGGCATTGTACTCCTCCATTCGCCACACAGTAGGCCTTCAAGCAGTAGCATACTTTCTAAGTACACGTGGCATTTGCTACCAAGAACATAATGCATTTGTCCTCCAACTACTGGAATTTGTTTTGACTAAGAACTATTTTCTATTCAATGGGCGCATTTATCATCAGATCAGGGGGACCGCCATGGGGTCCCCCTGTGCGCCCAGTTACGCTAACCTGACATTGGGATGGTGGGAGGCAACCTGCCTATTCAATGATGAGAGGGAGCATTTCTGTGAGCGAGCCCTGACGTGGCTCCGTTTTATAGACGATGTGTTTATTATCTGGAGTGGCAGTAGGGAGGAATTCGGAAGTCTGGTAGACTCTATAAACAAAAATCAATTGGGTCTCTTTTTCACATATGAAACTCAGGACAAAGAAATTAACTTCTTGGATGTAAAAATTTACAGAGATAGGAATAACACCGTCCAGAGTACAATATATCGGAAGAAAACAGCGACGAACAGCCTCCTGAGGTGGGAGAGTTGCCACCCGGGCCCCCTGAAAAGGGGGATCCCCAAAGGGCAGTACCTCCGCCTCAGGAGGAACTGTTCGTCACACACAAATTTTAAGAGAGAGGCGGCTGTCATGAGGCAGAGGTTCACCAATAGAGGGTATCCGGACCACATACTGTCCAGGGCGTACCAGTCAGCACTTAGAACACCTAGAAGTGAGCTTCTTATACCAAGAACCAGGACTGACACATCTACAAGTGCTAGAATCATTGGCACCTTCGACAGAAGGGCACCTCAAGTGAGAGAAATTATTAATCATCACTGGAATATCCTAGGGATGGACCCGGACCTCCGGGATATTGTTGGCCCGAACCCACAAATTACATATCGACGGGGCAAGAGCATAGGAGACCTGGTGGTCCGGAGCCATCTTGAACCAGAACAGACATCACAAAACTGGCTCAATAGACTATCGGATATCTCAGGCTGCTTTAGATGTGGCCATTGTAGAGCATGCCAATATGTTGAGAAGAGTAACAAGGTACCCAACATACAGGGAGAAGTGATACCCATTAGAGAATTCATTAACTGTTCATCCAAATGCATCATATATATTGGAATATGCACTTGTCCCCACATATATGTAGGGAAGACTATGAGGGAATTCAGAAGAAGAATTCTTGAGCATATTGGGGACATAAGAAATCATCGAGATACATCTGTGGCAACCCATATCAACCAACAACATTTGGGTGACCTGAGATCAATTAAATTCATGGGGATTGACCGGATTATCCCCTCTCAGAGGGGTGGAGATACAGATACACTTCTACTCCAAAGGGAATGCCGCTGGATTTATCAACTTGACTCAATGGCCCCCAAAGGTCTAAATGAACATTTAAATTTTGGGTGTTTCTTATAAATGGTATGTGGTGGGACAATGGGTGACTCCTAGGTAGATAGGGACGACCTTAGAGGGTCGACAGGATTTAGTAGTCACCTCTCATCTACTATAGGGCATATAGTCACCTAACAGGAGGTTCCTGAGCGGGACCGCCCTTTTTAGGGCGGCCACCCCGCCTAGGCTTTAGGGTTAAAGAATAGGGCAATTTAGGGACAGTGTAGATCCTTTAGGCCCACGCCTTGTTCCCGCCCCCCCCCCCCCACTATAGGGACCCCCTTGGTTAGGGACTGTCCCACCTACTACCGTTCACCCTGCTCAGTTTGGGCTTTTGTGGAGATGGGGGTGAACTATAACTATCCATCCTCCCCCCATCCCTACAATACCTTCCACTTTTACTCAGGACTGTATCTGTATACATACCCTGCCGTTGGTTTTAATACACCCCTTACTCATGACAGACTTAGGCGCCTCTCTCTACTGTACTAATGTTGCACTAAATGCACAATGTTGACAGCTACATTTACATAAAAGTAACTTTATCTCAGATGAATTGTCGCAGCTTATTTCCCTTTTAAAAAACTGGGGTTGGTTGCGACAATTTAGTAATGTATTAATAATCTCAGTGCCCATGAATGTAGAAATTGGTGCACGGCTAAACGGCCTATAAGCCCTAACTTTAAAATCGTCATAATCCGGAACGGAGGCTTCAGAATGAATGCCACTGTATATCCTTATTGGACACGCCCCCTCTGTTCAGCGCGTCACAGAGAACGGGCGCAGTGGCGCGCATATAACCTCCGGCCCTTGCCGGAAGTGACGACAGACGCCGACAGTTCACACACCGGAGTGAACAGAGCTGGATGGAGCCAGCTCCCTGCGCCACAGCAGGTTGTCGCGCCCGCCCCGCAAACCAGGGATCCGTGAGTAAACTTTGGATCAATGATGATATGTGATCCAGACTTTCTCCTGCAGGGCGCAACCTTGAATAGTGTATTTTTGCTTTTCTTACAGGTGGACCAACGGATAGAGTCCTGGCTTATAACACAGGGACAGAGTCTTGTTATTTATATATACCTGCTGCTTTTCCCTATAGGATTTATAGTGATATGAGAATATTGTTATTGCAGATATATGACCTGTTGCCTACGCCAAGGACCTCTTTAATACTTCCTTTGATTTGATATACCGATTGTATATACATAATACCTGTCAATCTGACTTCTTTGTACATATTATATGCCTCCCTGAGGACGCCATATAAATTTATGGCAGAAACGCGTCGGTGGTATAATATAATAGTGGTATGATATGCTGCTAACTTTGGTAACCTATAGTTACTAAGTAGCTGTGGCACAGTTTGAGCGTCTCCTCCGATCCTGGAAGGTTACTGCTCCTGATGGTCTACATCTATTCTATTTTTTAATGGTGTTGGAATCAAACACGGTTTTTTTGGGTGACTTTTAAATGACCCAAATAAAAGTTAATTTTTATGCACTACCCTGAACACTTATACTTTTTCTGTTCTTTTGACATATTCGAATGCTGGGTGGAATTACGCTTAAGCGTGGTCTGACGTGGGACCTAACATATTTACGTCTAGTTGATTATTTTTATTCTTTATAACATTATTTTATTTTAAAAATAGGAAAAGGGGGATTTAAACTGTTAATAGGGAAGGGGTTAATGAACTTTTATTTACATTTTTTACACTTTTTTTTTTTAGCCCCCATAGGGGACTAAAAATGCAATCTTCTGATTGCATACACTGTTCAATGCTATGTCATTGCACAGCATTGATCAGTGTAACCGGCACTCTGCTGCTCTAGTCTGCTGCACAGGTATGAAGCAGTAGATCGCCGATCGGATGACGGAGTGGAAGGTGAGGACCATTCTGTCATCCGGTAAGTTGATCGGGACATCACGATTTTGTCGCAATAGTCCCGATCAGCTCCACTGAGCTGCCAGGATTCTTTTACTTTTGCTTAAGACGCCGCAATCAAAGATGATCGCAGCGTCTAAAGTGAAAGTAAAAGAATCCTGGCAGCTCAGTGGAGCTGATCGGGTCTATCACAACAAAATCGCGATGTCCTGCTCAGCTTACTGGACAAAAATAAGGTCCATGTCCCAGATTTAAGATCGCAAATACACCAGAATTTTGCATGCATTAGAACTCTGTCATGTCCCCGCTGCTGGCAGGGCTGGGATTCGCATCATGGGACACGCCCGCATTCGAATCCCAGCCCGTCACTCACCTCCAATTCCACGCAGCCCCGGTCCATATGCCCACCCCTCCTAGGGCGTGCGTGCCAGAGCTCTCACTCTTAAAGGGCCAGTGCTCAATTAATCAAAGTGTATCCTGTCTTTAAATATTAGCTCCTCCCATAATTCCTTGCCGGATCTTTGGTTGTCTATTGCCATTGTGAAAGTCCTGTGTCTCAGTTACTGTGTACCTGTCTCCTGTCTTTAAATATTAGCTCCTCCCTTAATTCCCTGCCGGATCTTTGGTTGTCTATTGCCATTGTGAAAGTCCTGTGTCTCAGTTATTGTGTACCTTGTATTCCACCTGTGTTCCTGCCCTGACCTACTGCCATCTTGCCACATCCTGCCAGTCTCCTTCTGTGCCATGCCACCTCCCAGCTACCTGTGTGGACAAGTCGTGCCAGGGGTAGCAACCTGGGTGCCTCTTGCTGCAGCAAAACCATCCTGCTTTGCGGCAGGCTCTGGTGGAAACCAGCAGCACCTTAGACTCCGCTCCCAGGCACGGCTCACGCCATCATCCACACAAGCCCAGAGGATCCACCACCTGCCGTGACCATAACAAATATATTGTGTAACATTATTACCTGTATAGTAAGTAAGGAGTAAGTTCTGGATGATCCTCTTTGCCTCCTCGTCTCTGCTCCTCCTCCTCATCTCCCCCCCCCCTCGAGTGCATATATACATACATTACTTCATTATTGCAGAAATATGTTTACCAAAAGTTTTGTGAAGTGTGTGTAAGCATAATTACAAGAAGCTGTATCTAAAGATGAGCGAACTTTTGAAATTTGATTCGGCCGATTCACCAAATTTTCTCAAAATATTGGTTCTGACCAAATTTATTTGAGGTGAATCGCTATTAAAAATGGCTTTTTTCTGGCCTACTGAGAGCCTCAATAGGGGTGTAGAGCACTTTGCCTTGTTGTCACATGCACAGGGAGTGTGCTGTGTTAGTGAAATAATACTGTTATTCAGTATGACATGCAGATTACAGGCATTGCTATTAGAATCAATGCTGCAGAGAATCGATGTGGTGTCAAAATTGAAGAGAATAAAGAGATTTTTTATGTAATTTTAATTTAATTAAATTTGAATTTATTTAAATTTTTTGAATATCCATTCTGATCCTCCACCAGGCGAGATACTACTCCCAGCGCCCCTGACTATGAAAGTGAGAATGTTTCATTTAATCAGTTATGGTTCATTGTTATGGCTCCAAGCTGTTTTATTGGATTCTTGTGATAATTCCACAGGTAATATGATGTAGATGACCATAGGGCCTCAGTCTTGAAAAGATGATATCTATATTTATTTTATTTAAATTTAAGAGTTATATTAGATTCCCAAGCTTAATGTCCCGGTGTTTACTTTGAACTAATACTGTATGACTACAAAACCCAATCTAACAAGGAGTCACATGGCGGCACAATGACAGATCCTAGAGGTGGCAGCAGCATGAGGAGATCATAATCTGGAAGAATGACACAGCCTGGAATTGGCAGCAGCACAAGAAGACCATATAGTGGCAGAATGACCCAGTCTGGAGGTGGCAACAGCCTGATAAGACCATAGGGCCTCACAAGAGAGAAGATTAAAGATATTGTTTAAATTTAAAATTGAAGATTTTATATATATTAACATTTTTCAAGTTTCATTTAAGGTGCCAACAGCATAAGGAGGTCATATGGTGGCACAATGACACAGCCTGGAGCTAGCGGCAGCATGAGTAGACAATAGGGCTTCAAAATCAAATCAAATCAAAGGATTAATTTTTAAATTGAAATTTAAGATTTATAGTAGCTAGTGTTAAATTTAAATTTTCTTAGTTAGTGTCCCAGGCCCAGCAGCATCAGTAAACCATATAGTGGCTGAATGGCACAGCCTGGAGCTGGCGGCAGCATGAGTGAACAATAGGGCTTCACAATCCCTAAGATTAAAAGATGAATTTTAAAATTTAAATTGAAGATTTTGAAATTGAAATGTAAGATTACACTCCCAAGTTTTAATATACCGGGCCTGGCGTGTGATTACAAAGGACCAAATCTAACAAGGAGTCACATGTCACATGGCGGCACAATGACAGAGCCTGGAGGTAACATCAGTATGAATAGACCATATAGTGGCTGAATGACCGCCTGGAGTTTGTGGCAGCATGAGGAGACCATATAGTGTCTGAATGGTACAGCCTGAAGTTGGCTGAAGCATGAGGATACCATATAGTGGCTGAATGGCACAGCCTGGAATTGGCGGAAGTATGAGGAGACCATAGAGTGTCTGAATGGCACAGCCTGGAGTAGGCTGAAGCATGAGGATACCATATAGTGGCTAAATGGCACAGCCTGGAGTTGGCTGAAGCATGAGGATACCATGTAGTGACTGAATGGCACAGCCTGGAGTTGGCGGAAGCATGAGGAGACCATATAGTGGCTGAATGGCACAGCCTGGAGTTTGTGTCAGCATGAGGAGACCATATAGTGGCTGAATGGCACAGCCTGGAGTTGGTTGAAGCATGAGGATACCATATAGTGGCTAAATGGCACAGCCTGGAGTTGGCTGAAGGATGAGGATACCATGTAGTGGCTGAATGGCACCGCCTGGAGTTGGCTGAGCAGGAGGAGACCATATAGTGTCTGAATGGCAAAGCCTGGAAGTGGCTGAAGCATGAGGAGACCATATAGTGGCTGAATGGCAGAGCCTGAAGTTTGTGGCAGCATGAGGAGACCAGATAGTGTCTGAATGGCACAGCCTGGATTTTGCTGAAGCATGAGGAGACCATATAGTGTCTGAATGGCACAGCCTGGAGGTGGCTGAATCATGAGGAGATCATATAGTGCCTAAATGGCACAGCCTGGGGGCGGCTGAAGCATGAGTGTCACAGCGACCGGTCTGGTCTGGCTCTCTGACCGTGAGCGCTTGCAGCCTCCTTCCCCCGGCAGGACTACGATTCGCATCGTGAGATGTGCCCGTATCCGATTCGTGGCCCATTTGTTACCTGCTGCTTCCCGGCTCTCTGGTTCCCTGTGCGCCCCCCCTACCTCCTAGGGTGCACGCACGCCGGCTTCTCCAGATTTAAAAGGTCAGCGCACCACTAATTGGTGCCTGGCCCTTCCCATATGTTATTTAAGTCACTCCTCCCCCTCTCCCCTGCCGGATCTTCAGTGCCCCTAGCCTGAGATTAACCCCTTAAGGAACGGGGTTTTTTCCGTTTTTGCATGTTCGTTTTTTGCTCCTTGCCTTTAAAAAATCATAACTCTTTTAATTTTGCACCTAAAAATCCATATGATGGCTTATTTTTTGCGCCACCAATTCTACTTTGTAATGACATCAGTCATTTTGCCCAAAATTCTACGAAGAAACGGAAAAAAAAATCATTGTGCGACAAAATTGAAAAAAAAAAACACCATTTTGTAAATTTTGGTGGCTTCCGTTTCTACGTAGTACATTTTTCGGTAAAAATGACACCTTGTCTTTATTCTGTAGGTCTATAAGATTAAAATGATACCCTACTTATGTAGGTTTGATTTTGTCGGACTTCTGGAAAAAATCATAACTACATGCAGGAAAATTAATACGTTTAAAATTGTCATTTTCTGACCCCTATAACTTTTTTATTTTTCCATGTATGGGGTGGTATGAGGGCTCATTTTTTGCGCCGTGATCTGAAGTTTTTAACGGTATCATGTTTGCATTGATAGGACTTATTGATCGCTTTTTATTCATTTTTAAATTATCTAAAAAGTGACCAAAAATGCAATATTTTGGACTTTGGAATTTTTTTGCGTGCACGCCATTGACCGAGCGGTTTAATTAATGATATATTTTTATAATTCGGACATTTCCGCATGCAGTGATACCATATATGTTTATTTTTATTTACACTGTTTTTTTTTTTTTTTTGGAAAAGGGGGGTGATTCAAACTTTTAATAGGGGAGGAGTTAAATGATCTTTATTCACTTTTTTTTCTCACTTTTTTTTTGCAGTGTGACCTATAACACTGCACACACTGATCTTCATCATTGATCACTGGTTTCTCATAGGAAACCAGTGATCGACGATTCTGCCGCATGACTGCTCATGCCTGGATCTCAGGCACTGAGCAGTCATTCGACGATCGGACAGCGAGGAGGCAGGTAGGGGCCCTCCCGCTGTCCTGTAAGCTGTTCGGGATGCTGCGATTAGCCGCGGCTATCCCGAACAGCCCGACTGAGCTAGCTGGCAACTTTCACTTTCGCTTTTAGCCGTGCGGCTCAGCTCTGAGCGTGCGGCTAAAGGGTTAATAGCGCGCGGCTTCACTATGACGCCGGGCCCGCCGTGATATGACGCGGGGTTACTGTGTAACCCCGCGTTATATCGGGAGAGCAGGACCAAGGACATACCTGTACGTCCTTGGTCCTTAAGGGGTTAAGCATTCCCTATTGTCTGTTTGCCTTACCCATATATTTAATCCTTCCACCATGTTATTTGACAACAAACCTTTACCACCTGCCTTGACCTCCTGCTAAGTCCGACTATGCCTCTGCCTCATCAATCTGTACCTCATCTTGCCCAGCTACCTGTGTGGTCGAGCCGTATCGGGGGTAACGACCTGGGTGTCGCCTGCAGCAGCAAGCCCATCCTGCCTTGTGGCGGGCTCTGGTGAAGACCATCAGCACCTTAGACTCCGCTCCCCAATATGGCCCGAGTCATCTGCCACACAGGTCAGAGGATCCACATCCAGCATTGTTACAGCAAGATCCGGCCATGGATCCCGTTGGGGTTTCTCTGCCTGATAATCTGGATCTCGCTTCTATCGTGGCACTCCAGTCGCAGCAGTTGGCCCAGCAGGCAAAACAGTTAAGCCACTTGTCAGCCATGATGCAGGAGTTGCTATCTGCTCAACAACAACAGCAGCCACAGTCTCCTCCTGCTCCAGTGTTGCCTCTCTAACTTGCAGTCGTCTCGGCGATCTAAGCTCCGTTTGTCTCTTCCTGAGAAGTATGAAGGGGATTCTTCATGACAGTGGTTTTGTGACAGTGCTCCATGCACATTGAACTCATGGCGGAACAGTTCCCTACGAAACGAGCGAAGGTGGCCTTTGTCGTCAATCTCCTAACTGGAAGGGCCTTGGCCTGGGCAACTCCGCCATGGGATCGCAGTGATCCACTCACAACTAATCTCCAGGCTTTTCTGACAGAATTCTGGGGTGTCTTTGAAGAACCTGCTCGAGCTATTTCTGCTGAGAAGTCTTTGCTGAGTTTTTCCCAGGTAAACTCCACTTTGGGCGAGTATGCCATTTGATTTTGCACCCTGGCATCGGAGTTATCTTGGATCAATGAAGCTCTTTGCTTAACTTTCAAGAGAGGACTTTCTAGTCATATTAAGGATGTCCTTGCTGCCCGGGAATTGCCATCTACCCTAAATTAACTCATACAGTTGGCATCTTGGATTGATATCCGTTTCTCTGAACGACGTGAGGAACTACGTCAAGAAAGGGAGTCTGCACGACCACGGCGCTTTCCTCGCCTGGCACCTGTCTTCAAGCAACCACCGCAACCTTCTACGTTGCCTCCCACAGTGTAGGCTATGCAGGTGGTCCAGTCTCACCTGACCCTGCAGGAAAGAACTCGCCGTCAAGCTGAGTGTAACGCTTATGGTAGTAGTAGTAGCGCTGCTGGATGTGGATCCTCCAACCTGTGTGGCAGATAACACGGACCGTATCGGGGAGCGGAGTCTAAGGTGCCGCTGGTCTTCACCAGAGCCCGGCGCAAGGCGACACCCAGGTCACTACCCCAGACTCGACTCGACCACACAGGTAACTGGGCTAGACGAGGTACAGAAGGATGAGGCACAAGCGTAGTCAGACTTAGCACAAGATCAGGGCAGGTGGCAAAGGTGCGTAGTCCAATAACGTAGCTCAAGGGTCAAAATACGCAGGCAAGGCAAACAGACAATAGGGAATGCTTAATCTCAGGCTAGGGGCACTGAAGATCTGGCAAGGAAGTGTGGGAGGTGGAGGAACTTATAACTGATGCACAGGTGATTACTTAATTATTGGGCATACTGGCCCTTTAAATTTCCGAGCTCCGGCGCACGCCCTAGGGGATGGGGATACGCGAGCAGGAGCAGAGAAGCAGAGGAGGAGGCAGAAGGAGCATGTGGTGAGTGACGGGCTGGGATTCACATGTGGGTGCATCTCGCAATGCAAATCCCAGTCCCGCCGGCTGCAGCAGGAGACGGGGCCATAGCAGAAGCAGGCGAGAAGCGGGAGGTGAGCTCCAACGGTCGGAGAGCCGGAGCGCTCACCATAACACTGAGAATCTTTGCCTCTACTGCGCCAGTGCAGATAATTTCCTCAGAGACTGTCCTCTGCATCCACAGTCACAGAGAAACGCTCACACCTAGGGTTTGTGGGAGAGGCCTCCCTAGGTGGAAATACCACCTCTCAACGTTTGAATTTGACGGTCCAGCTTTCTCTACCCTCCAAAGAGACTATTTCCATTCATGCCTTCCTGGACTATGGTTCTGCAGGAAATGTTATCAATGCCTCCCTAGTACATAGGTATCGTCTGCCTGTATCCCGCCTTGTGAAGCCTTTGTACATCTCATCAGTCAATGGAGAAAATCTGGTTTCTATTGTCTTATTCTGCACAGAACCCCTTATCTATGCAAGTGGGAGTTCTGCATAAGGAAAAACTGTTCTTCTATTTACTTCCTCATTGTACCTCCACTCTTCTACTTGACCTTCCTTGGTTGCAACTACATGCTCCACATCTTGATTGGAAAACACAAGAAGTTCTTTGTTGGGGAACCTCCTACCATAATAACTGTTTTCATACCTTTCCATCCAAGTTGGTGTCTCCTTCTTCTCCTCTTTCTGGTTTGCCATGGTTCCTTCTGGACTTTACTGACGTCTTCAGTGAAAGGCAAGCTGAAGTTTTACCACCACATCATCCCTACGATTGTCCTATTAACTTATTGCCCGGCACCACACCTCCTCGGGCCAGAATTTACCCTTTGTCTGTTCCTGAAACTCGGGCCATGTCTTCTTACATCCAAGAAAATCTTCAGAGAAGATTTATCAGGAAGTCATCCTCCCCTGCTGGAGCTGGATTTTTCTTCGTTACAGCATTGTTACAATGAGGAGACCATATAGTGGCTGAATGGCACAGCCTGGAGTTTGTGGCAGCATTAGGAGACGATATAATGTCTGAATGGCACAGCCTGGAGGTGGCTGAAGCATGAGGAGACCATATAGTGGCTGTATAGCACAGCCTAAAGTTGGCAGCAGCATCAGGAGTCCTGAAAGTGACCCAGCGATAGAGTGATGCGGTGGGTGGCAATACCACTACACGGTGACAAAGGTGGGTGAAAAAAGGTCTGATGCGGAGGAATGTTTGTAACTGGAGAGCAGCGCCTTACATCGGTTTGGCACTATCCATATTTGTGAAGTGTTGGTGTGGCACCATGGTCAATCTACTCTGATGCATCAGGCATTGGTGGGTGGAAATCCTTACTGATCAATGCCTGATTCACCTTCACAAAGGTCAGTTTTTTGTGGACAGACGAGTTCACCTTGGGGTGACTATGGCCCCGCCCCACTAAACACCCGTTCTGATGGCACAATTCTGGCTGGTAAGGACAGCTTTTCCAGGGCAAACTCTGCTAATTGCGCCCAATTGCGGCCAATTGACAACTTAGGATGCCTCTGTATTAGGTAAGATTGTCCTCCCTCACAGTGGGTGTAAAAATGGCCCCTATTTTGTGGCTGTAGTGAGGGTTCAATAAGGTGCAGATCCAGAAGTCATCCCGCTACCGAATGGTGACAATTCAGCTGTCACTACGCAAGCAAGTGAGCATGCATTGTGCCATTTGTGTATGTGACTCTGATGGACTCACTGCCTCCATCTCCACTGCATACTGTCACAGTGTGTCTGGGTCCTCTGTCTCGCTTTCCTCATAACCATCTTGCTCCTTTGGCTGCTCCTGCTCCTCCTCTCCTGTCAGATTTCTAGAAAAACTGTCCATTTGGTAAAACCTAAACCGTGCTCCACTGTGCCCCTCTCCCTCCTCCTCCATTTCAACCCCAACAGGGCTCATGTGGCCGTGAGATGTAGGCGCCACGTCTCCAGTGCTCTGACCAGCCATCATTTCCAACAGATGTTGTAAGAAATGAAGCAGTGGAATGACGTTGTTCCTCCAGTAATCCTGGCAACTTACTAATAATATGGCTTCCTGAGCAAACGGCAGGTGTCACATATGAGCTGCCCCTGGTTCACATTGAAGTTGCACAGAGGAGTACCCCTATATGATGGCTTTTCTCTGTTTGTATATTCGGTCCAACATATAGAGGGTGGAATTCCAAAGTGTGGGCACGTTACAAAGCAGACTACATTGGGGGATACCGTTCTGACGCTGCAGCTCAAGGAGGGTGTGCAAAGTTTCCTTCCCATTGTTAGGATGTCTTGCAAATGGGGGGAACACTTCAGGAACCGCTTGACAACCAGATTGAACACGTGTGCCATGCAGGGTGTATGGCTCAGTCTTCCCAGTCACAGCGCATACAAGATGTTCTTCCTGTTGTCAGTCACCATGGTTCCCATTTACAGTTTTCGTGGAGTAAGCCATGCTCCGAATTCTTTACAAATTACTTTTAGCAGTTCCTCCCCGTGTGACCCCGTTCTTCAAGACAAACCATGTGAAGAGCAGCGTGACACTGCTGTGCCTGCAAACATGGTATGCTGAAGGTGCATTTAAACTTGTATGGGCAGTGAAGGCTGAGGACACGGAGGAGGATGAAGAGGCAGAGTCGCACACTGTCACAGGACCAACAGCTTGAGAACGTGGAGGAGGACCTGTCCAAGTTGGTGTTGTGGCTGTGCGGGAACCACAAAGGACATAGCCGTAAAGGACATGTATTGTCCCTGACCATAGTTACAGCTCCAGACGTCGTTGTTGCCATGCACTTTGGTACACACCGACAGGCTTGTGGACCGGCCCACCTTCTCTTCCACAAAATTGTGCAGGGCTGTTACTGCCTTCTTTGCAAAGAAATGATGGCTTGGGACTCTCCACCTCCGCTCGGCACAAGCCATCAGTTCTCTGAAAGGTGCAGAGTCCACCACTTGAAAAGGGAGAGACATCAGTACCAGCAACTTAGACAAGAGCACATTCAGCTTCTGCGCCGTTGGATGAGTGGGCGCATACTGTTGTCTCTTAGACATGGCTTCGCCGATAGATTGTTGGCGGAATGACTGACTAAAAGTAGGAGGAGCAGGAGCATCTGGAGCAACAGAAGGAGGGTATGACACACAGCTCCCTTCGGCTGAGGTGGTGGAGCCTTGGCTGGCTGAAAGAGGGAGCAGTGTGCCACTGGGTGATGCAGCAGGCTGGACCACTACATCCGAGCCACAGTTCTCCCAGGCCGCTATATGGTGGATAAGCATATGTTGACACAGGGCAGTGGGGCCAACATTGGGACCCTGGCCATGCTTCACCTTCTGCCGACATATCTTGCATGTGGTTATGTGAACCTCCTCTGGATGCTTGATGAAAAACTGCCACACTGCCGAGTAGCCGATTTTCCCACCAACAGTGCCCCCTAATTGACTGCTACTGCCGCCGTCTCCATGAACCCCTGTCCCACTACCTCCGGGGAAGGTAGGCTGCCGTTAAGCAGGTGGTCTCCCCCAGGCACGTTTGGCTCCAGAATTTCCACTTCTGCCACCATGCTGACTGTCAACCATGCCACCACCTTGCTGGCTGTCACGATGCCGGCTGGCAGGTAGTGGATCCTCTGTGCCAGAGAGGGATTGGCGTGGACCGTGCTAGTGGATCGGTTCTAAGTCACTACTGGTTTTCACCAGAGCCCGCCGCAAAGCGGGATGGTCTTGCTGCGGCGGTAGTGACCAGGTCGTATCCACTAGCAACGGCTCAACTTCTCTGACTGCTGAAGATAGGCGCGGTACAAGGGAGTAGACAGAAGCAAGGTCGGACGTAGCAGAAGGTCGGGGCAGGCAGCAAGAATCGTAGTCAGGGGCAACGGCAGGAGGTCTGGAACACAGGCTAGGAACACACAAGGAAACGCTTTCACTGGCACAATGGCAACAAGATCCGGCGAGGGAGTGAAGGGGAAGTGAGGTATAAATAGGGAGTGCACAGGTGAACACACTAATTGGAACCACTGCGCCAATCAGCGGCGCAGTGGCCCTTTAAATCGCAGAGACCCGGCGCGCGCGCGCCCTAGGGAGCGGGGCCGCGCGCGCCGGGACAGGACAGACGGAGAGCGAGTCAGGTACGGGAGCCGGGATGCGCATCGCGAGCGGGCGCTACCCGCATCGCGAATCGCATCCCGGCTGGAGACGGTATCGCAGCGCACCGGGTCAGTGGAGCTGCCCGGAGCGCTGCGGTAGCGAGAGAGAAGCGAGCGCTCCGGGGAGGAGCGGGGACCCGGAGCGCTCGGCGTAACAGTACCCCCCCCTTGGGTCTCCCCCTCTTCTTAGAGCCTGAGAACCTGAGGAGCAGACTTTTGTCTAGGATGTTGTCCTCAGGTTCCCAGGATCTCTCTTCAGGTCCACAGCCCTACCAATCCACCAAAAAGAACTTTTTTCCTCTGACTGTCTTGGAGGCCAGTATCTCTTTCACTGAGAAGACGTCAGAAGAACCGGAGACAGGAGTGGGAGAAACTAATTTGGGAGAGAAACGGTTGATGATGAGTGGTTTAAGAAGAGAGACATGAAAGGCATTAGGAATACAGAGAGAAGGAGGAAGAAGAAGTTTGTAAGAGACAGGATTAATTTGGCACAAGACTTTGAAGGGACCAAGATAGCGTGGACCCAGTTTGTAACTGGGGACACGAAAGCGGACATATTTAGCGGAGAGCCATACCTTGTCTCCGGGAGCAAAAATGGGGGGAGCTCTTCTTTTCTTATCGGCAAACTTTTTCATGCGAGATGAAGCCTGTAAAAGAGAAACTTGGGTCTCTTTCCATATGGTGGAAAGATCACGAGTCACTTCATCTACCGCGGGCAAACCAGAGGGCAAGGGAGTAGGGAGGGGGGGAAGAGGGTGACGGCCGTACACCACGAAAAATGGGGATTTGGAGGAAGATTCAGAGACTCTAAAGTTATACGAGAATTCGGCCCATGGTAGAAGATCTGCCCAATCATTCTGGCGGGAGGAAACAAAATGTCGTAAATAATCACCCAAGACCTGGTTAATTCTTTCTACTTGTCCATTGGATTGAGGATG
This sequence comes from Hyla sarda, assembly GCF_029499605.1. Taxonomy (NCBI): domain Eukaryota; kingdom Metazoa; phylum Chordata; class Amphibia; order Anura; family Hylidae; genus Hyla; species Hyla sarda. The sequence goes on from NC_079192.1 coordinate 251,861,263, forward strand.
ATATGCAGAAGAAAAGTTTAATTTAATCTTGAGTTGTTTACAGAGAGCCCTCCAGAATTTTGACACGAATTGGACGCCTCTATCCGAGACTATTTGTGTGGGCAACCCGTGAAGACGAAAAATGTGTACAAAAAATTGTTTAGCCAACTGAGGCGCTGAAGGAAGACCAGGAAGAGGGATGAAATGTGCCATCTTGGAGAATCGATCAACGACCACCCAAACAACAGTGTTGCCACGGGATGGGGGTAGGTCTGTAATAAAATCCATACCAATCAGAGACCAAGGCTGTTCGGGGACAGGCAGAGGATGAAGAAAACCAGCGGGCTTCTGGCGAGGAGTCTTATCCCGAGCACAGACAGTGCAGGCTCGCACAAAGTCCACGACATCCGTCTCCAGAGTCGGCCACCAATAGAAGCGAGAGATGAGTTGCACAGATTTCTTGATGCCTGTATGACCTGCGAGATGGGAGGAGTGACCCCATTTGAGGATTCCGAGGCGTTGGCGTGGAGAGACGAAGGTCTTTCCTGGAGGAGTTTGCCTGATGGAGGCTGGAGAAGTGGAGATCAGGCAGTCAGGAGGAATGATGTGCTGCGGAGAGAGTTCGACTTCCGAGGCATCCGAGGAACGAGAGAGAGCATCGGCCCTAATGTTCTTATCGGCAGGCCGAAAGTGAATTTCAAAATTAAATCGGGCAAAGAACAGAGACCACCTGGCCTGGCGAGGATTCAGCCGTTGGGCAGACTGGAGATAGGAGAGGTTCTTGTGATCGGTGTAAATAATAACAGGAAATCTTGATCCCTCCAGCAGATGCCTCCATTCCTCAAGTGCTAATTTAATGGCTAGAAGCTCTCGATCCCCGATGGAGTAGTTCCTCTCCGCCGGAGAGAAGGTCCTAGAAAAAAAACCACAAGTAACAGCATGCCCGGAAGAATTTTTTTGTAGAAGGACCGCTCCAGCTCCTACAGAGGAGGCATCAACCTCCAATAGGAAGGGTTTAGATGGGTCAGGTCTGGAGAGCACGGGAGCCGAAGAAAAGGCAGACTTGAGCCGTTTAAAGGCGTCTTCCGCTTGAGGAGGCCAAGACTTGGGATTGGCATTTTTTTTGGTTAAAGCCACGATAGGGGCCACAACGGTAGAAAAATGTGGAATAAATTGCCTGTAATAATTGGCGAACCCCAAAAAACGTTGGATAGCACGGAGTCCGGAGGGGCGTGGCCAATCTAAGACGGCAGAGAGTTTGTCTGGATCCATTTGTAGTCCCTGGCCAGAGACCAAGTATCCTAGGAAAGGAAGAGATTGGCATTCAAACAGACATTTCTCTATCTTGGCATAAAGTTGATTGTCACGAAGTCTCTGAAGAACCATACGGACATGCTGGCGGTGTTCTTCTAGATTGGCAGAAAAAATCAGGATATCGTCCAGATATACAACAACACAGGAGTATAAGAGATCACGAAAAATTTCATTAACAAAGTCTTGGAAGACGGCAGGGGCGTTGCACAGGCCAAAGGGCATGACCAGATACTCAAAGTGTCCATCTCTAGTGTTAAATGCCGTTTTCCATTCATCCCCCTCTCTGATGCGGATGAGATTATAAGCACCTCTTAAGTCCAGTTTGGTAAAGATGTGGGCACCTTGGAGGCGATCAAAGAGTTCAGAGATGAGGGGTAGAGGGTAGCGGTTCTTTATCGTGATTTTATTCAGACCGCGGTAGTCAATGCAAGGGCGTAGAGAGCCATCTTTTTTGGACACAAAGAAAAATCCGGCTCCGGCAGGAGAGGAGGATTTACGGATAAAGCCTTTTTTTAAATTTTCCTGGATGTACTCCGACATAGCAAGAGTCTCTGGGGCGGACAGAGGATAGATTCTGCCCCGGGGTGGAGTAGTGCCCGGGAGGAGGTCAATAGGACAATCATAAGGCCTGTGAGGAGGTAGAGTCTCAGCTTGTTTTTTGCAAAAAACATCCGCAAAGTCCATATAGGCCTTAGGGAGACCGGTTACAGGGGGAACCACAGAGTCACGGCAAGGGGTACTAGGAACCGGTTTTAGGCAGTCCTTGAAACAAGAGGGCCCCCAACTCTTGATCTCCCCAGTGGACCAATCCAGGGTTGGGGAATGGAGTTGAAGCCAGGGTAGTCCAAGGAGGATTTCGGAAGTGCAATTGGGGAGGACCAAAAATTCAAACTTCTCGTGATGAGGTCCGATGCACATTAGAAGGGGCTCCGTGCGGAAACGTATGGTACAATCCAATCTTTCATTGTTTACACAATTGATGTAGAGGGGTCTGGCGAGACTGGTCACTGGGATGTTGAACCTGTTGACGAGAGCGGCCAAAATAAAATTTCCTGCAGATCCGGAATCCAAGAAGGCCATAGTAGAGAAGGAGAAGGCAGAGGCAGATATCCGCACAGGCACAGTAAGACGTGGAGAAGCAGAGTAGACATCAAGGACTGTCTCACCTTTGTGCCAAGTCAGCGTACGTCTTTCCAGGCGGGGAGGACGGATAGGACAATCCTTCAGGAAGTGTTCGGTACTGGCACAGTACAAGCAGAGATTCTCCATGCGGCGTCGTGTCCTCTCTTGAGGTGTCAGGCGAGACCGGTCGACCTGCATAGCCTCCACGGCGGGAGGCACAGGAACGGATTGCAGGGGACCAGAGGAGAGAGGAGCCGGGGAGAAAAAACGCCTTGTGCGAACAAAGTCCATATCCTGGCGGAGCTCCTGACGCCTTTCGGAAAAACGCATGTCAATGCGAGTGGCAAGATGGATGAGTTCATGTAGGTTAGCAGGGATTTCTCGTGCGGCCAGAACATCTTTAATGTTGCTGGATAGGCCTTTTTTAAAGGTCGCGCAGAGGGCCTCATTATTCCAGGATAATTCTGAAGCAAGAGTACGGAATTGTACGGCGTACTCGCCAACGGAAGAATTACCCTGGACCAGGTTCAACAGGGCAGTTTCAGCAGAAGAGGCTCGGGCAGGTTCCTCAAAGACACTTCGAATTTCCGAGAAGAAGGAGTGTACAGAGGCAGTGACGGGGTCATTGCGGTCCCAGAGCGGTGTGGCCCATGACAGAGCTTTTCCAGACAGAAGGCTGACTACGAAAGCCACCTTAGACCTTTCAGTAGGGAACTGGTCCGACATCATCTCCAAGTGCAGGGAACATTGGGAAAGAAAGCCACGGCAGAATTTAGAGTCCCCATCAAATTTATCCGGCAAGGATAGTCGTAGACCAGAAGCGGCCACTCGCTGCGGAGGAGGTGCAGGAGCTGGCGGAGGAGATGATTGCTGAAGCTGTGGTAGTAGCTGCTGTAGCATCACGGTCAGTTGAGACAGCTGTTGGCCTTGTTGCGCTATCTGTTGTGACTGCTGGGCGACCACCGTGGTGAGGTCGGCGACAACTGGCAGAGGAACTTCAGCGGGATCCATGGCCGGATCTACTGTCACGATGCCGGCTGGCAGGTAGTGGATCCTCTGTGCCAGAGAGGGATTGGCGTGGACCGTGCTAGTGGATCGGTTCTAAGTCACTACTGGTTTTCACCAGAGCCCGCCGCAAAGCGGGATGGTCTTGCTGCGGCGGTAGTGACCAGGTCGTATCCACTAGCAACGGCTCAACCTCTCTGACTGCTGAAGATAGGCGCGGTACAAGGGAGTAGACAGAAGCAAGGTCGGACGTAGCAGAAGGTCGGGGCAGGCAGCAAGAATCGTAGTCAGGGGCAACGGCAGGAGGTCTGGAACACAGGCTAGGAACACACAAGGAAACGCTTTCACTGGCACAATGGCAACAAGATCCGGCGAGGGAGTGAAGGGGAAGTGAGGTATAAATAGGGAGTGCACAGGTGAACACACTAATTGGAACCACTGCGCCAATCAGCGGCGCAGTGGCCCTTTAAATCGCAGAGACCCGGCGCGTGCGCGCCCTAGGGAGCGGGGCCGCGCGCGCCGGGACAGGACAGACGGAGAGCGAGTCAGGTACGGGAGCCGGGATGCGCATCGCGAGCGGGCGCTACCCGCATCGCGAATCGCATCCCGGCTGGAGACGGTATCGCAGCGCACCGGGTCAGTGGAGCTGCCCGGAGCGCTGCGGTAGCGAGAGAGAAGCGAGCGCTCCGGGGAGGAGCGGGGACCCGGAGCGCTCGGCGTAACACTGGCTCAGCTGCTGCCTCTTGGGCAACCTGCAACCCTTTTCTCCTGGTAATGATGAAGCCCCTTCTGCACTTGGCTCCCAACAAGTGTCTGCACGTCACGGACGTCCTCCTCAGGTTCCCCAACAGTGTCTGCTTCAGGACCCTGAACGCTAGCAACACCGCTTCCCACGTCACTCTCCTCATCACTACTTGCCTACCTAGCGGAGGAAACGGAGGATGTCTTCTCTACTTCTTGGCTGGGCAGTAGCTGCTGACTGTCCTCTATTAGATCGTCCTCACTGAATAGTGGAGCTGAAACTACAGCATAAGATATTTCTTTAAGGGAGGGAACAGCATAGGACAGAGGCAATGGCCGGACAGGGACTGCTCCCAGGCCATGCCAACTGAGGGTTGTGTCTTAGGAACCCACCGACTTTTGGATGGGGGTGTCAGATGTCACTTATAAAGAAGTGGATGACCGTGTTAACCAATCGATGACGGCAGATAGATTGCTGGTCGAGACACGACCGCTAGCAGATACCGGGAGCTCAGGCCTCTCGCTGCGGCTCCTGCTGCCACTCTCCCCTAGTCTGCTGCAATCTCTGCCTGATGAATTTAGGCCTCTTCCACTCCTCTGTGTATATCCTGGCACTTCTCTGCCTGACATACTTAGTGTGTATATGATGGGAGTACAATACGCTACACTACGTGTAAAACTGTATTTGTCTAGAACAGCAACAGGTGTGAACTTTTGGCTGTCCTTTCACAGTATGTAGAACCTTGACACATTAACAGCTACAAAATAGTACACCACTTAGATGTAGGTATGTGGTATGCACTTATGAGGGCAGAAAAATGCGCTATAGTGTGCAAAAAGAAAAAATTGCCCACAGCACGAGCAGTACACAACAGAGCTGCAGCACACAGTCACTGTGTACTAAACCCAAAATTGCAAAAATACTCTCTCTCAAATACTATAAGGAATGGACTGCTGGGTATGGATTATACCATCTACAGACTAGTATAACCAGCAGACCAGTTGTTGTGAAACAAAGACACAGATTTGCCCTAAAAAATTATTTCTCCCTCCTTTGAAAACTTTTCTGCAGCTGAGGCAACACACAGCTCTCTGCCCCTCTCTGTAATACAATGCTGTTCACAGTGACCGAGGGGTTAATTGCTGCAGTAAGAATACATTTTTGTGCAAAAACGCTGTGCTCTGTGTCCAACAGAAAGCTGAGGTGACTAAGATGTGAAATGCTGCTGCAAAAAAGCTTTTCTGTGTAACACACACACAGCGATGTCCGCCCTATCTCTTTCAGTGTAATGAATTAAATGAAGAGCTGGAATATGGCTATGAATATATAGGGTGACATCACAGGGGTGACTGGCTGCTGATAGGCTGCACCCTGCATGTGATTCAGGGTCAAATCCCGCCTACCCGCCTTCCCAGTGTTCCTTGCCCCATGTCCTGACATGTGGATCCGCCATTTTAGATGCCTTGGAGCCTGGAACGCACTAAATGAAGTTTAATTAAGAGAATTTTCATGAAATTCGGAACGAATTCAGGTTCGTCAGCTTTGATTGGCTCATCTCTAACTGTATTCTTTGTTTACACAATGACAAGAGTTAATCATGAAATGTTAGCAATGGGACTCTGCTGCAATTAAGTTTCCAAGGTGAATTTTTCAGCGGGATTTCACTCGGAAATTTCTTTGTGAGAACATGTCTAAGTTTGCATTAGTTGCAGTAAAGAACCTCCGTTTATGCTGGTATAAAACCCTTTTTCCTGTAGGCCTAGAGGATCCCTCCTTTTTATAGATACAGCCCTGTTTATAGATAGATCATGGGAGTGAGCTCTGTACTGTCCCCTGAGTTATTATGTTGCTTCTCAGATGTCTCTAAATAACCCTAATTTTGATCATCTTTCTGGTACTGCAGTCCATCCATTCCATGTATTACTCTGGCTGCTGCCTTTGAACCTGCTCAATCTTTACTATATCTTGTGCAGTTGCCAAAAACTGTACACAGAATTCCCTTAGTCTGACACAGTAGTTTGATTAGTCCATATATAATGTAATACTAAGTACTAGGTTTTTGTCATATACATCTATACCCCCTTTTCATGTACCTCATCATTTTATTCACCCTGGCAGCCTGTAGATGTCTGATCCTTGACACTGAAAGGTGCATTCACAGGCATTGTAGTAACATTGTATAAATTAATTTGACATTCTTTTACAGTCACAACTTTAATGTGTGCCAGGCTCTTTACAATGTGAATACACAAGGCAGCCTAGTTCACAATTTGACAAACTAGAACATCTTAAATTTCTCATGTAATTTCAGGGTTCTCAAAACTTCCTCTTGCCAACTTTAATCCCAATTTATCATCTTTCCTGCCAGTGTGTTGTAAACTTGTATAGATTTTGTTACAATGTGAGAGCCAACTTAACAGCTAATGGTATTAAAATAAGATAATTGCCAATAAAACTGGCTTTAACATTGCCAAATCAATGAATCAGTATAGGAGTCTAGCAGAGGATGTAATGAACTGCTCATACCCAGACCTTGCATTACTGTTTGCTCTATAGTGTTCCCACTTTAGATATTAATCTTAAATGATAATGGTAGTGCAGAAAAAGGCCCAAAAGAAATTCAGAACTAGGAGTTACATTTTGTAGTGTCACGTGTTCGGAGTATTTATGCAGTAACCTTCCACAATATGTCATGTAGGTCTGTAGCAGGTGAGGCCATTACATTCCTGAATGTGTCTATGACCTTTTAATTCTCTAAGTTTATCTCCACATTTCAACATCATTTTGCTGTCATTCGCAATCTCAGGTGAACTTTATAAATCTTCTAAAGACTCTTTAGGACTCTACTGGCTTCCAAGTTTAGTCTTCAGTTTTACAGTTTTTTTCCCCAATCTTCCAATAAAAGTCATACATGTCCATTTAGTACTTAACAAGTAACAAGCAGTTCCTGCCCCCAAGCCCTCCACCAGAACTTTTTGGCATACACTCTATCTATCTATCTATCTATCTATCTATCTATCTATCTATCTATCTATCTATCTATCATAACCAATCCAATGAAAAGACAAATAGATAACAATAACAAAGAAATATGAAAACTTGACCATAGTATTGACTTGTTCAAAATAAATGACAGTATCTTGGAAGTATTAGATCTTTAAACTGTAAAGTTGCAATGATTTAGGGAGGCTAGATCGATGAAACAAATCTTCGATTGTTGTGCGCAAAATACAGAATAGGATTTGTCATGACGCCTAAGCGTTTACATAAAGCATCTGAGAGTGAATTACTATATGCACCACAGAGTCTAACAACATCATATCAATAATGTTGAAAGCAATGCAATGAAATATAAACTTAACGTTTTGGAAAAAAAAAATTCTTTTTTGCTTCCTGTAACAATCTAAATTATATTGATACTGAGTGTGACCCCGACGAAAAATCTATATTTACATTTTTGTCTTTGATGAAGATTTAAAAATAAATGTAGTTTCAGAAAAATGTCTTAGGCTGGGTCTCCACTGAGTTTTTTGCAGTGGTTTTTTTTTGTCCAAAAAAACGCCAGAAAAAACTTCAGAAAAACTGCCCTGCGTTCTTGGCTTTTTTTCTGGCGTTTTTTCTTGCGTTTGAGGCTTTATGTGGAAATTAGGCATTTTTTTGGTACCCTTTGTTGGGTACCCAAAAAAAAAAAAAAAGGATGCTGTAGGGATGTAAAAAAAAAAGTATGTTTTTAAAAATGTGTTTAATAAAGTGTATTTGTGTTTTTTTACTTTTTAACCTTTATTTTTTAGGTAGTACTACTACTCCCACCATGGAACACACTGTTCCATGATAGGAGTAGTAGTACTTTGACTCACTGTCAGATTGCCCGGCTGTCACATTTGTCAGCCACGGCGATCCTCCTGTATACTGTATAGGCTGGCCGCTGTTCTCTGGTCCCCTGTACTGCTGTATATTTACTAATATTCATATTTCCCGCTGAGATGTGATTGGCCAGAGGGTTCTAGCCAATCACAAATGTCTGGGAAATATGAATATTAGTACACATACGGCAGGGGCCTTAGAAGAGCGGCCGGCCGGCTGCATCTATACTTTATACAGGATGATCACAGCTGATGTCTAGAGGGACATCAGCTGTGATCATTTCTACTACTACTCCCAACATGGAGCACACTGTGCTCCATGATGGGAGCTGTAGTACTTTTAAAGATCGCAACAGGTGTCAGAGGTGACGCTTGTTGCGATCTATTAATTCAGGTACTACAGCTCCCATCATGGAGCAGTGTGTGCTCCATGTTGGGGGTAGTAGTAGAAATGCTCACAGCTGATGTCACTCTAGACATCAGCTGCGATCATCCTGTTTAACCCCGCATCACATCGCGTCGATCCCGGCGCTCATCAATAGCCGGGACCCACGGCTAATACCACACTTTGCCGTTCGCGGCATTGTGCGGCATTAACCCTTTAGAAGCGGCGGTCAAAGCTGATCGCCGCTTCTAAAGCGAAAGTGAAAGTATCCCGGCTAGTTAGTCGGGCTGTTTGGGACCGCCGTGGTGAAATCGCGGCGTCCCGAACAGCTTACAGGACACCGGGAGGGCCCTTACCTGCCTCCTTGGTGTCCGATCGAAGAATGACTGCTCCGTGCCTGAGATCCAGGCAGGAGCAGTCAAGCGCCGATAACACTGATCACAGGCGTGTTAATACACCCCAGTGATCTGTGTAGGAAATCAGTGTGTGCAGTGTTATAGGTCCCTATGAGACCTATAACACTGCAAAAAAAAGTTACAAAAAAGTGTTAATAAAGGTCATTTAACCCCTTCCCTAATAAAAGTTTGAATCACCCCCCTTTTCCCATAAAAAAAAATAAAACTGTGTAAATAAAAATAAACATATGTGGTATCACCGCATGCGTAAATGTCCGAACTATAAAAATATATCATTAATTAAACCGCATGGTCAATGGCGTACGCGTAAAAAAAATTCCAAAATCCAAAAAAGCGTATTTTGGTCACTTTTTATACCATTAAAAAATGAATAAATAGTGATCAAAAAGTCTGATCAAAACAAAAATCACCCTGATAAAAACTTCAGATCACGGTGCAAAAAAATAGCCCTCATACCGCCCTGTACGTGGAAAAATAAAAAAGTTATAGCGGTCAGAAGATGACACTTTTAAACGTATAAATTTTCCTGCATGTAGTTATGATTTTTCTAGAAGTATGACAAAATCAAACCTATATAAGTAGCATATCATTTTAACCGTATGGACCTACAGAATAATGATAACGTGTCATTTTTACCAAAATATGCACTGCCTAGAAACGGAAGCCCCCAAAAGTTGCAAAATCGCGTTTTTTCTTTGATTTTGCCGCACAAAATTTTTTTTTCCGTTTCACCGTAAATTTTCGGGCAAAAAGACTAATGTCACTGGAAAGTAGAATTGGTGATGCAAAAAATAAGCCATAATATGGATTTTTAGGTGGAAAATTGAAAGGGTTATGATTTTTAAAAGGTAAGGAGGAAAAAACGAAAGTGCAAAAACAGAAAAACCCTGAGTCCTTAAGGGGTTAAAGTATAGATCCAGCTGGCCGCTCTTCTAAGGTCCCTTCGGTAGAGTTCCCCAAGACACTAGTTCTCAGGGGGAAAAAAGTAGGTATCCAAAAAGCGCTCTCTCCTCTTCGTCAGCTCGCAGGTATAGGATACAGATGGTGGTCATGAAAAGAAGTAGCCCGGCTCGGTGGAGTAGGTTAATAGTTGGAGTTTATTGAGAGAAATCACAGATAACGCGTTTCGAGGGGTGGGACCCCCTCTTCGTCAGATCCAATGATAGATAGATCATTGGATATGACTAAGAGGGGGTCCCACCCCTCGAAACGCGTTATCTGTGATTTCTCTCAATAAACTCCAACTACTAACCTACTCCACCGAGCTGGGCTACTTCTTTTCATGACCACCATCTGTATCCTATACCTGCGAGCTGACGCAGAGGAGAGAGCGCTTTTTGGATACCGAATTTTTTCCCCCTGAGAACTGGTGTCTCGGGGAACTCTACCGATTGCATCCTCCAGACGTCCCGGATCCACAGGACGCCACGGTGTGAGCCGCACCTCCTAAATTCAGCCATTCCCGCTGTACCGGGATACAAGTACTATATGGTGTAGTGTCCAGTGCACAACACCCCAAGGTGAGCAAGTTTTTCACACATTTTCTGCTCAGTCTATTAAGAACTACATTTACGGCACATTGTTGCACTATTTTTTGTGTTTCTATTTTTTTCATATATCAAGTATCTTCTAAGTTCCCTGCCGTATATGTCCTAATATTCATATTTCCCAGACATTTGTGATTGGCTAGAACCCTCTGGCCAATCACGTCTCAGCGGGAAATATGAATATTTGTAAATATACGGCAGTACAGGGGACCAGAGGAGAGCGGCCAGCCTATACAGTATACTGGAGGATCGCCGCAGCTGACAAATGTGACAGCCGGGGCAATGTGTGGTCCATGCTGGGAGTAGTAGTACTACCTAAAAATAAAAAAGTTAAAGACACTCACATACACTATATTTTTATAATTGTTGGATACATTTTAGTGCCCTGCCCACCCACATAAATTGCTTACTCTTTCAAAATACAATTTTTTCTAACACTAATGTATATTTTTTATAATTTTTTTTTCATGTTACCCTATGAAATTTAAATAAAAAAGGTATCTCCCTCACTTTTTTGGATCGCTAAAGTCCAAAAAAGATTAAAAACCGCCTGCAAAAACGCCAAAGTTAAAACCCACATAGCATTTTTCTTTGCGTTTTTTCACTCCCATAGACTTCTATGGGGGAAAAACGCAACATTTTTGAGAAAAAAACGCCAGACCCTCAGCAAGCAGACATTTTTGAAATCCAGCGTTTTTGACCAAAATCACAAAAAAACGCCAAAAGGATTAAAAAAACGCCAAACTCAAAAACGCCAAGTGGATAAGGGTTTCTGCAGTTTCCTATAGACTTACATTAGCTGCGTTTTTTCGAAAAAAAAAAACGCCATGCGGTAAAATGGGCGTTTTTAACAGCGTTTTTGCGAAAAATTACTCAGTGGAGACCCTGCCTCATCCTTACTTTTTAGATATTATCAATTGTTCTAAAATGGAAAATTTAACTTAACAATATAACTCAATTGTCATTGGCTTGTAACTATTTTTCTATTGGTTTCACTATAAAAAAAAAAACAAGGTTTTTGTAAATCAATGTGATGTAAAGAATTATGTTAAATAACTTCCTAGATTTCACAATGCAAAATGTTTTATATATTTCTTAAGCATTTGCCATGTAGTTAGTTACTCTAGTTAAAATTGATATTTTATTGAGCTTTACTCTTCAGCAGCCATTTCTCAGTACCTTTTTCTTTGTTCTACGCTTCTTCTTTATTGACCTCTTCAGGACGCCGGGCATATGCATATGCTCTGCATCCCGAGTCCTTAAGGACGTGGGGCGTATGCATACGCCCGTGGGAATTCCGTTCCTCGCCGCTAGCCGGTTGGGGACCGGACCGGGATGCCTGCTGAAATCATTTAGCAGGCATCCTGGCACATCACCCAGGGGGGTCCTGAGACTCCCCCCCCCCCCCCCCATGTCGGCGATCGCAGAAAATCGCATGTCAATTCAGACATGTGATTTTCTGCTATTCCGGGCTGATCGGGTCTCTGGTGACCCGATCACCCGGAAAATAGGGATGATCGGAGCTGTCAGTGACAGCCCCGATCATCCTGAGGGCTAGGAGCGAGGTCGCAGTGCTGCGATCTCCTCCTATCCCCTGCCATTGGTCAGAACTGATTGCCATGGCAACCCCCCGTTCTGCCCACCCCTGGATGTCATGAGGAATGTGGGGAGAAGATGGAGGCCGGTACCTGGAGGAGAAGATGCGTGGGGACCCCCGATCGTCGCTGGAGACAGTCGCAGGTAGGGAAACGATTGGGGGGGGGGGGGATGAAAGCGAAAGTAAAGTGATCTTTACTGTGGCAACCACTAGGAAGGCCAAACTGTAACTCCCAGCATGCCCAGACAGCCAAAGGCTGTCTGGGCATGCAGGGAGTTGTAGTTTTGCAACATCTGGAGGGTCACAGTTTGGAGACCACTGTTTCAGTGGTGCCCAAACGATAGCCCTCCAGATGTTGCCAAACTACAACTCTCAGCATGCCTAGACTGCCCAGGCATGCTCGGAGTTGTAGTTCTGTAACATCTGTCCCTTCAGATTTTGCAATTTTCATGAAATTTTTTAAAATTGCTGCTCTACTTTGAAGCCCTCAAATTTTTTCAAAAAGCAAAAATATGTCCATTTTATGATGCCAACATAAAGTGGACATATTGTATTTGTGAATAAAAATAAATCATTTTCCTTACAAGTAGAAAGCTTCAAAGTTAGAAAAATGCTAAATTTTCAAAATTTTCATGAAATTTGGGGATTTTTCACCAAAGAAGGATGCAAGTAACGCCGAAAATTTACCACCAAAATAAAGTAGAATATGTCCCGAAAAAACAATCTCAGAATCAGAATATTCGGTAAAAGCGTTTTTGAGTTATTAATTCGTAAAGCGACGGTGGTTAGAATTGCGAAAAAGGGCTCAGTCCTTAAGGTGAAAAAGGGCTGTGTCCTTAAGGGGTTAAACTCTGTTAACACATAGACAGATTTTTAAATTGTCACTCATAGTGACCTGTGAATTCAACCATTTTAACCAGAACTGGTGAATGTAACAAGGAAAAAGGAACAAGGCATTTTGGGTTGCTGTCTTCCACCTAAGCCAGCAAAGAGAGAAACTATTGGAATTTCCACTGGCAACTTAGAGCTATACCCCCAGTTTTCCACATGAAAATAATTAAAGGCTATCACGCCCCCTCCCATAGACTTGCATTGAGGGGGCGGGGCGTGATGTCATGAGGGGACAAGGCTATGACGTTATGAGCCCCTGGCACTGGCTCCAGCGTTCGGAACAGTTTGTTCCAAATGCTGAGCAACAGAGTACCCCTTTAATGGTCTACTGGCTCCAGCCATTCTGAATAGCTTGCATCAAATATGGACACACTTCTAGGAAGTAGTTAAAAGAGCTAGAGCTAGAGTGATATATAAACCAAGTTAAGAAATGTTGCAGTGGATTGGGTAATGTACTGGTACAGCTTGGCTGCATTAGATCTCCTGTAAGCCTTACTATGAGATGATGTGAACAAAATAAGTTCAAAGCTTGATAAGACTGAAACAAGAGTAAGAGACATGGAGAGTATTTACTCTAATGCAGAAAGAGATGAAAGAATTGAAAAAAAAAGCAAAAAAAATTGAAAAAAAAATTGCGGATCTAAAGACTTCTTACAGGTGATGTGTGCACCTTGCTTGATGCCCTTTTGTCTTCGGAACTGCCTTTATTCTTTGTGGCATACTTCTACAAGGTGCTGGAAACATTTGGTGCATATGAACATGATGGCACCACGAGGTTATAGCAGATTTGTTACAGATTGACTACACTGGTGTTGTCTTCTGCTGCTCTAGCACATCTGCCCCAAGGTTTGAAGTGTTATATATTCAGAGATGGTATTCTGCATACCTTGGTTGTAAGGAGTGGTTATTTGAGTTGCCTTTATTGTCACCTCAGACCAGTCTGCCCATTCACCTCTGGCCCATTTTCATCCACACAGCCGCCATTCATCTCTTTTTCAGACACTAGAGATGATTGTACATGAAAATCCCAGTAGATCAGCAGTTTCTGAAATACTCAGACCTGCCAGCCTGGCACCAACAACCATGCCACATTCAAAGTGCCTTGACCCCATCTGCATGCCTAAATGAATCAAGTTGCTGCCATGTTTTTGGGTGATAAGCGAGTTTTGTTAACAAGCAGTTGAACAGGTGTACCTAATAAAGTGCTTAGTGATTGTAATTTAGGTGTGGTGGACCTGTAAGAAGGTTCAGAGCTGTGGGGGATAGGGAAATGTAAGCAAATATGTGGAGCAGATTGTCTTTCAGTTTATGGGAAGAGCTCCTAAACAAAAAGGCACACAGATAAACACATTCTGTTCAACTTGGTAAAGATCATAACACTTCCTTCAACTTATACACAGGAAAAATAAAAGGTTTCATAGAGATTCATAAAGAAATTATTAATAAAGGAAATACAATGCTCCATGACATTTTCAGCAAGAATAAAGGTTATTATTTTGCAAAACTACAACTCCCAGCATTCCCCGACATCCTTTGACAGTCCATGTATGCTTGGAGTTGTAGTTTTGTGACAGCTGGAGGCACATGATTGGTAAAACTCTGTGTTACAGCAGTGTTACTGCTGGCTATGTTCTTCCTGCAGCCATCTCCTGTCCATGGACATGCTCATGCTGCTGCGGGACTCGTCATTGTCCCAGGAGGTATGGGGACCTCTAGTGGTGGGATTTTCAAAGTAAGTTTTCTTTAATAAATTTGTGAACATTTTTCAAAGAAGAATATTAGAAAAACTATTGTTTTGCCAAGATTTACAACATATAAAAGTTTTTAAATCTGAGAGTGCCCATTTAATGATACAATAGCCATATCAAAGGCAAATCTTTTTAGTTACATGTGAATCTCTGCATGGACACCTTTTTCTATAAGCAGAATGGTACGTAGTGATCAGTTCTGCAGTGCCATTGAAATTGGACATCACATCAAGCTTAGGACATTGAACAGTGACTACACAAACCATCAGAAGGTGCTTGTATGACATTGGGCTACAAGCTAGATCTCTAGCTACAGGTATTCCATTGACTTCGCACCACTGCACTCAAAGTTGTAATGATGCAGCGCAAGACAGTAATAGAGGCTGGAATTTAGGTAGCTCTCTAGTCTTTATTCCAGGTACACTAACTCTGCATTACTTTGATTTTGTTGTGGAATCAGTGGTATGGCCATTTTTCCAAAGTGTACCAGGAGCCATGGAGTACGATAAATGTCTGCCAGTCAAGGTAAAAGGATATTCAGAATTATTAAGGAAAATATTCCACTTTTAAAAATATCTAACTATAAAGGAATTTGCTTTTTGACAAAAAAGTATTAAAAAAATATTAAAGCTTGAATAAGATACTTTATAAATAAACAATTAGATAAACAATGAATTGATGGATGGAGAGTAAAGAAGGCTACTAACTACAATAATCCAGTATCATCAACAAGATGTTGAAGACATAAGCGGTCATTAAGTCAAGCTAAAGGAATTTGTAAACTATAGCGCAATGTTCTCATATTCTTTCCTGTAGAAGGTTGAATAAAAAGTGGGGCATATCAGGAACTGATCATTTCATGAAGATTCACTGAATTATGGATATGTCACTGAAAAGTACTTTTAGCACTGAACAGGTGTCTTCTTCAGGCTCAAATACACAGTTGTTTGTACAGTACAACTATTGACCCCATTGCCTTAATCCAGTTATGGTTGATGAATTTGTCAGTCCCTTCAAAATCAGTTTTTTCTTCCATTCTGTTAAAAGCAAAAGATGATCAAAATTGCTTTCTAAATGCCCAGAGGTGGAGCAGCAACAATCCAATGTTTCTGAAAATGCCTGTTACAGTTCACTACATACTGGTTAAAGTGAGCAGATGTCTCAACGTCTTTTTTATCTTTCTTCTGCTGATTTTTCGCGCTTATAAGGTTCCACTAGTGTTGTTTTACTTTTCCTAGCCATATGCACTCCACAGTTCTATGTTTTTTTCTGGTTAAAGCTAATAGGGGGCAGTAAGTGTAACAGCACTAAAAGACCCACGCACTAGATTGTTACACTAAT
Organism: Hyla sarda; assembly: GCF_029499605.1. Classification (NCBI taxonomy): domain Eukaryota; kingdom Metazoa; phylum Chordata; class Amphibia; order Anura; family Hylidae; genus Hyla; species Hyla sarda. Next base: position 251,877,213 of record NC_079192.1, read on the forward strand.
TTCTGATGCAACCGTACTGGGGCTTATTAAGTTTTTGTGCAGTGTCACAACTGATGTCAATAAATGCATGTGTTGTCTCACCCTCCACTAGTCTCAGAGCTTGTTTCATCTCAAATTTCTCTACCAATTAGAGATTAGCAAAATTAATCACACCAAGGTTGCGGAATTTTCCGAAACAGTTCAATTTGCGGCACTTTGTGAACCAGCAATGAAATAAGCCTCAAAACACATGTATAACACTAAAGCCCAATGTAGAACCTAGGCATTGTAACCCCTTCTAGTTAACCCTTGAAGAATAGTAAAGTCCCAACAAGACAGCTCCTCCTGTAGCTACTGTATTAAGTGGTGCTCACTCATAACAAAATGCAACTATATAATACCATCCAAAAAAAGAAGAGAGCACTCACCATTCAGATGCTTGCTGGATGATGAATGCCACTGCTACAGAGCTCTAAGCCCCATATAACACTGCTAGGGTCATATAGAAATTTATTGAATTAGTTTTACAGTGGTTTTAAGGCTAAGATAATGTTCAAGTTATGGTGACATTCTGTAACTCATGGTGACTAGCAGTTTGTTTAAAAACACACTGCACTGACTGATTCTGCATGCTTTTTAATACTACAATAAGGCTGCATAAATTATCCTTAATTATAGGAAGGTGCCTACCAGTTTTAAAATGCACATGGAGATATCGAAAGGCACAATGGCATTTTTCAAGTGTTTCAAAAATGAGTAAAGAAGAAATAGTTTCTGTATGAAAAGTAGAGATGGGCGTATAGAAGCTGACGAAGTCAATTTCGTGAAAAATTTGATTCTAAAGGAATCCGAATTTCCTCGTGCTCTGTGGTAACAATCGCTTCATTCACTACATTTTGTGCGGGCTAAAATGGCGGCTACACATATGAGGACATGGGGCAAGGAAGTCTGGGAAGGCGGGTAGGGAGGATCATCCTGAATCACATGGCGGCATGCAGCTTATCAGCAGCCAGCTTTGTGATGTCACAGCCCTATATATTCGGCAGCCATTGCCAAAGACGGGCATTTGCTGAGAGAGCAGAGAGTGGGTGCCACCATTACTGACAATACAGATCTTTACAGCAACAAATCCATTCACCTCAAGCCCGCATTCGTTCTGGATAGAGAGAGAGCAGACACTGTGGTCACTAATCAGCGTTACTGACAATGGAGATCAGCATAGGGGAAATCCATTGACCTCAAGCCCGCATGACTGCAGGCAGACAGGGAGAGTTTAGAAGATGTTTCATAGTCTGCCAATTGAGATTATCACAGGAAGCACTCCCCATTGAAAGACTGCAAGCAACCATAGTGCAGGCACGGACAGTTCAGAAGTTGTTTCAGAGTCTGCCAATCAAGTTCAGAACTGGGAGCAATCCCCATTCAAAGACTGCAAGCAATCATAGTGCAGGCAGGGACAGTTCAGAGAGAGAGAGAGAGTACGCTTTTTTCTGTTGCAACCGTACAGGGGTGTATTACTGTAAAAAAAAGTGAAATACATATGCAGTCTACAGTTCTACGTTTTTTCTGGTTAAACTAAGGATGAGCGAATCGAATCTGATTTATCCGAACTCGTTACGAATTTCAGGAAAAATTTGATTTGTAACGAATGCGAATATTGCTGCGATTAAAACGCACAAATTGCTTCATTAAACACCATTTAGTGTGGTGAAGGCTCCAGGGGCAAGGCATCTAAAATGGCAGATCCACATGTGAGGACATGGCGCAATGAATCCTGGGAAGACCTTGAATCACAAGCCTATCAGCAGCCAGCCACCCCTGTGATGTCAGAGCCCTATATAATCGGCAGCCATCTTGCGGCCAGTCACATCAGCGTTCTATTACAGAGAGATAGAGAGGAACAGACAGCAGTGTATGTTGCACAGAAAAGCATTTTTACAGCAGTGATTCACCTCCCAGTCACATCAACATTCTATTGCAGAGAGAGAGAGGGGGACAGAGAGCAGTGTGTGTGTTGCACAGAAAAGCTTTTTTACAGCAGTGATTCCCCTCAAGACCAAATCCAGCCTAGAAGCACTGAGAGGGAAGGGAGTGAGATTAAGAGAGAAAGTGCAATTTTGGGTGTCGTACACAGCAACAGTGTGCTGCAACACTGGTGTGTACAACAACTAAAGAGCTAATAGTAGCGAGCCAGTCAGGGTGAGCAGAGCACTGAAAAACATATTGTCCTCTATTAAGTGTAACCTTTTTGTACATCTACGTGGTGTACCATTTTGTTCCTGTTAAGGTCTTAAGGGCCTTGATACTGTGAAAGGCAAGCCAAAAGTATACACCTGCTAGTGTTGTAGATACATACTGTTTTAAGCGTACTGGAGCGCATTGTCCTCCCCTCATAAGCGCATACCACATATGTACATCAAAGTGGTGTACCATTTTGTTCCTACTAAAGGCTTAAGGGCCTAGATACTGTGAAAGGCCAGCCAAAAGTACATACCTGCTGGTGTTGTAGACAAATACTGTTTTAAGCGTACAGGGGCACATTGTCCTCCCCTCATAAGTGCATACCACATACGTACATCTGAGTGGTGTACCATTTTGTTCCTGTTTAAATCTTAAGGGCCTAGATACTGTGAAAGGCCAGCCAAAAGTACACACCTGCTGGTGTTGTAGACAAATTCTGTTTTAAGGGAAGTGGAGCGCATTTTGCTCCCCTCATAAGTGCATACCACATACCTAAATCTAAGTAGTGTACCATTTTGTTCCTGTTAAAGTCTTAAGGGTCTAGATACTGTGAAAGGCCAGCAAAAAGTACACACCTATTGGTCTTGTAGACAAATACTGTTTTAAGGGAAGTGGAGCATATTGTACTCCCCTCATATACGCACAAAGTATGTCAGGCAGAGAAGTGCCAGGATGTGCACAGAGAAGTGGCAGAGGCCTAAATTCACTAGGGGCGAGTGGCAGCAGGAGTCGCAGCAAGAGGCCTGAGCTCCTGGTATAAGCTAACAGTTGTGTCTTAACCAGCAACCCATCTGCCGTCATCGATTGATTAACTCGGTTTTCCACTTCATCGCAAGTGACATCTGACACCCCCAGTCAACAGTCGGTGAGTTCCTCAGACACAACCCTCAGTTGGCATGGCCCGAGAGCAGTCCCTGTCCTCCCACTGCTTCTGTCCTATGCTGTTCCCTCCCCTACAGAAGTATTTTACTGTTCCCGGGAGGTAGCGGAACAGGGGTTCCTCGAGACGGCGGCAGTAGCAGTCAATCAGTGCAGACTGTTGGTGGGAAAATCAGCTACTTAGGGGTGTGGCAGTTTTTCATCAAGCATCTGGAGGATGTTAACATGCATGATGTAACGGCAGAAGGTGAAGCATGGCCAATATCCCAATGTTGGCACCACGGCCCTGTGTAAACATATGCAGCGTCCCCATAAAGCGGCCTGGGAGAACCGTGGCTCTGATGCAATGGTCCAGCCTGCTGCATCACCCAGTGGCATGCCGCTCCCTCTTTCAGTAAGCAAAGGCTCCACCACCTCAGCCAAAGGGAGCTGTGTGTCATACCCATCTTATGTCGCTCCAGATGCCCCTGCTCCTCCTGCTTCAAGTCAGTCATTCTGCCAGCAATCCATCGGCGAAGCCATGTCCAAGAGACAACAGTATGCGCCCACTCATCCAACGGCGCAGAAGCTGAATGTGCTCCTGTCCAGGTTGCTGGTGCTGATGTCTCTCCCTTTTCAGCTTTCAGAGAACTGATGGCTTGTGCCAAGCCGAGGTGGAGAGTCCCAAGCAGTAATTTCTTTGCAAAGAAGGCAGTACCAGCCCTGCACAATTCTGCAGAACAGAAGGTGGGCCAGTCCTTGAGCCTGTCGGTGTGTACCAAAGTGCACGGCAGCGCCAACATGTGGAACAGTAACTACGGTCAGGGACAATACATGTCCTTTATGGCCCACTGGGTGATTGTGGTCCATGCACAGCAAGAACAGCAATTTGAACAGGTCACGCCGCTTCCGCCTCCACGCTCCAAGTCCGTTGGTCCTGTGACAGTGTGCGACTCCTCATCCTCCACTGTTTTGTCAGCCTCCACTGCATTGCCAAGTCTAAGTGTCCCTCTAGCATACCATATGTGCAGGGCACGGCGGTGTCAAGCTACTCCACGAAAACTGGAAATGGGAACCATAGTGACTGATAACGGGAAGAACATCTTGTCTGTGCTGCGAAAAGGAAGCCTGAGACATGCGCCCTGCATGGCACACATGTTCAATTTGGTTGTCAAGCGGTTCCTGAAGTGTTCCCCCCATCTACAAGACATCTTAACAATGGGAAGGAAACTTTGCATGCACTTCAGTCACTCATACACCGCAAAGCACACCCTCCTTGAGCTACAGTGTCAGAACGGTGTCCCCCCAACATAGCCTGATTTGCTACATTTCCACACATTGGAATTCCACCCTCCATATGTTGGACCGACTATACGAACAGAGAAAGGCCATCAATGATTACTTGATATTGCAAGCTGATAGGGGTACTCCCCTGTGTAACTTTGATGTCAACCAGTGGCAGCTCATACGTGACACCTGCCGTTTGCTCAGGCCCTTTAAGAAAGCAGGTGGTGGCATACCTTGACATGACCATGCCAACACACCTTGTAGATCCGCTGGACTTCTATGCAGCCATACTTGATCTGTGGCCACAACTAGCAGAGTTTGCCCTGGAAAAGCTGTCCTGCCCAGCCAGTAGTGTGCCATCAGAGTGGGTGTTTAGTATGGCGGAGGCCATAGTAACCCCAAGGAGAACTCTTCTGTCCACGAAAAATGTGGACAGACTAACCTTTGTGAAGATGAATCAGGCATGGATCAGCCAGGATTTCCACTCACCAAGCCTTATGCATCAGAGTAGATTGACCAAGGTGCCACACCAACATCCCACACATATGGATAGTGCAAAACATATTTTAGGTGCTGCTCCCCAGTTACAGGCATTCCTCTGCATCAGTAAGTATTGAGGATATGCCTTAGCTAAAACATAACTTTTCTTAGGATAAAATATATGTACCCAAAATCTTTTTTGAAATCTAACAAAAAACAGGTGTGCAAAAAACGTCATGTGCCAAATACACCACCAAGTATTGATAATCGGTTGGGGTAAAAACTTCCCCTGTAAGGCCCTACTCTTGCATTATTAATTTCCTTTTTTGGAAAGTGTTACTCACCCCACACAGGAACCTCTCCCTATTTCCACCTACAAACACTGCCATTTCACAGGGTTTTTAAGTGGAAATAGGAAGAGTTTCCTGTCTGGGGCTGCCCTTCTTAGGGTGAGTAACACTTGCCAAGAAGGGAATTAATAGGGCAAAAGTAGGGCCTTACAGGGGAATCTTTTACCCCCACCTGCTACAATGGACAATACGTTGTTCCCTTTCACCTTTTCGAGGTCTTTGCATCACATCAATACTTGTTGGTGTAGGTGGCACATGGTGTTTTTTGCACACCTGTTTTTTGTTTGATTTCACTTTTACAGTTACTCGTCTTAAAAAGGGCGGCCCCACACAGGAACCTTTCCCTATTTCCACCTAAAAACCCTGTGAAATGGCAGTTTTTGTAGGTGGAAATAGGGAAAGGTTCCTGTGTGGGGCCGCCCTTTTTAGGCCGAGGAACACTTGCCAAGAAGGGAATTAAAGTGGTATTCCAGGCCAAAACTTTTTTTTATATATCAACTGGCTCCGGAAAGTTAAACAGATTTGTAAATGACTTTGATAAAAAAAATCTTAATCCTTGCAATAGTTATTAGCGTCTGAAGTTGAGTTGTTTTTTTCTGTCTAGCTGCTTTCTGATGACTCGCGTCCCGGTGGCTGTGCAGTTCCTATGGGGATATTCTCCCATCATGCACAGCTCCCGGGACGGGACATCATCATTGAGCTGTTAGACAGAAAACTTCAGAAGCTAATAACTATTGGAAGTATTAAGATTTTTTAATAGAAGTAATTTACAAATCTGTTTAACTTTCTGCAGCCAGTTGATATATATAAAAAAAAGTTTTTGCCTGGAATACCCCTTTAATAATGCGAGAGTAGGGCCTTACAGGGGAAGTTTTTACCCCCACCGGTTACAATGAATCATACGTTGTTCCCTTCCACCTTTTAGAGGTCTTCGCATCACATCAGCACTTGGTGGTGTAGGTGGCACGTGGTGTTTTTCTGCACACCTGTCTTTTGTTTGATTTCAAAAAAAATTTGGGGTACATATATTTTATCCTAAGAATACGTAATGCATATCCTCAATACTTAGCTGTGCAAACTAACACTTTTACAAAAGAGACCTTCTGCATACATGCCTCAGCTACTATTCTGATCCTGCCATCCGCCTGATGCCACGCATCTGATGCCAAGTTCTCCTTTTTTCACCCACCTTTGCCACCGGGTACTGATATTGCCACCCATCACCCCACTATGTAACTGGGTCACTTTCAGGACTCCTGATGCTGCTGATGCCACCTCCAGGCTGTCTCATTCTGCCACCATATGTTCTCCTCATGCTGCTGCTAACTCCAGGCTGTGTCATTCAGCCACTACATGGTCTCCTCATGCTGCCGCCAACTCCAGTCTGTGTCACTGTACCGCCATGTGGTCTCCTCATGCTGCTGGCACATTAAATAAAACTTCAATTTAAAAGTAAAAAATATCTTTATAAAATAAACAATTGATAAAATATATATATATATATATATATATATATATATATCTTGAATCCTTTCAATTGTGAGACCCTATGGTCTCCTCATGCTGCCCCCACCTCCACGCTGTGTCATTCAGCCACTATATGGTCTCCTCATGCTGCCACCACCTCCACGCTGTGTTATTCAGCCACTATATGTTCTCCTCCTGCTGCCGCCACCTCCACGCTGTGTCATTCAGCCACTATATGGTCTCCTCATGCTGCCGCCACCTCCAGGCTGTGTCACTGTACCACCATGTGGTCTCCTCATGCTGCTGGCACATTAAATAAAACTTTTTAGGTTCATCTATTTGAAATCTTCAATTGAAAAGTTAAAAAATATCTTTATAAAATAAACAATTATTTGAAAAAAACATATATATATATATATATATATATATATCTTTAATCTTTTCAATTGTGAGACCCTATGGTCTCGTCAGGCTGTTGCCATCTCCAGGCTTGGTCATTCAGCCACTATATGGTCTTCACATGCTGCCGCCAACTCCAGGCTGTGTCATTCAGCTACTATATGGTCTCTTCATGCCACCTCCAGGCTGTGTCACTGTACCGCCATGTGGTCTCCTCATGCTGCTGGCTCATTGAATAAAACTTTTAAGGTTCATCTATTTGAAATCTTCAATTTAAATGTTAAAAAATATCTTTAATCTTTTCAATTGTGAGGCCCTATGAACTTGTCTTGCTGTTGCCACCTCCAGGCTGAGTCATTCAGCCACTATATGATCTCCTCATGCTGCCGCCACCTCCATGCGGTGTCTTTCAGCCACTAACTGGTCTCATGCTGCCACCAACTCCAGGCTGTGTCATTCAGCCACTATATGGTCTGCTCTTGCTGCCACCAACTCCAGGCTGTGTCATTCAGCCACGATATGGTCTCATTAAGGTGCCGCCAACTACAGGCTGTGTAATTCAGCCACTATGTGGTCTCCTCATGCTTCAGCCACCTCCGGGCTCTGTCACTGTACCGCCATGTGGTCTCCTCATAGTTACATAGTTACATAGTTACATAGTTAGTACGGTCGAAAAAAGACATATGTCCATCAAGTTCAACCAGGGAATTAAGGGGTAGGGGTGTGGCGCGATATTGGGGAAGGGATGAGATTTTATATTTCTTCATAAGCATTAATCTTATTTTGTTCCAGGAATGTATCTAATCCTGTTTTAAAGCTGTTAATTGTTCCTGCTGTGACCAGTTCCTGAGGTAGACCGTTCCATAAATTCACAGTCCTCACGGTAAAGAAGGCGTGTCGCCCCTTGAGACTAAACTTTTTCTTCTCCAGACGGAGGGAGTGCCCCCTCGTCCTTTGGGGGGGTTTAACCTGGAACAGTTTTTCTCCATATTTTTTGTATGGGTCATTAATATACTTATATACGTTTATCATATCCCCCCTTAAACGTCTCTTCTCAAGACTAAACAATTGTAACTCCTTTAATCGCTCCTCATAGCTAAGATGTTCCATGCCCCATATTAGTTTAGTCGCGCGTCTCTGCACCCTTTCCAACTCTGCAGTGTCCCTTTTATGGACAGGTGCCCAAAACTGAACAGCATATTCCAGGTAAGGCCGTACCAATGATTTATAAAGGGGGAGTATTATGTCCCTGTCCCTTGAGTCCATGCCTCTTTTGATACATGACAATATCCTGCCGGCTTTGGAAGCAGCAGCCTGACATTGCATGCTATTCTGTAGTCTGTGATCTACAAGTACACCCAGATCCTTCTCTACCAGTGACTCTGCCAGTTTAATCCCCCCTAAGACATACGATGCATGCAGGTTATTAGTACCCAGATGCATAACTTTACATTTATCCACATTGAACCTCATTTGCCAAGTGGATGCCCAGACACTTAGTCTATCCAAGTCATCTTGTAACTTATGCACATCCTCTATAGACTGTACTGTGCTACAAAGCTTGGTGTCATCTGCAAAGATAGAAACAGAGCTGTTAATACCATCCTCTATATCATTGATAAATAAATTAAACAACAGCGGTCCCAGTACTGAACCTTGGGGTACACCACTAATAACCGGGGACCAATCAGAGTACGAATCCCTCTCTGGGTACGATCCATGAGCCAGTGTTCAATCCAGTTACAAACTAAAATTTCCAAACCCAAAGACCTTAACTTACCTGTCATACGTCTATGAGGGACAGTATCAAACGCTTTAGCAAAATCCAGAAACACTATATCCACAGCCATTCCTCTGTCAAGGCTTCTACTCACCTCTTCATAAAAGCAAATTAGATTGGTTTGACAACTTCTATCCTTAGTAAACCCATGCTGGCTATCACTTATAATACAATTATCCCCTATGTATTCCTGTATGTAATCCCTTATAAGTCCTTCAAACAATTTACCCACAATGCACGTTAAACTTACCGGTCTATAGTTTTCTGGGGAAGACCTAGAGCCCTTTTTGAAGATTGGCACCACATTCGCCTTGCGCCAGTCCCTTGGCACAATACCAGACACCAGAGAATCTCTAAATATCATGAACAGGGGTACAGATATTACTGAACTTACCTCTCTAAGAACTCTTGGGTGTAGTCCATCCGGCCCTGGGGATTTGCTTACATTTATATCACTTAACTTACCTTGTACCATCTCTACATTAAGCCAGTTCAGTACATTACATGATGTGTTACCAGCACTGACCTGGCCAATGTCAGCTCCTTCTTCCATAGTGTATACAAAACTAAAGAACCCATTCAGTAGCTCAGCCTTCTCTTGATCGCCTGTGACAACCTCCCCATTATCATTATTAAGGGGTCCTACATGCTCTGTCCTTGGTTTTTTTGCATTTATATATCTAAAAAAATATTTAGGATTAGTTTTGCTTTCTTTGGCCACCTGTCTCTCATTTTGAATTTTTGCTGTTTTTATTACATTTTTACAGATTTTATTAAGCTCCTTGTACTGTTTAAATGTTATAGCTGACCCATCAGATTTGTATTTTTTGAAGGCTATTTTTTTGTTGTTTATTGCTCTTTTAACATCATTTGTCAGCCATGTAGGATTTAGTTTTAATCGTTTATATTTGTTCCCCTTTGGTATATATTTAGCTGTATAGTTATTTAGAGTTGATTTAAAGATGTCCCATTTACCTTCTGTATCAGTATTTGACAACACCTCCCCCCAGTCTATGTCCTGTAGTGCAGCCCTCAGCCCAGGGAAATTTGCCTTTTTAAAGTTATATGTTTTTGCCTTCCCCGCCTGTCTTTGTTTTCTACATTTTAAGTCAAAAGTAACTATATTGTGGTCGCTATTACCAAGGTTTTCCCGCACAGTTACATTACCAACCAGCTCTGCGTTGTTGGAAATGATCAGATCCAACAAGGCATCACTTCTTGTTGGGTCCTCCACAAACTGGCCCATAAAATTATCCTGCAATAAATTTAGGAATTGTCGCCCCTTTGTAGTTTTAGCCAACCCCGGACCCCAATCTATATCTGGATAGTTAAAATCTCCCATTATTACCACTGTACCTGCCCGGGCGGCCCTCTCTATTTGTTTATGAAGCCTAACTTCTATCTCTTCAGTGATATTAGGGGGTCTGTAGATTACACCAAATACTATTTTTTCAGTATTTCCCTCCTTTTGTAATTCTACCCACAATGATTCCACATCCTCAGAATCATCACACACTATGGCATCGTTCACACTGACTTTCATACAACTTCTTACATACAGACAGACTCCACCACCTTTTCTGTTCATTCCATCCTTGCGAAACAATGTAAACCCCTGCAGATTGACAGCCCAGTCATGCGAGGAGTCCAGCCATGTCTCAGTGACCCCAACTATATCAATATGTTTCTCCAGTATCAAGGCCTCAAGCTCCCCCATTTTATTTGCTAGGCTTCTGGCATTTGTGAACATACACTTTACATTTCCATCCTTTATGTTATTGGGGTTAATGGGATTCAAGGGTGTAAGTTTTATTTTCCTATGAAGCTTATTCCTATTAACTATTCTAACCCCTCCCTCCGCTCCACCCCCAGGTACATTTATAATTCCCACCTCTCTATCTACACTATCTTCCCCCTCTTTGCTGTAGGTTCCCTCCCCCCAAGTCCCTAGTTTAAACACTCCTCTACCCTTCTAGACATCTTCTCCCCAAGCAAAGCTGCACCCTCCCCATTGAGGTGCAGCCCGTCCCTACGGTAGAGCCGGTAACCGACAGCGAAGTCAGCCCAGTTCTCCATGAACCCAAACCCTTCCTTCCTACACCAGCTTCTGAGCCACTTGTTTACCTCCTTGATCTCCCGCTGCCTCTCTGGTGCGGCTCGTGGTACTGGTAGTATTTCAGAAAAGACTACCTTGGAGGTCCTTGCCTTAAGCTTGCGGCCTAAGTCCCTGAAATCATTTTTAAGGACACTCCACCTACCTCTTACTTTGTCATTGGTGCCAATATGTACCATGACTGCTGGGTCCTCTCCAGCCCCGCCCAACCACCTGTCAACCCGATCCGCGATGTGCCGAACTGGGGCGCCAGGCAGACAACACACTGTTCGGCGATCCCGGTCTTTGTGACAGATTGCCCTGTCTGTCCCCCTAATAATTGAGTCCCCCACCACTAGTACCTGTCTGGCCTGCCCTGTACTCCTCCCTCCCTCCTTACTGGAGCAGACACCCCCCTGGCGGTCAGAGGCGATATCCTGCTGCAGTTCTGCTAGCTCTGTAATGGCATCCCCCTCATCTGCCAAGCGGGCAAACTTGTTGGGGTGTGCCAGTTCAGGACTAGCCTCCCTGACACTTTTTCCCCTACCCCTCTTTCTAACTGTAACCCAGCTAACTGCCTGACTGTCCTGCAACTCCGTCCCACTGTCCTCCCCCACCTCTATTCCCGAGAGTGCCTGCTCAGTGAGCAGGAGACTCCTCTCCATGTTGTTAATGCTTCTCATTGTTGCCAGTCGCCCCTCTAGATGCAGGATCTGGGCTTCCAAACGGACAACTAGCACACATCTCGCACAACAATATGCACCCTCAAACTGTTGTTCAAGGATTGCATACATTGAACAGGATGTACATTGGACTGCATTTTCCAACATGGAGGCCATCTAGTTATGGGGATTTCACAAATGTATAGGAAAAAACAGACAGTCAAAATGACACTTAAAATTTTTTGTAGACCTTGTGGGTTCAAAAATTAAAACTCACAGCGATCTCAACTTCCTGCTTTCAAACTCCAGTTTTTGAAACTCCTCTTTCACGCCCCCTCTTACACAGCAACACTCAGAAAGAGCAAGCTCTCAATAAGAGTCCCAAGCTAAGATTTATACACCTGTGCCCAATCTACTCCTCCTCCCCCTAGAGGTGGAACAGAGAAAAAAAAAATGAAAAAGGGTGTTTAAACTCTAACAGTTATCCCACTATGTGCAAAAGAGAAAAACTTACCCAAAATATGAATGTGGGCTATAGGCAGTCGCACCCACTCCACAGATTCACTCCGCACAACAGATAATCAAAGTTTTTGAAACTCCTCTTTCACGCCCCCTCTTACACAGCAACACTCAATAAGAGTCCCAAGCTAAGATTTATACACCTGTGCCCAATCTACTCCTCCTCCCCCTAGAGGTGGAACAGAGGAAAAAAAAAAAATGAAAAAGGGTGTTTAAACTCTAACAGTTATCCCACTATGTGCAAAAGAGAAAAACTTACCCAAAATATGAATGTGGGCTATAGGCAGTCGCACCCACTCCACAGATTCACTCCGCACAACAGATAATCACAGTTTTTGAAACTCCTCTTTCACGCCCCCTCTTACACAGCAACACTCAGAAAGAGCAAGCTCATGCTGCTGGCACATTAAATAAAACTTTTTAGGTTCATCTATTTGAAATCTTCAATTTAAATGTTAAAAAATATCTTTAATCTTTTCAATTGTTAGGCCCTATGGTCTCGTCAGGTTGTTGCCACCTCCACGCTGGGTCATTCAGCCACTATATGGTCTCCTCATGCTGCTACCATCTCCTCGCTGTGTCATTCAGCCACTATATGATCTCCTCATGCTGCCGCCACCTCCACGTTGTGTCATTCAGTCACTATATGGTCTCCTCATACTGATACCTCCAGGCTCTGTCATTGTGCCGCTCTGCGACAGTGATTCTAAGAGCGATGCCTCTAATCTGCATGTCATTCTGAATAACAGTATCATTTCACCAACCCAGCACACACCTTATGCGTGTTACAGCAAGGCAAAGTGTTCTACATCCCTATTGATGCTCTCTGTAGGCCAGAAATAGCTGTTTTTAATACAAATTCGCTCATCTCTAGTTGAAGCTAATAGGGTGCAGTAAGTGTAAAAGCAGTAAAAGACTTACGCACTAGATTGTTACGCTTATTTCTGGTGCAACCATACTGGGGCGTATTACTCAAAAAAAAAGTGAAATATATACACACTCCGCGGTTGTACGTGTTTTATGTTTCAAGCATATAGTGGACTGTTAGTGTAAAAATAGGGATATATATATATATACACACTGTCACGATGCCGGCTGGCAGGTAGTGGATCCTCTGTGCCAGAGAGGGATTGGCGTGGACCGTGCTAGTGGACCGGTTCTAAGCCACTACTGGTTTTCACCAGAGCCCGCCGCAAAGCGGGATGGTCTTGCTGCGGCGGTAGTGACCAGGTCGTATCCACTAGCAACGGCTCACCTCTCTGGCTGCTGAAGATAGGCGCGGTACAAGGGAGTAGGCAAAAGCAAGGTCGGACGTAGCAGAAGGTCGGGGCAGGCAGCAAGGATCGTAGTCAGGGGCAACGGCAGAAGGTCTGGAAACACAGGCAAGGAACACACAAGGAACGCTTTCACTGGCACTAAGGCAACAAGATCCGGCAAGGGAGTGCAGGGGAAGTGAGGTGATATAGGGAAGTGCACAGGTGAACACACTAATTGGAACCACTGCGCCAATCAGCGGCGCAGTGGCCCTTTAAATCGCAGAGACCCGGCGCGCGAGCGCCCTAGGGAGCGGGGCCGCGCGCGCCGGGACAGAACAGACGGAGAGCGAGTCAGGTAGGGGAGCCGGGGTGCGCATCGCGAGCGGGCGCTACCCGCATCGCGAATCGCATCCCGGCTGGCAGCGGAATTGCAGCGCCCCGGGTCAGAGGACGTGACCGGAGCGCTGCCGCGGGGAGAGTGAAGCGAGCGCTCCGGGGAGGAGCGGGGACCCGGAGCGCTCGGCGTAACAGTACCCCCCCCCTTGGGTCTCCCCCTCTTCTTAGAGCCTGAGAACCTGAGGAGCAGACTTTTGTCTAGGATGTTGTCCTCAGGTTCCCAGGATCTCTCTTCAGGACCACAACCCTCCCAGTCCACTAAAAAAATTTTTTTCCCTCTGACCTTTTTGGCAGCTAAAATTTCTTTGACCAAGAAGATGTCCGAGGAGCCGGAAACAGGAGTGGGAGGAACAGATTTGGGAGAAAAACGGTTGAGGATGAGTGGTTTGAGAAGAGAGACGTGAAAGGCATTAGGGATACGAAGAGAGGGAGGAAGAAGAAGTTTATAAGAGACAGGATTAATTTGACACAAAATTTTGAAAGGACCAAGATAGCGTGGTCCCAACTTGTAGCTAGGGACACGGAAGCGGACATATTTAGCGGAGAGCCATACCTTGTCTCCAGGGGAAAAAACGGGGGGGGGCTCTTCTTTTCTTATCCGCGAACTTCTTCATGCGTGATGAAGCCTGTAAGAGAGATTTTTGGGTCTCTCTCCATATGATGGAAAGGTCACGAGAAATTTCATCCACAGCGGGCAGACCAGAGGGCAAGGGAGTAGGGAGGGGGGGAAGAGGGTGACGGCCGTACACCACGAAAAATGGGGATTTGGAGGAAGACTCAGAGACCCTGAAGTTATAGGAGAATTCGGCCCATGGGAGGAGATCTGCCCAGTCATCCTGGCGGGAGGAAACAAAATGTCGCAAATAATCACCCAAGATCTGGTTAATCCTTTCTACTTGTCCATTGGACTGGGGATGATATGCAGAAGAAAAATTTAGTTTAATCTTGAGTTGTTTACAGAGAGCCCTCCAGAATTTAGACACGAATTGGACGCCTCTATCCGAGACAATCTGCGTAGGCAACCCGTGAAGACGAAAAATGTGTACAAAAAATTGTTTAGCCAACTGAGGCGCAGAAGGAAGACCAGGAAGAGGGATGAAATGTGCCATTTTGGAGAATCGATCAACGACCACCCAAATAACAGTGTTGCCACGGGAAGGGGGTAAATCAGTAATAAAATCCATACCAATCAGAGACCAAGGCTGTTCGGGGACAGGCAGAGGATGAAGAAAACCAGCGGGCTTCTGGCGAGGAGTCTTATCCCGGGCACAGATAGTGCAGGCTCGCACAAAGTCCACAACATCCGTCTCCAGAGTCGGCCACCAATAGAAGCGGGAGATGAGTTGCACAGATTTCTTGATACCCGCATGACCTGCGAGATGGGAAGAGTGACCCCATTTGAGGATTCCGAGGCGTTGGCGAGGAGAAACAAAGGTCTTTCCTGGAGGAGTCTGCCTGATGGAGGCAGGAGAAGTGGAGATCAGGCAGTCAGGTGGAATGATGTGTTGCGGAGAGAGTTCAACTTCTGAGGCATCCGAGGAACGAGAGAGAGCATCGGCCCTAATGTTCTTATCGGCAGGACGAAAGTGAATCTCAAAATTAAATCGGGCAAAGAACAGAGACCACCGGGCCTGGCGAGGATTCAGCCGTTGGGCAGACTGGAGGTAGGAGAGGTTCTTGTGGTCGGTGTAGATAATAACAGGAGAACTTGATCCCTCCAGCAGATGCCTCCATTCCTCAAGTGCTAATTTAATGGCTAGAAGCTCTCGATCCCCGATGGAGTAGTTCCTCTCCGCTGGAGAGAAGGTCCTAGAGAAAAAACCACAAGTGACAGCATGCCCGGAAGAATTTTTTTGTAGAAGAACAGCTCCAGCTCCCACTGAGGAGGCATCAACCTCCAATAGGAAGGGTTTGGAAGGGTCAGGTCTGGAGAGGACGGGAGCCGAAGAAAAGGCAGACTTGAGTCGTTTAAAGGCGTCTTCTGCTTGAGGAGGCCAGGACTTGGGATCAGCATTTTTTTTGGTTAAAGCCACGATAGGAGCCACAATGGTAGAAAAATGTGGAATAAATTGCCTGTAATAATTGGCGAACCCCAAAAAGCGTTGGATAGCACGGAGTCCGGAGGGGCGTGGCCAATCTAAGACGGCAGAGAGTTTGTCTGGATCCATCTGTAGTCCCTGGCCAGAGACCAAATATCCTAGAAAAGGAAGAGATTGGCATTCAAACAGACATTTCTCAATTTTGGCATAGAGTTGGTTGTCACGAAGTCTCTGAAGAACCATACGGACATGCTGGCGGTGTTCTTCTAGATTGGCAGAAAAAATTAGGATATCGTCCAGATATACAACAACACAGGAGTATAACAGATCACGAAAAATTTCATTGACAAAGTCTTGGAAGACGGCAGGGGCGTTGCACAGTCCAAAGGGCATGACCAGATACTCAAAGTGTCCATCTCTGGTGTTAAATGCCGTTTTCCACTCGTCCCCCTCTCTGATGCGGATGAGGTTATAGGCGCCTCTTAAGTCCAATTTAGTGAAGATGTGGGCACCTTGGAGGCGATCAAAGAGTTCAGAGATGAGGGGTAAGGGGTAGCGGTTCTTAACCGTGATTTTATTAAGACCGCGGTAGTCAATGCAAGGACGTAGGGAGCCATCTTTTTTGGACACAAAGAAAAATCCGGCTCCGGCAGGAGAGGAGGATTTACGGATAAAGCCCTTTTTTAGATTCTCCTGGACGTATTCGGACATGGCAAGAGTCTCTGGGGCAGAGAGAGGATAAATTCTGCCCCGGGGTGGAGTAGTGCCCGGGAGGAGGTCGATAGGGCAATCATAAGGCCTGTGAGGAGGTAGAGTCTCAGCTTGTTTTTTGCAGAAAACATCCGCGAAGTCCATATAGGCCTTAGGGAGACCGGTTACTGGAGGAACCACAGAGTTACGGCAAGGGTTACTGGGAACCGGTTTTAGACAGTTCTTGGAACAAGAGGACCCCCAACTCTTGATCTCCCCAGTGGACCAATCCAGGGTAGGGGAATGAAGTTGAAGCCAGGGAAGTCCAAGGAGAATTTCCGAGGTGCAATTGGGGAGGACCAAAAGTTCAATCCTCTCATGATGAGATCCGATGCTCATAAGAAGGGGCTCCGTGCGGAAACGTATGGTACAGTCCAATCTTTCATTATTTACACAATTGATGTAGAGGGGTCTGGCGAGACTGGTCACCGGGATGTTGAACCTGTTGACGAGAGAGGCCAAAATAAAATTTCCTGCAGATCCAGAGTCCAAGAAGGCCACTGTAGAGAAGGAGAAGGCAGAGGCAGACATCCGCACAGGCACAGTAAGACGTGGAGAAGCAGAGTAGACATCAAGGACTGTCTCACCTTTGTGCGGAGTCAGCGTACGTCTTTCCAGGCGGGGAGGACGGATAGGACAATCTCTCAGGAAGTGTTCGGTACTAGCACAGTACAGGCAGAGGTTCTCCATACGGCGTCGTGTCCTCTCTTGAGGTGTCAGGCGAGACCGGTCGACCTGCATAGCCTCCACGGCGGGAGGCACAGGAACAGATTGCAGGGGACCAGAGGAGAGAGGAGCCGAGGAGAAGAAACGCCTCGTGCGAACAGAGTCCATATCTTGGCGGAGTTCCTGACGCCTTTCGGAAAAACGCATGTCAATGCGAGTGGCTAGGTGAATAAGTTCATGTAGATTAGCAGGAATTTCTCGTGCGGCCAGAACATCTTTAATGTTGCTGGATAGGCCTTTTTTGAAGGTCGCGCAGAGGGCCTCATTATTCCAGGACAATTCTGAAGCAAGAGTACGGAATTGTACGGCATACTCGCCAACGGAAGAATTACCCTGGACCAGGTTCAACAGGGCAGTCTCAGCAGAAGAGGCTCGGGCAGGTTCCTCAAAGACACTTCGGATTTCCGAGAAGAAGGAGTGTACAGAGGCAGTGACGGGGTCATTGCGGTCCCAGAGCGGTGTGGCCCATGACAGGGCTTTTCCGGACAGAAGGCTGACTACGAAAGCCACCTTAGACCTTTCAGTGGGAAACAGGTCCGACATCATCTCCAGATGCAGGGAACATTGGGAAAGAAAGCCACGGCAAAACTTAGAGTCCCCATCAAATTTATCCGGCAAGGATAAGCGTATCCCAGGAGCGGCCACTCGCTGCGGAGGAGGTGCAGGAGCTGGCGGAGGAGATGACTGCTGAAGCTGTGGTAGTAACTGTTGTAGCATAATGGTCAGTTGAGACAGCTGTTGGCCTTGTTGCGCTATCTGTTGTGACTGCTGGGCGACCACCGTGGTGAGGTCAGCGACAACTGGCAGAGGAACTTCAGCGGGATCCATGGCCGGATCTACTGTCACGATGCCGGCTGGCAGGTAGTGGATCCTCTGTGCCAGAGAGGGATTGGCGTGGACCGTGCTAGTGGACCGGTTCTAAGCCACTACTGGTTTTCACCAGAGCCCGCCGCAAAGCGGGATGGTCTTGCTGCGGCGGTAGTGACCAGGTCGTATCCACTAGCAACGGCTCACCTCTCTGGCTGCTGAAGATAGGCGCGGTACAAGGGAGTAGGCAAAAGCAAGGTCGGACGTAGCAGAAGGTCGGGGCAGGCAGCAAGGATCGTAGTCAGGGGCAACGGCAGAAGGTCTGGAAACACAGGCAAGGAACACACAAGGAACGCTTTCACTGGCACTAAGGCAACAAGATCCGGCAAGGGAGTGCAGGGGAAGTGAGGTGATATAGGGAAGTGCACAGGTGAACACACTAATTGGAACCACTGCGCCAATCAGCGGCGCAGTGGCCCTTTAAATCGCAGAGACCCGGCGCGCGCGCGCCCTAGGGAGCGGGGCCGCGCGCGCCGGGACAGAACAGACGGAGAGCGAGTCAGGTAGGGGAGCCGGGGTGCGCATCGCGAGCGGGCGCTACCCGCATCGCGAATCGCATCCCGGCTGGCAGCGGAATTGCAGCGCCCCGGGTCAGAGGACGTGACCGGAGCGCTGCCGCGGGGAGAGTGAAGCGAGCGCTCCGGGGAGGAGCGGGGACCCGGAGCGCTCGGCGTAACACACACACACATTGGGGGAGATTTATCAAAACCTGTCCAGAGGAAAAGTTGCCTAGTTGCCCATAGCAACCAATCAGCTCACTTCTTTCATTTTTAACAAGGCCTCTGCAAAATGAAAGAATGGATCTGATTGGTTGCTATGGGCAACTGAACAACTTTTTCTTTGCACAGGTTTTGATAAATCTCCCCCATTGAGTGTTCTGCAAGTTTCTGTTGCAGCCGTATAGGGGCATATTTCTCTATAAAAAGAAAAATGTAGACGCACTCCGCTGTTGTACGTGTTTTCTGTTTCAAGCGCATAGTGGCCTGCTAGTGTAAAAGTAGGGATATATACACACACATTGAGTGTTCCGCAAGTTTCTGTTGCACCAGTATAGGGGCATATTTCTATATGAAAAGTAAAATATAGACGCACTCTGCTGTTGTACATGTTTTCTGTTTGAAGCGTATAGTGGCCTGTTAGTGTACAACAGGGATCTGTATACACACTATGGGGGGAATTTATCATTAGTGATAGAAGCATTTTATTTTCTATATGTAGCACAAATTTTGGCGCAGTGAGTTATTTTGCATCTTTTTTGGGCGTCTTTTTTAATAGAGCAAAAGGTAAGTACTCATACAATATTTTTTGTGTATTGTGGAATGCATTTTGCAGTGGATACTAATTTATTATGTGCATTTTTTTTTTGTTTGTTTGTTTAGAAGCATTTTTTTTTTTTGCGCAAATAAGTTATTTTTTACTCAAAAAGGACACGTAGGAAAGTGTTCTACCGAGACAGCCGGGGGATGCAGAAGCCGTCCCTCAACACTGCTAAACTACAACTACTCCCATCATGGGACACAGTCTGTCCCATGGTGGGAGTAGTTGTAGTACCGTAGCACTGAGGGACAGCACTTGCACATCCACCCGGCTGCCGGACTATTTTGGGAAAGTTAGGACTACTACTCCCATCATGGACAGACTCTGCCTATTATGGGAGTTATAGTCCAGGGGCTGAGGGGCAGATCGCACTGGGTCATTCTCCAGAGACCCACTGCTATCCGCATTTATTACATTTACAAGCCGGCTGCACATGTGGCATTACTACACTCCCTGCCGCCGGGAGACGGGAGCTCTGATTGGTTAAAAGCTATTCACCAATAAGAGCTCCCATCTCCCGGCGGCGGGA
This sequence comes from Hyla sarda, assembly GCF_029499605.1. NCBI lineage: Eukaryota > Metazoa > Chordata > Amphibia > Anura > Hylidae > Hyla > Hyla sarda. Next base: position 251,897,207 of record NC_079192.1, read on the forward strand.
ATTTTGAAATGTGACAGCTGTATACTGGAGGCGGTGGGGAGCGCAGTAGAGCCGCATGTTCCGCCGGCTTTCACAGTTAATAAATGTGGATCACAGTGGATCTCTGGAGAATGACCTGCTGCGATCTGCCGTTTAGCCCCTGGACTCCTATCATGGACAGAGTCTGAAGTTACCGGGATGGGTGAGGACCATTGCCACTGGCCCTCCCCAGCCTAAATAACACCAGCCTGTTACCGCCTAGGCCCAGGAGCGATATTTTTGACGCATCGGGCCTGTTGGTACTGACTCCTCCCAGCACCCCTGTGGCGATGGGTACCGGGGTAATAGTTGGGGGTTAGCACTAGTTGTTTTTAGCTGCGGCTTAGTAATGGATTCCATCTACAATACAGCTTCCACTACTTAATTTGTACACCGCCAAAAAATTGTAGAGCTTACACTTAAATTAGTGAATAAAATCCAATTTTATTATATAATCATGATTAAAATATAACATAGAACTTTACAGACAGGATCTACCAATGTAAACAAATGGAGTTTATGGTACAATAATATGACATGACAAGGCATTTTGTATGTGTGTTATAGCTATATCCAAAAGAAATATCATATCTAACACAGTACTATAATATGCATTATTGTGCGATTCTTAACTGTCAGTGTCTCCGATATAACGGAACGCACTTCTATAAATTGCAAACAAGTACATAGACCAACACAGTTGTACATATCACTAAAGTGCATATGTGCATACAGTGCCAAGATTGTCCTCACCCATTATGTCTGGTCCACACTGCTGAACTTCCCCACTACTAAGCCTGAAAATTCAATTATAAAAAGAACGACAAATTGAAAAAAAATTAATAAAAAAAAACACTCCCCCACAGCCCACGTTTACCCTTTTATTGACATTAAAAAAAAACACTGGTCATGGTAGAAATCCACCGAATCTGACGTAGTCCTCCACATTCACGTATCTGAAATGAGAAGAAAAGAAGAAAAAAAAGGTTAGTACATTTTTGGCGCTCTCCCCTGGGGAGTGTTCAGTAAGTTCCTAAACAAGTGGCCTCCAATTGTTTACATCTGCCTACTGTATCCTGTATATACAGCCATCTATAGACAGCTGTATATACAGGATAGCGCACAAAGACTTAACCCAGAACTGCTCAGCAGCAGCGTGGGTGAATTCTTTCCTTGCCGGGCTCCTGTATAATATACATGGGTACACTAAGTACCCCTGTATACTATACAGCCAGCGGAGGTAAGTAGTGATGCTCTGCACCCTGTATATGTATATGCTATACATCACTCCTTACCTCCTAAGGGTACGTTCACAATACGGGATTCCCACGGCATTCCGCGGTGTGAACTTAACATTAGTGTGAATGGTTCTCTGCAAGACCCGTTCACACTTGCACAATTTCAGCAGTGGACAATTTTGCCGCTGAAATTGTTCCGTACAAAGAAAGAACATGTTCATTCTTTGCGCTGATTCCTCGAGCACTGCTGTCAATGATGACGGCTCAGTGCCCCATGGTCCTAGTGCCGAAGTAGTATCTTCAATCGCTGAATTCAGTGAGCGGAGATTCCGCAGTGTGAACACACCCTTACACTCCGTGGGCCGGGTGCTCTGCATCCGACCCATGGAGTGGTAACAATAAAGGCAGTGAAAAAATTGCCACAGAGTACAAAAATGACTGTTTCCACACATTAGCAAAAACACAAGAAAAAACTGACAAAATGCAGGAAAAAAGCTGTGACAGCTTTTCTGGTGTTTTTGCTGGTGAATAAAAAAACCTCAATGGAATCCGAGCTTCAAAGCAATAGAACAAAATCCATGTGTCCTCTTTTCCTGTGAGGTGCAGCTCAGGTGTACAAATAGAACTTTGTGGAGATTTCGAACTTTGCACAACATTTATCATGTGCCTTGCATAAGTATGGTAAATTGCACTAAATTTAGACCAACCAAAACAATCTACAAAAAACTTCTACCTACACCAACATTGATAAATTTCCCCCATTGAGTATTCCACAAGTTTCTGCTGCAGCCCAGCCGTATAGGGGCGTATTGCTCTATAAAAAGTAAAATATATATGTATACCTCTGTTCTACAAGTATGTCAGGCAAAGAAGTGCTAGGCCGTGCACAGAGGAGAGGCCTAAATTTATCAGGCACAGACAGAGGTCGCAGCAGAGTAGGGGCGTGTAGAAGCAGGAGTTGCAGCGAGAGCTTCCTCCGCTAGTCAAGCAAATAGTGATGAAGAGAGTGGCGTGGGAGGTGGTGTTCATCAGTGACGTGCAGACACAACTCGATGATGATGAAGCCGATCGCACTTGGGAGCCGGGAGCAGAAGGGGCTTCATCATCATCAGGAGAAGAGGGTTGCAGGTTGCCCATGAGGCAGCAGCTGAGCCAGCAAGGTGGTAGCATGGTTAGGAGTCAGCAGGGTGGCAGCAGTGGGAAGTCTGGAGCCAAACGTGCCCGAGGTAGACCACCTGCTTCGCGGCAGCCTACCTGCCCGGGAGGTAGTGGAGCAGGGGTCCCCAGAGTCAACAGCAGTAGCAGTCAGTCAGTGCAGACTGTTGGGGGGAGAATCCGCTACTCGGCAGTTTGGCAGTCTTTTGTCAAGCATCTGGAGGAGGTTAACATGGCCACATGTAAGATATGTCGGCAGAAGCGTGGCCAGGGTCCCAATGTTGGCGCCACGGCCCTGCATCAACATATACAGCGTCACCATAAAGTAGCTGGGACAACCGTAGATCCGATGCGGTGGTCCAACCTGCTGCAGCAACCTCTGCATCACCCAGTGACAAGCCGCTCCCTGTTTCGGCCAGCCAAGGCTCCACCACCTCAGCTGAAAGGAGCTGTCTGTCATTCCCATCTTCTGTTGGTCCAGATGCTCCTGCTCCTCCTTCTTCTCGTCAGTCATTGTGGCAGCAATCCATCACCGAAGCAATTTCCAAGAGACAGTATGCGCACACTCCAACTGCACAGAAGCTGAACGTGCACCTGCCCAAGTTGCTGGTGCTGCAGTCCCTCCCTTTTCAAGTGGTGGACTCTGCACGTTTCAGAGAACTGATGGCTTGTGCCGAGCCGAGATGGAGAGTCCCAATCCATAATTTCTTTTTTAAAAGGTAGTACCAGCCCTGCACAAATATGTAGAACAGAAGGTGGGCCAGTCCTTGAGTCTTTCTGTGTGTACCAAAGTGCATGGCAGAGCTAACGTGTGGAGATGTAGTCAGGGACAATACATGTCCTTTACGACCCACTGGGGGAATGTGGTTCCTGCACAGCCACACCAGCAACTTGGCCACGTCATGCCGCTTTGTCATCCATGCTCTCAGGCTGTTGGTCCTGTGACAGTGTGCAACTCTGCCTCCTCATCCTCCACAATGTCCTCAGCCTCCACTGCATGGACAAGTCACAGTGCCCCTCCAGCATATCAGGTGTGCAGGGCAAGGCGGTGTCACACTGTTCTTCACCTGGTTTGCCTTGGTGAACGGAGTCACACAGGGGAGAAACTGCTCGAAGTGATTCGTCAAGAAATCAAATCATGGCTTTCTCCGCAACAACTGAAAATGGGAACCATGGTGACCGACAACGGGAAGAACATCTTGTCTGCGCTGTATCAAGGAAGTCTGAGCCATGCACCCTGCATGATACACGTGTTCAATCTGGCTGTCAAGCTGTTCCTAAAGTGTTTCACCCATCTGCAATACATCCTAACAATGGCCAGGAAACTTTGCATGCACTTTCGTACACCACAAAGCATACCTTCCTTGAGCTGCAGCGTCAGAACAGCGTCCCCCAACATAGTCTGATATGCCACGTTTCCACCCGTTGGAATTCCACCCTCCATATGTTGGACCGACTATACGAACAGAGAAAGGCCATCAATGATTTAGTGTTGCGCAATGCAAATTTTTTTCGCGAATATTGCATATATATATAGCACTATATATTCGTAATTATGAATATTGTTTTTTTTTTTTTTCTCACAGTACACATCACAGTGATCATCCCTCTCTGCTTCCAGCTTGTGTGATCTAAAGAAGGCTCTAATACTACTGGCGTTCGAATTTTCGCATATGGGAAAATTTGCTTATGCTAATTTTCGCATGTGCAAATTTTCGCTTATGCAAACTTTCGCATAAGCTAATTTTCGCACATGCAAATTTTCGTTTCTGCTAATTTTACCATATGCAAATTTTCGCATACGCGAAAATATAACGCGAATATTACGAACATGCGAATTTAGCAAATATATAATGAATATACATCCATATATTCGCGAAATATCGCAAATTCGAATATGGCCGAAATATGGCCGAATGCTGCTCAACACTACAATGATTACTTGATGATGCAAGCTGATAGGGGTACTCCCCTGTGTAACTTCGATGTCAACCAGTGGCAGCTCATATGTGACACCTGTTTGCTCAGGCCCTTTGAGGAAGCCACATTATTTGTCAGTCGCCAGGATTACAGGATGAATGATGTCATTTCACTGCTTCATTTCCTACAACAGATTGTGGAAACAATGGCTGGTCAGGGCACTGGAGATGTTACGCATGGTCCCTGTGGGGGCTGAATTGGAAGAGGGGAAGGAGGAGGAGAAAGAGGGGAGGGGGACAGTGGAGCACAGGCAATGTGTAGCGAAATGGGTGGTTTTTATACTCAGCTGACAGGAGAGGATGAGCAGGAGCAGCCGGAGGAGCTACAGGGTGATGAGGAAGATGAGACAGTGGACCTAACCACACCATGGCAGTATGCAGGGGAGATAGAGGAAGGGAGTCCCTTGCACAAATGGCATGATGCATGCTCACTTGCTTGCGTAGTGACTGCCGAATTTTCACCATTCGGCAGTGGGATGAATTCTGGCTCTCTACCTTGTTGGACCCTCGCTACTGGCGCAAAATGTGGGCGATTTTTACACCCACTGAGAGGGAGGACAAACTGACCTACTACAGAGACATCCTACTTAGTCATTTGGCCGATACCTATCTGTACCATCGTCCATCCTCTTGCAGGTCTGACTCGGGGGGCCCTCTGCGCTCACGTTCCACTGCCATGGCTGCTGGGGAGGGGTGAGGTGGCAGGAGCAGTACCAGCTCCATCAGCAACAGCCTGAGTCAACAGTCACTGATGAGTAGCTTTCTTCACCCGCATAGTGAAGCAGGTGGTGGCATACTTGGACATGACCCTGCCAACCCACATTGAAGATCCGCTAGACTTCTGGGCAGCCAAACTGAATTTGTGGCCACAACTAGCAGAGTTTGCCCTGGAAACGCTGTCCTGCCCGGCCAGTAGTGTGACATCAGAGTGGGTGTTTAGTGCGGCGGGGGCCATAATACCCCCAAGGAGAACTCGCCTGTCCACCAAAAATGTGGAGGGATTGACCTTTGTCAAGATGAATCAGGCTTGAATCATCCAGAATTTCTACCCACTAATGCCTGAGGCATCAGACTAGATTATCCATGGTGCCACACCAACATTTTGACAAAAAAGACTGTTTTCTTTTGCCTACCGGCCTCAGCTACTATTCTGATCCTGCCACCAGCCGGATGCCACACATCTGATGCCAAGTGCTCCTTCTTTCACCCACCTTCATCAGTGAGTATTGGTATTGCCACCCCCCACCCCACTCTGTCACTGAGTCACTTTCAGGTCTCCTGATGCTGCTGCCACCTCCAGGCTCTGTCATTGTGCTGCCATATGGTCTCCTCATGCTGCTGCCACCTCCAGGCTAAGTCATTGTGCCACCATGTAGTCTCCTCATGCTGCTGCCTCCTCCAGGCATTGTCATTGTGCCGCACTATGGTATCATCATACTGCTGCCACTTCCAGGCTCTGTAATTGTGCCGCCCTATGGTCTTGTCATGCTGCTGTCACCTCCAGGCTCTGTCATTGTGCCGCCCTATGGTCTCGTCATGCTGCTGCCAACTCCAGGCTCTGTCATTGTGCCGCCCTATGGTCTCATCATGCTGCTGCCACCTCTAGGCTCTGCCATAGTGCTGCCCTATGGTCTTGTCATGCTACTGCCATCTCCAGACTCTGTCATTGTGCCGCTCTGCGGCCTGCATAGGCTTCCTCCACCTCCAGGCTCTGTCATTGTGCCGCCCTATGGTCTTGTCATGCTGCTGCCACCTCCAGGCTCTGTCATTGTGCCGCTCTTTGGTCTCATCATGCTGCTGCTACATCCAGACTCAGGCATTGTGCCGCTCTGAGGCAGTGATTCTAATAGTGATGCCTGTGAGCTGCATGTCATACTGGATAACAGTATTAAAAGCGTGAAGTGCTTCAGCTCACCACGTATGCAGCACGGACCAGGCATGGACCTCGCCCCAGGTAATATACAAGAAAGGAAAATGTCCAGTGCAAGAGACTCAGGAACTCAAGGTTTATTGGGCCATGACAAAATCCTTCTCGGAAGGTGAAGAAAAATCCCCCATTCTGGCTTTATACTAAGGGTCTGTGTAATCTTGAGTTTAAGTGTGTTGAAACTTCTCAACTGAGCCTGTCTTATGGAATGCTTTTCCCTTTGTAGGTCTAGGAGGGCAAACCACACAACCAAAAGACAGTGACAACTTTTCTTTGCTGATGCTGCCGATATTACTGCCACTAGGCATCATGCTACTGTTACTTGTACTGGACTTGCCCACCGAGCTGCTACTGCCACCAACATGTTTTCTAGCAGACGGCATGGCAGGTGTGCTTTTTCTCTACCCCTTTTTCTGCCAACCATTCCTTTGAAGAGAAAATATATGTAATTTGTCCTTAAGTGCATATCCCACGTTCACTATAAACCCTTTTAGTACATATTTTTACTATTTTTTCAAGTCAGCCCACTGCTTTGCTCAGCTTGCTTTGTAATGTAATGTGACAGCTTTTATTTTTCAGTGATACTCCAGGGATCTTCAATGAACCAACTGGACACAGTGATGAAGGTGACAGGAGATCACTGTCTGAGATCAGCCGCATGCTCATTGCTTTGCTTGGTTTGCTTTGTATTGTAATGTGCTAGCATTTATGGGCTTGTTACTGCTGGAATCTATAGTGCACCAACTGGACACAGAATTGCAGGCGACTATTTGTGATCAGACAGTGACAGGCCACTATTCTCAGTTTGCTTTCTATTGGATTGGGAAGGCTTTAGGGAATCAGTAGTTTCTATCTGCTCTGTCGCAGTTTTTTCTTCAACATTTAAGCCACAATGCAGTGCATAGGGTTTTTGTCAGCTTGTTAAACCCACTCCTATGCTTTTCACTGATCTGGGAGCTGTATGGTCTGGGAGCTGTATGTTCCATAATGCAAGGAATGATTGGATAACCCGAGTCTTGTAATCTTGCTGCTAGCTGCAATCTATACTGGGCAACTGCAATGTATACTGGGCAACCATGACATCATCTCAGTGTTCCACTTCCAAAACACCATGTGTTCCTTATTCCTTCTATTAATAATAGCATAATTTTCCAGGCTCGCGCGAGCCTTGTAAAGTTCAAAAGTTCTATGAGCCCAATTTAACCTAAAGTTGTGAGCAAGATCAGTTTTACAGAGCTTGGCTCGCTCATCTCTACTACCAATAATTAAGTATTATGTTGCCAGGCAATCTACATAGCCATGCCTCTGGCATGGTTGTATAGGGACTTATTCATAGCAGGCCTGGGGTTCTTCAGAAAGAACCCAGCTGCCATGCATACCGGTCTATACTTATTGATCTTGTTGCTGGACTGCAGATCTGGTAGGAGACCCCTTCAGTCCCATTATATGTAGGGAGTCATATTATGACTCCAGCAGGGTTAATTGCCAGGAACTCTGGTTTATCCACTCCTAGCTGTTGACGCAGGGTCCCGGCTGTCATTTTGGACAGTTAGGCCGCACGATCCAAGCATGGGAGACGCATACCGAGGGTTAAGGCTACCGCTGATCATTACTACTCTCTTGCAATAGGACCAGCTAAATGACGAAAACAGTGAAAGTAGTACCTAAAAGTGTTGGCAGAGGGATACAGTGAGTGTCCGGTTGCTTGCATCCTGAAAATTTCAAACATGGCAATTCATAAGAAGAAGGTCAAGCAACCAATATTAGGGAAAACAAAACTGAAGACTAGCAAAGGGCAAAAACAGTTGTCCACTGCCCATAGACAGAGATGACCATCATCTCATCCGAACATCACTAAACAACCTTAGGATGACATTGAGTTGCCCAAAATCTGGTTTTCTAATAGAGACCTGAAGAGAGCTACTAGTCACATTGCCTTGCACCCACTGTAAAGTTTGGTGGAGCACTGGTGATAATCTGGGGATCCTTCAGAAAGGCTTAAATTAGGCAGATTTGTATTTGTGAAGGACACATGAATCATGCCAAATACAAGGTGTATCACTCACGTTTCAGAAGACATGAACTCCGTTGGATGTGGATCTGCTGGACCTGTGTGGCAGATGACTTGGACCATACCAGAGAGCAGAGTCTAAGGTGCCGCTGGTTTTCACCAGAGCCCGCCGCAAAGCTGGGTGGACTTGTTGCAGCAGGCAGCACCCAGGTTGCTACCCCTGGCATGACTCGACCACACAGGCGGCTGAGGAGATGCAATGCACAAGAGGGATAAGGCAGCTCATAGTCAGGATAGCAGAAGGTCAAGGCATAGTCAAGACGTGGCAGGAGGTCAGTAGGCAGGGAGCAGAGGAGCAAGGTCAAATCACAGAGCAAATGATCAGATACAGGGTAAGGCAACTCTCAGGAATTCTTTCTCTCAGGTACAAGGCAACAAAGATCCAGCAGGGAAGCGAGGAGGGTGGAGGGATTTATCAATGAGCCACAGGTGAATTTCACTAACGAGCGCACTGGCCCTTTAAATCTTAAAGCTCCGACGTGGGCACCATAAAGGACAGGGACACGCGTGCCAGAGCAAAAAGGTAGAGGCTGGGGTAGGAGAAGCACCAGGTGAGTGACAGACAGGGGCTCACATGCGGGCGTGTCCTGTGATGTCCCAGCCCCGCCGGCAGCAGCAGGTATCGGGACCATGCACTCACGGCCAGCACGTAACATAACACAAGGTTATCCTGGAAAAACAGCTTTCTTCTGCTATGACAATGTTCCCCAACTGTGAGAATTGTTTTTTTTTCCCAGTAGGACAATGCTCCATTGCACACAGCCAGGTCAATCAAGGTGTGGATGGTAGACAACCAGATCAAGACCCTGTCATGACTAGACAATTATCCAGAGCTGAATCCCATTGAAAAACTCTGAAATTTGATTAAGTAGAAGACAGATGGTCACAAGCCATTAAAGCTGAACTATTCCAATTTTTAGTGCCATGAGTGGATAAAGTCACTTAACAGCAATGTAATAGACTGGGGGAGAGCATGTCAAGACACAAAACAACAAAAGTTGTTGTTATAAATCAAGGTCATTCTACCAAATATTAATTTTCCGTCCCCATATCCCATCCCCATTTTCTGCCCCTATATCCTGTTCCAATATCCGATCTCATATCCTGTCCCCCTATCCAGACCTCATATCCCAAACTCATATCCCATCCCAATATCCTGTCCTCATATCTAATCTTCATTTGTAATCATATCCTGTCCTCAGCTGGGGCTGAGTTGTGATGAAGATATTGTAGGCTCAAAATAAAAGGGGTGTGGCTTAAAGGGTGGATGTGTCTTTTCAAGATGGGGCATGGAATGCTTAAAGGGTAGGTTAGGGTTAATTTAACTATTAAATATTTTTATTTGACACATAAGTAACATGTGTCCAAGTATTAGCGAAATATCTCCAGACGTACGGAACTTATGCTGGAACATACATTTCCCATAGATTTGCATTGGACTTTAAACAAAAACCCCAACCCTCGCAAATTGGGGTAAGTTAGAGTTAAATTAGCTATCCTATATTTTTGTGGTCATACATATCAGTAACATGTGAGCAAGTTTCTTGTTAATATCTTTAGCCGTTTGGAAGTAAAGCTGGAACATACATACACACATATATACACACACAGACACAAACACATTAAGTTTTATATATATAAAGATAAAACTCAGTGAGGGGCATTTATCAAAACCTAGAGAAAAGTAGAGTAAAATTTGACCAGTTGCCCATAGCAACCAATCAGATTGTTTCTTTCATTTTTCAAAAGGCTTCTGAGACATAGAAGAAGCGATCTGATTTTTTGCTATGGGCAACCGATCAACTTTTCATCAACACAGGTATTGAAAAATTTCCTCCAATGTGTATATGTATGTATGTTCCAGGCTCACTTCCAAATGGCCAAAGATATTTTGTTGAAACTTTGTACACATGGAAGGCTGGGTTCACATATATCAGGTGTCTGGCATAGTTTCCCTCCAGGGTGCCCCGGAGGGAAACTAATGCTAGAACTGATCCCATTGATTTTAATGGGACAGTTCACAATCATCCAGCATCTCAATTTTGATGCAGGATGATTGGACACGCTGAGTTCCAGTGACAGGGGAACTCAGCTTGCTGTCCAAAAACAATGGATGCCAATGCCATACAACTGATGACAACTTGGCATATGTAGCCAGTGGATAAATGCAGTGCACCTAGCAAATTAAATTAAGGCAGTGGAAATTTATCATGGTTTTAAACAGATGTTTCAGAAGTCTCACATTACCTTTTTCAAGTGCTCACAAGGGATCAGTGAGGGGTTTAAATACACAACCCTAAGTCGCAGTGACATCAAGTGATTAGCATATAAAATTATGCTTACATATAAAAGATAAAAAATATACATATTTTACAATACATATATTTACAAAAGGTTCAAAAAATTCATAAATAGAAATGCTTGTAAAGTATCCCTAGGGCATAAAGTTCACTTTCAGATGCATATGATCATATAAAAAATCATGTAAGTATATGGTACCAGTGCTAACAGTGCTAAATCCCCTCCTGTGTGTCCAGCCTCAGTAAAGTGTTTCCACCTCCTATTGTCAAACCACTTTACTAAGGCTGGACACACAGAAGGGAATAAATATGATTATGGATCACTTGCTGCCTCTAAAATGAGCTGGAGATAGACTGGCTAAACTTCAAAGATGAGAACTGAAATAGATCTATGAATTAGATACCTTGAATCCCAAGGGTCTAAATGTTGAGTTCATTGTAACCCATAAAATGATGAGGTAATTACCTGTTTAGCCCATATATTTAATACTGCCCCATATTGATATACATTTGATTAAGTAATTTGTCTGCTACATTTTTTTTCTTTTGCTTTTTTTTTAAATTAAATTTTGAAGTTTGAAACCTGGACCAGACTGTCTGCCTTTGACACATCCTAAGCTCGCTCCCTTACTTAGCATAATCATTGCCTTAAACTCCACGTCCTAGTGATGTGGAGTCACATGCTCTGTGATTGCAGCGCTCTGTATGCAGAGCGCATGCGCCTAAAGCTTTCACCCAGCTCTCATGTCCTCATGACGTGAGAGCTCTGCATACGGAGAAAGCTCTGGCCATTGTTACTGCACATTCACTGATCCCTTGCTACACCCAGAAGTCGGGAGTAGCGAGGCTTCAGCAAGAGGGTGAAAGCTTTAGGCAGATTCGCTCTGCGTCAGAGGCAGACAGCTGGCGGGGGCCCAACCTTTAAGCGCAATGCTGGGGACAAACTGCGAAACTTTACCGGGACATAACTCAGTGACAATTGGAAGATGAAAGTAGGTGACCCCTCACTGGATTCCTGTTCACTCACACTATAACCAAGTGTATTGGGTTTAGTGTGGGTGAACCTGGCTTTAAACCCCTTACTGATCATTTCTCAGCACTTGAAAAAAGTGATGTGAGGATACTGAAACGTTGTCTATTTTACACTATAGAATAATCCACCACCTTGATTTTATTATTTCGGTGTACTGCATTTATCCACTGGCTATTGTGTTGGACCGGGTAACCATAGTCCTATGCATGTCTAGTTAACGACAGTGATAATGACATAGGCTAAACTTTTCTAAGGATTTACTTTACAGAAACATTAATCCAAATACAGTACATCAATCAACAAAAATGAAAAGGATTGTTACGGAACAGGATGTGGATCCTCTAACCTGTGTGGCTGATTATTTGGACCGTATCGGGGAGCGGGGTCTAAGGTGCCGCTGGTCTTCACCAAAGCCCGCAGCAAGGCAGGATGGGCTTGCTGCGGCAGACGACACCCAGGACGCTACCCCTAACATGGCTTGACCACACAGGTAGCTTGGCTAGGCGAGGTACTGAAGGATAAGGCAGAAGTGTAGTCAAGCATAACAGAAGGTCAAGGCAGGTGGCAAAGGTGTGAAGTCAAATAATGTAGCATAAGGTCTGGATACACGGGTAAGGCAACAGGCAATATGTAATGCTTAATCTCAGGCTAGGGGCACTGGAAATCTGGCAGGAAAGTTTGGGAGGTGAAGCGACTTTAAAATGTAGTCAGGTATAACAGCTAATTATGGGCATACTGACCCTTTAAATTTCAGAGCTCTGGCACGCTCGCCTTAGGAGATGGTGATGCACACTCCAGAGCTGAGATACAGAGGAGGAGGCGGTAGCGAGGCATGGTGAATGACGGGCTGCAATTCGCATGCGGGCGTGTACCGCGATGCGAATCCCAGCCCTGACAGCAGTCGGAATTCAGGGACCATGCGCTCACGGCCGGTGCTTGCAGCCGGAACGCAGTGTGTGACAAGGATTAGACTGCACCAGAGCCACAGACTATTATAAATATACTGATTGTAACCTGATATGCTTACTTTTATATCTCCAAAATATTTCACTGAGAGAACTGACTATTAAGAGCAGACAGTTAAGTAATTTGGATAGGATACGTGGTCATAAGGAACACTCCAGCCAAAAATGGAAAATCAGCTATCTCATTGTGTTTAGATATGTTAATTACTGATACATTTTAAAAGCTCTGTTCTTCCTGTTATTTTCTGTAACTATATATTTTCCACATCACATTCGTGTGGCAGTCATCTCCCAGAAACACATTTCTCCAGAGGAGCTGTACAGTAATTCTTCATTTCTATACTTGTGTCAGTTGACAGGTGCACATAACTAACCTTTCCCTAGTCCTTGCCCCCATCAGTACAGAGCAGGGTACAGGTTGGTTGCGTACGCCTTCATAGCCTTCAAGGTAGCTACCGAGGGAGTAGTTACCCTAGCCAGGTGGTTGGACACTGACTTTCAGGTGTAATAGCTGCCACTAGAGAGACAGGTGCTCTTCCTTCTGTAAGGGGGAGGGGGGCATGTAATTTGCATAATTTCCTCATAGCTGCTGGCCAGCAATATTCCTTATAGCAGCTGGAGGGCTCTATATGAAAAAACAATCCCACACATAAGTAAGTGCTAATCCAGCTCACCTGCTGCAGTGAACAAGACCAAAGTTCATCAGTAGTTAAAAAGTAGTAAGTCCGGCACTTGGGGTAAAGCTTCACATTTATTGTAGAAACATATAAAAGCAAAAATTCAACAGTGAAACAAAGTCTTAGACATCATGGAAAGAGTACATATCACTAGATCAACACGTTTCAAGCTACATTTGTCCAAACCCACCCCACTGTCCAGCAGCTAACTTGTACGTAAGGAGTCAATGTAAAGTAATGTGACATACTTGAGGCATTATTATCCTGGCAGTTCAGGCTTAAACTATGGCCTCATGACTCAAAACACATCTTATTTATTGTAAATAAATGAAGGAAGTACAACCACCAAACCTAATACGGTACAGCAGATAATGTATATTCCTATGTATAACAAAAGTGTTAGTGTTAGTGTTAGACTCATTAAAAAAAATGCTTTTACTTTAACTTTTCTGACATTACCTGCTTTATGCCTATCATTCAGTTTGGACAAGGTTTGGAGTATTTGATTCTGTCTTTTGGTGTGAACACCAAGAGGAGCTGCTACTGCTATATACCACCATGCCTAATAATATGCCTGTTGAGAGTTGTGTCTATGGGTGCACAACCCCCCTTTGAGGAGTGTGTTTGCTATTATTGGGGAAACCTTGTAAGTCTTCTCACACACAGGGGAGAGCTTCTATTGTGCTTTTATCTTTCATGCATAACATAGGGAAGAAACATATAACCTTGTCTTGACAGTGTAATACAATCAAAATTAGCAACAGGAATGAAAAATGGCAAAACTGTAAGATACATGCGTCCATTAATAGAGCCCACATATGTTGAGAAGTAGGGATAAATAAATCCAGCATGCCATAGAGCCCCGGAGTAATTATATGAGAGGTCCTATGGAATAAAGGACTGAAGTTTGTTAGACTGAAGTGTAAAAAGAAATATAAATGCTTTCCAAAAATGAGCGCTTGATTTCTCTTGAAGGCTTTCAGATGAGCATTTCTTTTTTAGCTGCATGATGACTAAGACTTTATGCCACATAAATGAAGTGAATCTAGTTACTAAATTCCGAATCTGTTTTCTTTTCACTTATGCTGTGTTCTTTGTTAACCCCTTCTTACAGATGGAGGTATATATACAGTAGGTCCATAATAGCATTGCCTTGCCGCAAATGAACGTATATATGTATATCAGCTGTGCAGGCAGTGATCGGTGTTGGAAACCGGCTGCGCTCCTATCCTGACAGTTAACCCCTTCAATGCTGCTGTCAATGTGACTGAAGCATCAATCAGTATGACAGAAGGAGGGAGCTCCCTCAGTCCTCCATCGAGACTCTGCAATGTGATCGTGCTGTCCCATTGGTAGCCATGGCAACCAGAGACCTCCGAACAGCCTCTGGTTACCTGTCTACAGAAGCTGATCTCTTTGGGGTACTTAGGGTACGTACAGGATGTTGCGCAGATTTGATGTGCAGGATTTGTAACTGCAGATTAGAAACTGTGCTCTGTCATTAAGTTTACATTAAAATCTGCAGCAGAAAATCCTGTGCATCAATTCATGTGCATCACATCTGCACAGGATCCTGTATGTGTGAACGTACCCTAAGACAGAGTCGGATCTACTATTCCTGCCATCGTAACACTGACTGACAAAATACATTTCATTACCGGTCTGTACTTTTATGTCAAGTTCCCTAATGTGACAGTAAAAAAGTAAAAATAATAAATTCTTTTTTAAGCCCCCTATAAAGAATATACACATATTTGATATTACTGTGTCCATGACAACTCAAGCAGTAAAACTGTCACATTATTTAATCTGTATGATGAATGCCATGAAAAAAAAATTGTCAAATTAACAGCTTTATGTTATTAAAACATATTTGATTGAAAAATTTTTCTTGTCATATGACATATTACAGAAATAAAAAAAAGAAATAAATGATACAGAAAAACTCCACAATACGTATGGAAGGAGAACAAAATTAAAAGAAAAACAAACTGGAAAACAGACGTATAAAGCAGGAAAACATCTTTTAGCACAAGACAAACAGCAAGGCAAATGGTTAGAGGGCAAGGGGTGATTGCGTGTAGGTACACACCCAGGCAGAGTACGAAGGTATAAGATGCATCACTACACTAGTGGAGGAGGAAAGAGATTAGTCCCCCAAGGTGTCCCCATGGGAATTCAAGCAGTACCATTCCGTCAAACTGAAGGGTCTAACAATGCCAGCTATTTCATACTCTGTGTACTGAGAAACAAAAATAATTTATCAAAAAGAATCTTTGAGTTTTGCTGTTTTTGTGTCGCTCAGTATCCAAACTATCTACTGTGCATAATAATTTAAGTTGGGCCACCACCGTTGCTCACGTAGGTGTGGTAGTCAACAACCAAGAAGCAAACAGGCACCGGAGCGCCAGAATAATATGTACCATTTTGGGGAACCTTGGGGAGGGCTAGATGACTGTGTTCAGGGGGGCGGAGTTGATGGAAGAGGAATGTTTGCGGCCAAAATGGTAGAGGTATGTCCCATGTGTCTCGGATATAGAGTAAGAGGTATGTAAGAGGGTCGTCAAGTTCCAAGGCGCAGCCAAGGCTGATTCCAAATCCGTAATTGTATGGAAGGAGGAACTGTGGATCCAGTCTATCACAAAACAAAAAAGTTAATACCGGCGGATATTAGGGAAGTTAAGCCCTCCCTCCTGCTTACTCGGCATCAGCTTATGCAGCGCTATGTGTGGGTGCTTCCCCGCCCATATAAACTTAGTGAAGGCCATGGTAAGTAAGCGGACATCATTATGGCGCAGCAATAATGGCATTGTTTGCATCGGCTATAGAAGGCGTGAGAAGCTGATCATCTTGATCAGGTGACACCTGCCTATGAAGGTAAGAGGGATCCATGCTCATTTCCACCGGAATTTTTAGAGAATAGGGCGGGGTAAAAATGTAGGCGATGTAGAGAATAAGGAGTTGTGCCCACTTTAATCCCCAGGTATGTGATCGAGGAAGACACTGTACATATGCCCAGGTCACATACAACAGGGAACCATCTAGGGGGAGGTACCGAGAGGTAGTAGCTCCGACTTGGTGATATTAATTTTATACCCTGAGAAGCACCCAAAAGATACCAGAAAATCTAGCACACCCCGCAATGAAGAACCTGGGTCATTAATGAATAAGAGCACATCATCAGCAAACATTGTTAATTTTACTTCCGAGGAACCCACCTTAATACCAGAGCAGAGGGAGGAACTAAGTAAATGTCTGGCCAAGGGCTCCAAGGCTAGATCAAAGAGAAGGGGCGAGAGTGGACATCCCTGACGGGTGCCCCGAGAGAGAGGAGAAGACAATATCCCTGGTGTATACACCCTTTCTATCGGTTCCTTATAGATGCCAGAATAGTAATTAAGGAATCGCCCACTGATACCAAATTGCTCCAGCACCAGCCACAACCAGTTCCAACGCACGTTATCAAATGCTTTTTCAGCGTCTAGGGACAGTAAAGCTGGTCTATCGTCAGGGTGTGGCTGGTGATGGAGGTGGTCCAAGACAGCAAGTACCGTATATATATATACATATATTTATGGTAGCTGAGCGATTCCTAATAAACCCTACCTGATGGGCACCCACTAGACTTGGCATAAACTGAGACAAGCGATCCACCAAAATCTTTGAGAGTATCTCTCTGTCTTGGTTTATCAATGAGATTGGGGATGTAAGAGCCAGGATCGGTTAATTCCTTCCCTGGTTTGGGGAGTATTTTAATATACACTAAGGAGGCTTCCTTAGAGACCCGCCTGGTGTCAAGACCGGCACCAAAGACATCCTTAAGCTCCGGGGATAATTGGGGTAACAGGGCTTTATAGAACTCTCCTGAGTAACCGTCAGGTCCTGGGGCCTTACCATTGTGGACACCAGATGGTAGCCTGGATTTCCTCCTCTGTCACAGGGGCATTTAGGATGCCTCTCTGATCCATCGAGAGGCTAGGCGTTTTGAAAACTCTCCCCATCGAGAGATCAGAGGGAGAATCATTATAAAGGGTCTCATAAAAATTAGCAAAGATTTTTCAGGGTGCCCTTTTCATCTCTCTATTGTGTTTGCTGAGATGGCACCCTGCGGCCCTTGGCTAAGCGTGCCATGAGTCGTCCCGCTTTGTTGCCATCGTTAAACAGATCCTCTTCAAAATGGGAACAGTGGAACCTTTCTCTTCTGTTTAGCCATGGTTCGAAGTGGGAACGAGACAGTTTCCATTCCTCTGGGCATCAGTGGGGCAGCTGATAAAGAGAGCATGAGCTGCGTGTAGGCACTTACTGGCCTCATGAAATTGTAGCTGGGATGTGCGCTTGAGTGCGGACAAATGGGCTATTAATTTTCAACTCATGATGGCTTTCCCCAGATTCCCAGTATAACTGTGGGTCAGAACGGTGTGCAGCATTATCGCCAAAACTCAGGCCACCATGCACAAAGTAGATCAACAAAGGACCCATCTTTCACCAGGAAAGAGGTCTGATCCCTTCAGGGGAAAACGTCGGAGTGATAAGACCACCAGAGTAAGGTCAGATATAGCCAGATCCCCCATGCGCACTGATAGCACACGGTCACCCATTCTGGGGTTGATTAAAAAAATAGTCAATCTGTGACCACGATAAATGGATATGGGAGAAGTGGGTAAATTCCCTATAATCCAGAAAGGACATCCTCCAGGTGTCTGTCAGATCAAGTTGATCAAGGAAAGCAGGAAGGACACAGTCACGGACTTGGGCGGGAGTAGTGGGAGAGTGGGTCCCTTCCTATCCACTAACGGATCCAAAATTGTATTAAAGTCACCCCCTAATAATTTTCAGTGCTGATTATCATTGTGAACCCTGTCCGCTATATCCCTGAAGAGTGGCCTATTCTCCCCATTGGGTGCGTATATGTTGTAAATACTAAATACATCCCCACAATGATCCAACTGGATATACAAAACCCTCCTATCTGTATCATGAGTGTGGGATAAAAGGGTGTAAGTAAAGGACATGTGGAGTAATGTTAGAACACCCGCCTTGCCCTCGACAGTGGGCGAACCATAAACGTGCCCGCATCCTGAAGAAATATTCCTGAAACAAATGCTTCTCCTGCAAAAGTACTATATCTAGTTTGTAATGTTTTAGAAAAAGGAGTAAGAGCTGCTGCTTGTGAGGGGAGCGGAGGCCCTTAAAGGGGTTATGCACCATAAGGTGATTTTAGTACCTACCTGGCAGATAGTAATGGACATGCTTAGGAAGGATCTGCGCTTATCTTGGGGCTAAATGACTAAGTCAAGAGATTACCATAACACTGTGGCTAGCTTTTTGTGAACTTGTATTTCCTGTTTGACTGTTCTTTTTTTACTACAAATCCCACAATTCTATTTTCCTCCTCCCCACAAATCAGCCACCCCACCTGTTGAAACATAAATGAGCTGCAGACCTGTGGTTTTCAATCAGGGTGCCTCCAGCTGTTGCATTAGTTGCAGATTGATCCCTCCACCCATTGAAGCAGACAGGCTCCCTGTCATCAGCTGACTAGTGAGTCAGGTCTCGGCCACATTGCAAGCTGAGAAAAATCCGAGACAGCAGTCATTTTGTATGCTGGTAAAAATAAATAGTGAGGTGAAAATCACAGAAGAGAGAAAACCATCACACACAGGTACAGACACTATATTATGACCTACACTAACTTTACAGCCCCTGTAGCATAGTGAAATAAAAAACATTCCCGAAATACCCCTTTAACATTCCAGGTTATAGGCATAACCATGGCAGAAGGTCAAACCAATGATTTCAGAGAAAGATCACTGGCAGTATGAGCATCTAATGAGTAAATCAGGAGCAGCAGCAGGGACCCGATCATCCTAAGTACAAAATGAAAAGAACATGCATGGATAATGTTAAAAACAGTATATGGAAGGGTTAAACCCATAAGTACAATAACAATAACAGGATCAAATGTGCAACTGAAAATTTAAGAACCCAAACAAAACAAAAGGAAAAAAATGTCCACATCAAAATAGAGAACACACTCCCCCCCGGCCATTCCCTAGAGGTGGCCCCCACTTGGCCTCTTACAAGAGTAACTGCCATACAGCACATCAAGACACAGACTAGGGTAAAAAAGTGAAGAAGGACAGGCATGGCATAAAGAAAGAGAGGGAAAAAAACAGGAGAGGCACAGCATGGAATAGAAGGGGAAGTCAGGAGGTAGGTAAGGATAAAGGGTTAAACCTGACCAATGAAGCTTCGTCAGTTCCAGGTGAGGAGAAGGCAGGGGGCAAACCTGAAAAAGTCCACCAGAATGCAGTGACAGTCCTTTGGTCAATCAGGGGAGGAGTGACGGCTACTGTCTCAGCGACGTCTGGGAGAGTGAGGCCTCTTGCGGCACTCCTTTGGCTCTGGGGAGCAAGTAGAGTCCCTGGTCACTGACCTGGAGCAGCGATCCTCACCGGGCGAGCGGGATCTACTCTCTGTTCGACTGGAAAGTCCGGGACGGTTCTGTGAGGAGGCTGGATCTGTATCCAGGGCTGTCATAGCGGCCTCCAGGGTTTTGTAGACTGATGTGGTATCATCTGCGTGGAATACCCGGAGAAGGGCAGGATATTGCAGCTGGAAGTGATGATGGGCTTTGAAGAGAGAAGTGCATATGGTGCTGAAGGCTCTTCTCCTTTTTGCCACTTCCACCAAGTAATCTTCAAAACGTAATGCCTTGGATAATCAGCGGCTGGGGGTGCCAATAGGTTCTCAATGTCTCCACTTTGTCATTAAAGTCTAGCAGGCATAGAATAACCTGGCGAGGTCAGTGCGCCAAAGCGTTGGACTTCTCCTGGGAAGAGGTAACAGCAGGGCCAATGTAGTGAACACTGCTGCTGGGGTGAGACTTGCCTAGTGCTCTGGGGAGATCTCGCTCACAAAAGCGCTGCAGATCCTGGGGGCGACAGATTCTCTTACCTAGACAATGCGTATATCATTGCGGTGAGACCTATTTTCTAGGTCTTCCAGCTTGTCCGCCATTCTTGACAGTTCAGACTCAGCAGATTGCAGGCAGTGCAACACGGCAGGTTCTCCATCCTCCAGCGAGGAAATTCTGTTCTCCACCTCCTCTAACCTGGTGAAATGGTCAGCTGCCTCTAACTGCAGATTTTTAAGGGCAAGCCTGAGGGTGTCTTCAACAATTAGCTGCACAATGTGCTGGGCCACCTCCACTGCCAGGTGATGGTAATCAATGTCCAAATGATAAGGGTTTAATGGGTGGGCACTTGCCTGTGGGGCCTATGGAGTGCTGGCTGAGGTTCCTGAAGCTGTGGGTGAGCCGACTTGGCAGCTGTCATCGCAGGAGAGACTGATGCGGTGGCCATGTTGGGAGCGCAATGAGGCATCAGCGCAGGTGCCTCCGGACCCGTACTGGCTTTCAGACTGCCACACTGTTCAAAGCGGTCCATGCTGGGAGCCGACAGGAGGTTGGGGAGCAGGTGGGGACCCCTTATCTCAGATCACCAGCAGATACAGTGCAGGTAAGGGCCGACGGGTGCAGAATCTTTCTTACTCAGCACCTGCATCCCCTGCACCGGAACCAGAAGTCAACAGGTTTATGTTAATGCAGCCTGTGTAAAACTCAAATATTAAATTATCACAACGTCAGATGTATCCAAAAATGGTACCATTAAAAGGATTACGGCTATAAATATAAAATATAAAAGGATTAAATATAATAAACCATAACATAAAGTACATAAATGATATTTTGCCATAATCATAGAATAAAGTTACCATGCCATTTATACTGAATGGGGAACACTGTAAAATAATAAATAAACTCACCAAAATTACTGCTTTTTGGTTATCCTGCCCCTGCAAAAAGTTAATAAAAAGTGATTTAAAAAAGTCAACATGCCCCAAAATACTACTAAATACTGCAACCTATCCCATTAAAAACAAGCCCTCACACAGTTCCATTGGTAAAAAAAAAAAAAAAAAAAGTGTGTATATATATATATATATATATATATATATATATATATATATGATAAGCCTCGGGGGTGTAGGGTAGCTGGAGTGTTGCTGAGCAGGTATCAGGGGTTTATTAACCCTTGTCACTCGTGATGCCAGGGTGAGGGTTAAATGCTGAGGTAACATTGGGCCTATCGCCACCCTTCCCAAGAGCGAGAGGTGAGTGCAGAATAACTGATTGTCCACAACCAGTGCTTAGCTGAAAACTTGTAGAAACTTTACTGAAGATTTTCTGTAACATGCAGCAGTAACAAGAGTCCAGATAACAGAGTCTATATACAGCTGAAGCAGCGATTGTCAGGTGGTTGGGACCTTGTAAGTTCTCTTTAGTTTAGGAGGATTTTGTAGCATAGATCTGCTGGATTTAGGGGTAGGTTTAGGTCCAGTGGTCTTGCGGAGATAGCGGGGAATGATAAGAACTCACAGTCTTTAGCGTAGGCCGAGGCCGCAAGGCATAGGCCTAGTAATCGTCTTTGTAAGTTGCGGAGGTCCTACCTCATCCGGAGTCAGCAACCCAAAAGAGAGAGAATAATGGCTGCAGCTCCCTTATATGGGCAGGGGCTGAGCGGTTTTGGATTGGTCCAAACAGCTGTCACTCACCATTACATTGCATTGTGGGTGAACACCTGACACAAGAACCACCAAAGGTCCTTCAACAAACCATAGAGTCTGAACCCAAGTCACCTGACCTAAGGTCCTGCAACGCTAACAGGTAGACATTTAAAGGGGTACTCCAGTGCTTAGACATCTTATCCTCTATCCAAAGGATAGGGGATAAGATGCCTGATCGTGGGAGTCCAGCTGCTGAGGACCCCCGGGATCATGCACGTGGCACCCCGTTTGAAATCAGTCCGCGAAGCGTGTTCGCTCCAGGACTGATTACTGGCGACTACAGGGCGGGCGGCGTGTGACGTCACGCCCCCACCCCCGTGTGATGTCACGCTCCGCCCCTCAATGCAAGCCCACGGGAGGGGGTGTGATAGCTGTCACTCCCCCTCCCGTAGACTTGCATTGAGGGGCGGAGCGTGACATCACACGGGGGCAGGGGCGTGACGTCACACGCTGCCCTGTAGTCGCCGGTAATCAGTCCCGGAGCGAACACACTCCGGGGACTGATTACAAAAGGGGTTCCGCGTGCATGATCCCAGGGGGTCCCCAATGGCGGGACTCCCGCGATCAGGCATCTTATCCCCTATCCTTTGGATAGGGGATAAGATGTCTAAGCAACGGAGTACCTCTTTAACCTCTTAAGGACCAGGCACGTATGAGTACTTCCCTGCGCCCTGGGTCTTAAGGACCAGGCACGTATGAGTACTTCCCTGCGCCCTGGGTCTTAAGGACCAGGCACGTATGAGTACGTCCGTGGGAATTTCGGTCCCCGGACCGGACCGGGGTGCCTGCTGATATCGATCAGCAGGCACCCCGCGCAAATGCCCGGGCGGGTCATTAGACCCCCACATGTTGGTGATCAGCGCAAATCGCAAGTGAATTCACACTTGCGATTTGCGCGATTCCGGGTCCTTATGGGTCTATGGTGACCCGGTGACCCGGAATATAAGGGGGATCGCGGGTGTCTGAGACACCCACAATCCCACTGAAGAGATAGGAGTGAGGTGGCAGGGGTGCCACCCCTCCTATCCCTGCTATTGGTAGTCTAGACGTTAACTTTCGTTTTCCCCGTCCTGCCCACCCACAATAGGCGGGGCAGAACGGGGAAACGACAGACGACCGGCGCCGGAGTCCACTTACCGATCTGCGGAGGCTGCGGGCGACGATCGGCGTCGGAGATCGGCGGGCGGCGATGTCATGCAGCAGGCTCCCTGGATCCGACGGAAGCCGGTAAGTTGCCTAGCAACATCTGGAGGGCTGCAGTCCGAGACCACTATATAGTTGCAAAACTACAACTCCCAGCATGGCCAGACAGCTGTTTGGGCATGTGGGGAGTTGTAGTTTTGCAACAGCTGGAGGGCTATAGTTTGAGACCACTATATGGTAGTCTCTGAACTATAGCCCTCCAGATCTTGCAAAACTACAACTCCTAGCATGCCCACACAACTGTTTGCTGTCTGGGCATGCTGAGATTTGTAGTTTTGCAGCATCTGGAGGGCCACAGTTTGCAGTGGTCTCTATACTGTAGCTCTCCAGATGTTGCAAAACTGCAAATCCCAGCATGCTGGGAGTTGTAGCTGCGATCCCTCCAGCTGTTGCATAACTACATCTCCCAGCATGCCCTTCGGTGATCAGTACATGCTGGGAGTTGTAGTTTTGCAACAGCTGGAGGCACACAGGTTGGAAAATATTGAGTTAGATAACAGGACCTAACTGAAGGTTTTCCAACCAGTGTGCCTCCAGCTGTTGCAAAAGTACAACTCCCAGCCTGCATGGTCTGTCAGTACATGCTGGGAGTTGTAGTTTTGAAACAGCTGGAGGTTTGCCCCCCTCATGTGAACGTACAGGGTACATTCACACGGGCAGGCTTACAGTAAGTTTTCTGCTTCAAGTATGAGCTGCGGCAAATTTTTCGCCACAGCGCAAACTCCTAGCAGGGAACTCACTGTAAACCTCCGCCAGTGTGAACGTACCCTAAAAACACTACACTACACTACACTAACACATAATAAAGGGTAAAACACTACATATATACACCCCCTTACACTGCCCCCCCCCAATAAAAAATGTAAAATGTATTGTACGGCAGTGTTTCCAAAACAACATTTCTGGACAGCCACTGACTGTCCAGGCATGCTGGGAGTTTAGCAACAGCTGGAGGCACCCTGTTTGGGAATCACTGGTGTAGAATACCCCTATGTCCACCCCTATGCAATCCCTAATTTAGTCCTCAAATGCGCATGGCGCTCTCTCAATTCGGAGCCCTGTCGTATTTCAAGGAAAAAGTTTAGGGCCACATATGGGGTATCTCCTTACTGGGGAGAAATTACGCAACAAATTTTGGGGGGCTTTTTCTCCTTTTACCCCTTATGAAAAGGAAAAGTTGGGGTCTACACCAGCCTGTTAGTGTAAAAAAAAAAAATTTTTACGCTGGTGTTGTCCTTTACTTTTTATTTTCACAAGAGGTAAAAGGAAAAAAAGAGCCCCAAAATTTGTAACGCAATTTCTCCTGAGTACGGAAATACCCCAGATGTGGGCGTAAAATGATCTGCGGGCGCATAACAAGGCTCAAGAGTGAGAGCGCACCATGTACATTTGAAGCCTAAATTGGTGATTTGCACAGGGGTGGCTAATTTTACAGCGGTTCTGACATAAACGCAAAAAAATAAATACCGACATGTGACCCCATTTTGGAAACTAAACCCCTCACGGAATGTAACAAGGGGTATAGTGAGCCTTAACACTTGTGAGAGTCATAGAAAGCTGAACCGCCAAACCTGTACCCCAGGTTGGTCACATTCAACAGGTAGGCATCCAACTCCTCTCTCCTGTCTGGACTGACAGTGCAGATCACATCTCGGAACATGCTAAAACCAATAAGAAATGTTAAGCTTCTGGCTGAGTCTGGCATCCTTGCTCTTAAACATCACCGACAGTTCCCCGCAGGATACCACCTGGGTTTTGGTGACATCATGGGTGGCGATGAGCAAGGATGCCAAGTCGACATCACGGCCCTCCAAAATGTCCTTCCTAAGGGCAAGACTGATGTAGTGCACCTGACTCGGGGGCTCGAGCATCCTACCAGAGGTGCTAGCCTGAGGATCATGTGCCAGGGGCACCAGCTGGAAACTGGGACCGGTTGGATAGGAGCCAGGAACGTGGCGGCCGCCGCGGCCTGTACAGCCTGAGCTTTGTCGCTGTCCATGGAGTCCAGTCTGGCCTGAAACCCCGAGACCGCATTAAGGACCGAGTTCATAATGTCATGCAGCTGCGTGACCGGGTTGTCCTCAGCAGTGGTGTCACCAGAGTCCTGACTGGAGCCGGCCTCAGGTTCAGCCATGAGCAATTTATAGAGCTCCGTATTTCTGGCGGAGGCCGGGTATGCCACCCCCTTTTTGCGCAGCTCGTCCATGAGCCTCGGGATGGTTCAGTTGCGGTACGCCCGACCGCTACCCCGTCAGAGCCTCTGCACGGTGTTGGTGCCAACTGAGCCAGGAGCGTCCAGACAGGTGATTTGGGCCAGAAAGGGGTTAATTGGCAGGTGAAAATGACCCCCAGCTTGCTGCACTGCACCGTGCAGCAGTGCAGGACCAGCAGACACTGCAGCAGTATGCCCTGAGAGGAAATTTTTAGAACACTCAATGCAGCAGGAGTGCTGGCCAACAGAGGGTTAACCTCTGAGCGCAGCATAGCAACATCGGCAGCGCCCCAGCTCACACAGAGCGGCGCGAGCCGTTGCCTGCCCTCCCCTAAAGCCATGCCCCTTCAGAGAAAAGCGGCCGTAAAGAACAGCCTCCCCTGCAAGGAACGTGACCGTCGGGTGTAGACACCCTCCAAGCGGCGTCCCCGCTACACAGCTATGCCGCGCTGGCCGCTCCTGAACCGGCGTTGCAACACACCGCGAAGCAGAATGCACCGTGAGGTACGTGGGAAACCAAGACCGAGGTCCCGTGAGTACCTGCACCCATCCCCGGAGGCCCCCACCTCCTGACACATGACGCGTAGCGTGCACCCCCCCCCCCCCCCCCCCCCCCCCGCTGCTGCAAGCGAGCAAAGCCCGCAGTGAGGGAGACACTGATCACAACAGAACTGGGCACAATTAGGAGTGAAATGAGAGGGATGTGACAAGAGCAGGGACCCCTTGGGGACAGCCGCTGGCACGGTGGCCAGTGACATGTAGACAACATAGCAGGGCTTAGACGGTGCTTACTTGACAAAACATCGGAGCGGGCAGGAACAAAACACACAGAGGAACACACGGACACACAGATACGTGGAACAGCACCTGAACAGCACCTGCACAACGCCACATACGCCCTGATTGCTGCAGTAGGGGGGTATTTATAGGAGACCGCCCCCTCCCACAAATACAGCCCAAGGGCTTAACACTTCTGTCCCACTTGCAAAAATAACTCCTTTGAGCTAAATAAACGAAATTTCAGCTGCAAAAGGTTCTGCAAAAATCCTGCCTTAAGTGAACCCGGCCGTAGAAATTTTCACCTTTCTAACTTTTTCACTTGTTTTCAAAGTTTTCCTAGTACCAGTCTTCTATTAAATCATTTTCTAGCATCAGTCATTGAAGTCATGCAGTGATCTAAATTGGGATGGTAGGAAGATAGATTTTATTTGGGGAAAAAAATGTTTGCAAGAACATTATGAGAATTAGAACAATTTAAGAAACTCTAGTGTCGTGTATAACCTCAAGCTCATGAGCGACACGAGAACAACAGTGTTCCTGCATAACATACAATTAGCTTTCCTTTTCTACATTATCATCAGCAGGAGTGAATAATGATAAGAACAATATATTGTCTCTGGTGTTATTCTGCGCAAGATGGATTGTGGTTCTTTGTCCTTTGTAAATTTTAAGCTATTGTTTCTCTTACAAACATATGGCACAGTAAAAGTATTGTAGCAGAACAATCAATGCTCGCAGTCTGTTATTTATTACTGTCATATTTCATTTTTAGCAATAGTAAAATGCAGTATTAGTGCTAATAAAACTCCAACACGTTCATGCCCCATTAGCCATCCATAATTACTGCAATGAGTACAGTTCCAAGTCTAACATTAAAGCATGTATTTGGCAGCAGATCAATCCTTACATCACTACACAATAAATATAAACATTACATTATACCCGCTATACCAGCCGCTGTCTTCTAGCTGCTCATCCTAGCTTTAATTTTTCCATTTCACCTGCATTTACCAAATGACACTCCAATTTAATGTCCATGACTGCACAGAACAATCCTATTTCGTATGCAGTCTATTTTTAGTGTATCTTATCCAGAGCAACATTTTAGATACAATCGAATGATGTTATGAACATAATAATTTTAGCCAGAGCCTTTAGGCCTCTTTCACACACATATTTTTTTTATGTGTTTTTTATTTTATTTTTTTGCTTTATGTATTTTATTTTATTTTTTTTCATATTTTGAGTGGCTTTTATTTCAAACCAGTGACCTTTATTTATCGGAGGCAAAAATTTGTCGTATTTGTCCAATCAAGCTCAGGTTTCATTATTTTATTAGAGCAATTTGAGAAATGAAAGCTGATGGGCAAGTCCGATAGTTTTTTTGATAAATCTGGGCCAGTGTATGTTAAAATACAAGTCTTTAATTGCATTTTTCCGGTGGTTTTCCCCATTATAAATCATGCTTTGCTTTTGAAAGCCACAAATAAAACACAGTTTAATTAATTAAATAAACCAATTGTGTGATTGTGTGATTCAAAGATTTCTCTTTAAAGATATGAAAAATGCAAGCATCATGCCTTTTAACCCCTTAAGGACTCAGCACATTTGGGCCATAAAGGGGTACTCCTGTGGAAAACTTATTTTTTTTAAATCAACTAGTGCCAGAAATTGTGGACAATGTAGTGAATTTAACGGACGTTGCCCTTGACAATGACTGTATCTCTGTTCTGTCGAAAGGACTTAATTATGGGCTGTACGACAGATTTAATCCTGCACATTTTGAAATAGATTTACACAAGGCGCTATGGAAGATTTGTCTTAATAAATATTTTTCACGTATGCAGAAAAATAGTGGTAGTAAAAATACAGACAGTAAATCTCGAAGGGGAAAAACCCTGTGCTGTATCAAGGTTAGGTTTTATTGTATCTCAGGATTTTTCCATACAGGATCAACAAAATGCAGAATTGTTGTGTAATCTTATGGAGGAGGTTCGTGGCCCTCCTGATGTTGAGGAGGACCTGAAACATCGATACTTCCAAGGTGGAAATAAATAAAAAAAATTTCCTCCTATTGTTCCTGGAGGTAATGTGGATTTATTTTGTAGGGCAGTAAAAAGGGACATATAAGCCCTAATTTACCCCCAACCAGAGAAAAACCTTTCCGTCAGAGAACAAAAAGCGTTGGAATGGTTGGGCAAGAGAAAAGATCTGATGATCACTAGAGCAGACAAGGGAGGAGCGGTGGTGGTCTGGGGGGTGCAGGCTCATAATATAGAAGTTGAACGTCAACTGGGAGATAGATCTGTCTACATACCCCTTAAAGAAAACCCCACTAGAAGGACCACTGACCACCTCCGCTCCCTCCTTAGGCGCCATGTAGAAAGAAAAATCATCTCTGAAAAAGACGCAGAGAAGCTCTTGCCTACCAACCCAAAGCCAGCTAGGTGGTATATACTGCCAAAAGAACACAAAACCCTGCACAATCCCACAGGAGGACCAATAGTCGCCAGCACTGAGTCCATTACTCAACCACTATCAGCATACCTTGAGTGGATAGTTGCCCCGTTACTAAAACACATCCCAACACTACTAAAGGATACCGGAGAGCTGCTAGGAGCTTTCAAAAAACTTTACCTTCCTTGAGTCCCACAGACTAGTCTCCTTGGACATAGAAAGCCTCTATACCCGCATCCCAGATGATGCGGGTATAGGGGCAATGGATGCCTTCTTGACTGAAGCCGGTAAGTCTAGGGGCTTCAGAGATTTTATCTCTGAGTCCCTGAGATTTTTATTGGAAAACAATAACTTGATGTATGGGGACCAATGGTACAGGCAGGCCCATGGCACAGCCATGGGCTCGCCTGTATCTTGTACATACGCCAATGTAGTCCTCACTATGTTAGAGAAGACAACAGTTTTCTCCCGTAGCAACCCCTTTGTGAGGAACATAGCCTATTGCCTTAGGTATGTGGACGATGTCCTGTTAGTGTGGAACGGCACTGAGAATGATTTTCAGGACTTGGTCCAATATCTAAATGAAAGGAACGCAGCTAATATACTCTTCACATATGCGTTCAGAGGTTTTTCAATCGATTTCCTAGATGTTACTTTAACTATTAGCGAAGGAGAATTAATTACCACTGGATACAGAAAAACCATCTCTAAGAACACGTTACTCCACTATAAAAGCTTAATTTATAAAAAATTTACAAATTTCAAAAAAATAATAAATGCATTGTCTTTTCCTTTGCAAACTCTCCTATTAACCATTTGATAAAGAAAAGTATTTTTGATAACTGGTTCCATTTTGATAATGATGAAGAATTAGAAGAGGAAGCAAAGGAAAAGCCTATCATTACATTCAGGAAATCCACCACCATAGGAGATGTACTCAAAAAACACAAAAAAAAAGTCTCAAGATGGAGGAGACCACTGGTTGAACAAAATTACACCAAAAGGAAACTTACCTTGCAGGAATTGCAAATTCTGCAAATTTAACCTGTCATAAAGGAATTTTTCCATTGGAGGTGTCAATGTATTTGTTAACCAGTTGATCACCTGCCAGTCCACTCACATAGTTTATTGCTTGATCTGCCCGTGTAAAAGGTACTATGTTGGCAAAACTAAGCTAAAACTAAATGCACGTGTGAGAGAGCACCTCTACTCTCTTCGATCGGGTAAGGGGGCAAATTTGCCTGACTCGAAAGAATAGAGAACGTCCCCGTCGGCATAGATAAGCACGCCTTCCTCCAACGTCGGGAGGCTTTCTTGATTATTAAGCTAAAAGCCATGGGACCGACGGGGATGAACGACAAACAAGATCTGTCAGCTTTTCTGTGAATCGGCTACCTCTGTTAGGTGGTTTTGTTTTAAGTATTGTTCATGCAATGTCATGATTTTAAAATGGTATGTGGTTTTCTTTTTGTACACTATATTAATGTGTCACGGTCACCACGCCCCCACTCCTCTGTCTCAAGCTGTATAAATACATACCCACCTGTGCAGGTAGGCGTACACCTTATTGGCCGGAAGAAGCGTCAAGCCGTGACGCGAAACTAGTTGCCTTGCAGCAGGTATTGGCTACTCCGAGGTCACAACAGCTTACCTATCCCGTATACTATAGTGGGCTAATTGGGAACAGCCGTGTCGGGTGTTATACTTGCTCTTGCAAACTATTCACTAGATTTGTAAATTACTTCTATTAAAAAATCTTAATCCTTCCAATAGATTGTATGGGCTGTATACTACAGAGGAAATGCTTTTCTTTTTGGATTTCTCTGATGTCACGACCACAGTGCTCTCTGCTGACCTCTGCTGTCCATTTTAGGAACTGTCCAGAGCAGCATATGTTTGCTATGGGGATTTTCTCCTGCTCTGGACAGTTCCAAAAATGGACAACCAAGGTCAGCAGAGTGCATTGTGGTCGTGACATCAGAGAAATCCAAAAAGAAAGCATTTCTTCTGTAGTATATAGCCCCTAAAAATGTATTGGAAGGATTAAGATTTTTTAATAGAAGTAATTTACAAATCTAGTGAATAGCCTTCAAAAAATCATAACTCTTTTATATTTTCATCCACAGACTAGTATGAGGGCTTGTTTTTTGCGCGACCAGTTGTCCATTGTAATGCCATCACTCACTTTACCATAAAATGTATAGCACAACCAAAAAAATACTATTTGTGTGGGGCAATTAAAAAGAAAACCCCAATTTTGCAAATTATGGAAGGTTTTGTTTTCACGCCGTACAAGTTACGGTAAAAATGACATGTATTCTTTATTCGTTGGCTCAATACGATTAAAATGATACCCATGATAACATATTTTCTATTACTGTTGCGCTTAAAAAAAATTGTCGCAAACTTTTTAACCAAATTAGTACATTTAAAATCCCCAATTTTGAAGACCTATAACTTTTTCATTTGTCCGTATAAGCGGCAGTATGAGGGCTAATTTTTTGTGCCTAGATCTGTACTTTTATTGATACCATATTTGCTTATATAAAACTTTGAATACATTTTTTATAAAAAAAAATTTGGGAATAAAATGTAAAAAAAAAAAGCTGCTATTTTGGTATCATTAACATTTTATTTTAATTTGGATATTTACGAATGCGGTGATACCAAATATGTATATAAAAAAAATGTTTACACTTTTTGGGTGTGAAATAGGGAATATGGGGCAATTTACGTTTTTATTGGGGTTTTTCTAATTTTTTTAACTTTTTTTTTTTACTTTTATTTTTACATTTTAATAGTCCCCATGGGGGATTTACAGCAATCATTTGATTGCTAATACTGTTCAGTGCTATGCATAGGACATAGCACTGATCAGTTTTATCGGTCATCTTCTGCTCTGGTCTGCTCAATCGCAGACCAGAGCAGAAGACCTGAGTAAGGCAGCGAAGGCAGGTGAGGGGTCCTCCGTCTGCCGTTCTCGATGATCGGATCGCCGCGGCAGCGCTGCGGGCGATCCAATCATCCATTTAAGTGACCGTAATGATGCAGATGCCATGATCTGTATTGATCACAGTATCTGAGGGGATAATGGCGGACATCCACACGATCGCGAATGTCTACCATTACCGGCGGGTCCCTGGCTGCTATCAGCAACCGGACCTGCCACGCATGACCCGAGCATCGTTCCGATGCTCGCAGTTATGCATAGGACGTAAATGTACATCCTGGTGCGTTAAGTACCAGCTCACCAGGACGTACATTTACGTCCGGCATCGTTAAGGGGTTAAAGGAGTACTCCAGTGGAAAACTATTTTTTTCAAGTCAACTGGTGCCAGTGCTGCTGTATACTACAGAGGAAGTTGACTTGTTCTTTTCAGTCTGACCACAATGCTCTCTGCTGACACCTCTGTCCATGTCAGGAACTGTCCAGAGAAGGATAGGTTTGCTATAGGGATTTGCTCCTACTCTGGACACTTCCTGATTTTTGGGTAAAATGTAGAATAGGTGGCGCAAAAAATAAGCCATCATATGGATTTTTAGGTGGATAATTGAAAGGGTTATTGAAAAAATTGAAAGGAGGAAAAAACGAAAATGCTAAAATTGAAAAACGCTGAGTCCTTAAGGGGTTAAAATAAAACTACACTGTGAAAAAATACTTCTACTTTTTATTTGTTTGAAGTAGATTCCCTGGAGATATACAAATAAAACTGTACAACTAAGCTTTAATGTAATACATGTTATGGTATAATGCAACTGGCTGTAAAGAAGAGGGATTACTGCATGCTTACTCACAATTTGCCTATGGACAAAGGATATAAACTTGCCAATGAAAACATACCAGGTCCATGAGCAAAACATTGGGGGTGAGTTTTCTTTATTTACTGGAAATATGTCTTTTATTTATAAATCTATGGTGTTTTCCATATCTGCACAATACACACAGAGGTATCTAAATGTATGAAAATTCTTCAGCTTCATTGAGGACCCAGTTAGTTGAAATGATGAGCAATAGTGACTGTGAGGTCACTTGACAGCTGCCATTGTGGTGTCCTGGTACAGGACCTAGTCCTGTACCATCCTTAAGTCCCCACAGCAAGAGTCCCTTGAGTCCATATGACTCTCCTGCAGGGTCCCCCCCCCCTTGCTCACCTTCTTATTGTTCTATTTAAATGCATTGTATATATTGTGTATGCATTGTCAATGTGCATAAAGTTTGTACAAATGTATAAAAGTGTTAGTCATGTGAACCACTGTCATGTGACATACCCAGAGTTCCTTGGGTACAGAACCTACAGGCTTAACAACCAATGGACTTTAGTCCAGCTCCCCTAGTATATAAGGGGCTGTAGTCTCTATTCTTACTCTCTTAGTTCCTGCTTCTCAGCAGCCACTTCTAAAACGTGAGTTACAATTTAGTAGCCTGCCTAAATATCTCAATAACTAAGTCCAAGCAAGCCTGTGAGGCATTTTGTGTCCCAGTTGCCTCTGAAAGAACTGCATAATTGTAAAGACTGTTCCCTAAGCATTTCAAGTAAAAGTTCCAGTTTATTCAGAATCTTTGCTGTGGACATTCCTTTATTACAAAACCGTTTTGGGTTGGTTGACGGCGGTTACCATAGCGGAATAACCACATGCTGGCGTCACGAACACTAAGGGGAAAACAACATCTTGCCCCCAGCGTTAATACCACCAGACCCTGCTACAAACTGCAACACCCCAGTCACCACACCATAATATGCACACTAATGATATATAGGAATGGAACCACTGATAAATATTTATGAGCAGCCCTTTTATATTAGATATAGAGATACAATTTAGGAGGATGACAATTTAAGTTGTGTGAGGAAACTATTCCCTATACAGTGCAAAAATATTTGTTATATCTTTCTAAAATGCTTGGTGCAAACAGCACATTGGTGACAGATACTGTAAATTAAGGATGGTATTCAGAGTACAGTATGTGGACAAGAGGATGTCAGTAACTGTGGATACTGTAATAACAGCTGCAAATGTAACTTTAAATTTTAATAAAGCAGTAGCACTTCAATACTCTGAGGTTGTGACTTTAATAATGCTATCTTAATGCCTAATGTTCCATTTTTTTCAATGATAAACGTCTGCCCCTTGCTCACTATGTGACTTGCATACAAATACAATGTGCACTAGTGCACTTGCATGGTAGTGCCTAATGTATTCATATGGAGGACACATAGTAACATGCATGTCACATGCTTCTCCATATGCAGCCATCTTTAGGCTTCGTGCACCGTACTGCACTGTACTGACAGGGGAGCAATTATCTTCATTACTAAGAAGAACAGCACATCAGGCTTTAAGGTAGCATTCATACAGTTACATCATTAGGCTACTTCAATACATTTATGATGTTTTAAAGGTGTGTACGGTGTCAAAAGGTATAGTACATAATTAGATAGGACAGCAAGGAAGCCGTTATGGCTGAAACTACTTTGTCTGAACAAAAGCTTCCTTCTGTCTTATGTAAAAAGCCATCAATCTAATGAACAGTAATGCAAGCTCCCCTTTTCACATCACTGGTCTTGTTCAGTGCAGACAGGACTGGAGGGGGAGCAGGTACAGGGCAGATTGCTTTCAGAGAGCGTGACATGACATCAAAGCTACAAGGGAGAGAGCATAACTGATATGGAACTTTTTTGTATTATGGCTTATAATATTATTTTAGTATTTTGCTTTATTATACTTTTTGACACCATACACAGGTTGTTTATTTCAGGGGAGAAACCCCATTACTTACTTCTGACTTATTTTTTCCATACTTTGAACTATATTTTTATATTATATAGAAACCATTTATCTGTTATGTTTCAAATCAGGAATATAAGGTAAAGTAAAGTAAAATTCTATGTATCTGTTTTTCTTCAGAAGACCACTTTAGTGTATCTTTTTTATTACCGCATTCATACATTATAAATGTGATGTACATATAAAGTATGCATGTTGAATTGTAATTTGGAAGTACCTTGCAATATCTGTGTACCTTAAGGCCAAAGGTCACACAGACTGAGGGGCCACAGTACGCATGTTCTCTTTAGTTAGCTGATGAGTGAATGCATGTTCTCTCACTGCAAGCTAGGAGGTACTGCCAGTATAAAGCTGGGCTTATGCTACATTCACACTGCGGTTGGAGCGTACAGCTGCCGGATCCGGCTGGGGGAGGGGAAAATCGTGCACTCCCATACCCCAGCCGCACCGGCGCCAAACTCCAATGACTTTAATGAGCTGACAGGAGTCAAGCAGTGACTCCAGTCGGCTTATTTCTGGCCCAAATCCGGTTTTGTGATGGGACCTAAAACCGCAGTAGACTACGTAGTGTTAATGCAGCATGTATTTTTTTTTATACACCAATTTGTCCCATAACATGTGTCCATATTCAGTGGAAATGCACCCACAAAATAAAATGTGGCTACATTTTCCAGGAAAATCAGCACATAAATTACAATTAACACTTAAATGTTTAGGTATTGTGACCTCAGTTTAAGAATGAGCCCATGAAGGACCTGTTGTTCACATAGATGTGTGCATTGTAAAGCTGCACCTCTGCACCACTAACATAATAAGAGGAACAAAGTTGAAAAGGGAGTGATTGGATGTCATGGTGTCAAAGTGTGGTTGGTTTGTGTTAGGTGCTTGGAGAACCTGTGGTTGGCCTATAAGGCATGCTAAGGCTTGTTTATCGTGGTCGTGTTGGTGTGCTGGAGTGATTTTGTCTATCGTGGAAGTGTCAATGAGATAAAGAATGGAAAGAGTCTGACATAATGCTTGAGAAGACACAGAATAGAGGGTCACCTAGAGTACTTTGTGGTCCCATAGGTGGGAAGTGGTGGGAAGTGCATCACAGTGTAGCAGATGGCAAGCTGATGGAGGGAACTGCTGCAGCTTGAGAGTAGAGGGCAGAGCTCATTCAGCCATGGGAGAGTACAGTTTGGGAAGCTTTGTGAGGGCTATCACTAAAGTGGTGTGGTCTGAGGGAACTATCCTTGGTTGGAGGCATTATGGCAATGTTTGTGTGGACTGAGAGAGACATCATACCCTAAGGTAAGACATTTCAGTTTGGGACAAGCTGTAGCTGAGTCTAGGAAGGGCTGTGTAAATAGTCAGCCAAATGCCTGGTGATTAAATCTAGTGTGTGTCATGTAATAGTTTTGTCCTCTAATGGAATAGACTCAACAGAAGTGTAGGGGGTTAGCTGAAAAAGTGCTTTCAGGAATAAGGTCAGATGTACAACGTGACCCTCCCTTTGTTAGGTAAGTTGAGAAAGTATGTGTGAAAGTAACACCAACCTGAAGTCTTGTGGATCTAACATTGACCTGCTTGAAGTTGAAGTTTATTTGCTTATCCCACTAAAATATTGTATGTATTTTAGTAGTATGTATAAAATATATAGCAATTGTTAAAACATCTGTTTCTGTTATTAGCCAAACAAATATTTGCTGAAGCATTTCAATTGGTGAAAAATTGGTGTTGTGGCAACTCTGACTGTGTGAACCCCAGACCTGATTTCTATAGACTGTGTGCACCCTTCCCATATCTTTGGAAGTGCTGCTCACAACTTCTCTGTTTCGGTTATTAGATAGCTTACATTGATGTCAGTGGTTCCTTGTTCTCCTGATTTCTCTTTTACATATACTGGCTTATAGAAGTGAATATTAAAATTATTGGTAAAATTCCTCTGATTGGTACGATTATAGCAATACCAAATTTTAAAAGTTTCCATCACAATTTGCAACTTTGAAACATTTATATATAAAAAATGTTTATAATTATTCAAAATGACATGTTCTGATCCCTATAACTTTTTTTTTTACTTTTCTGTCTATGAAGTTATATTGTTTTGCACCATAATCTGTAGCTTGCATCGGTACTATTTTGGCATTGATCTGACTTTTTGATTGCTTTTCTTTTTTTTTTTTTATTATTCCATATTTTTTTCTTTTTTTGCAAGATGTGATTTTAGCCATTGTGTTCATTGGGCTCAAATCCTGAGCCTGCTTCATACACTGTTAACAGCCCCAGAACCAGCATACTCATCCTGGGTCATCAAATCCTGAGCCCGCTTCATACACTGTTAACAGTGTCAGAACCAGCATACTCATCCTGGGTCATCAAATCCTGAGCCCGCTTCATACACTGTTAACAGCGCCAGAACCAGCATACTCATCCTGGGTCATCAAATCCTGAGCCCGCTTCATACACTGTTAACAGCGCCAGAACCAGCATACTCATCCTGGGTCATCAAATCCTGAGCCCGCTTCATACACTGTTAACAGCCCCAGAACCAGCATACTAATGCTGGGTCATCAAATCCTGAGCCCGCTTCATACACTGTTAACAGCCCCAGAACCAGCATACTCATCCTGGGTCATCAAATCCTGAGCCCGCTTCATACACTGTTAACAGCCCCAGAATCAGCATACTCATCCTGGGTCATCAAATCCTGAGCCCGCTTCATACACTGTTAACAGCGCCAAAACCAGCATACTCATCCTGGGTCATCAAATCCTTAGCCCGCTTCATACACTGTTAACAGCCCCAGAATCAGCATACTCATCCTGGGTCATCAACAAGAGCTGTTAAAGTTGTGTAGTGCCCAAATACCCAGCATAGAGCCAACAAGAGTGCACTGTGATTTGTATGATTAGTCAGCCCTTATTGTAAATTATAGCCATCGGGTATGTTGTGTCACCTTCTGAAAGAAAGAGCAGTAAGGCCTTTTGCTCTACCAACTGGGTCTGTGTCTGTCTCTTCAAAGCAGAGTCCTCAACCGCCTCTTAAAAAGAAAACTCATTTCTCTAAGTATTGCCCTTCCTTAACAAAGTACTGATTGTACTTTCTTAAACATCTTGGAAGGAAGCACTAAAACATCATAGCCTGAGAAGAGAAGCGATGTAAGATTGTGATCAGGGAATATATAGAGGTGTGTATTCAATGTACTTTGACTTCATTGTAAGTCATCAGGTGGTTATTATTTAGCAATGTCCCCAGGGCTAGTTGTAAATACAGTTGCCGCAACATCTCTCCAGCAGGTAAACATATGTCGAATGGCAGGCATTCTGTTACGCTGATGTAGAAATGTAACACCTGGAGCATAAACCTGTCTCTATTCATTCTTCAGGATCTCTCTTACTCCTATTCTTTGTACAATCACTGGCTTAACATTACTTGTTTTCCAAGCATGCTTTCCATCACCATAAAAGGCAGTGCTGCAAGTTCAAAATAAAAGCAGAGCTGTACATTAACGGTACTCTGGGGATTATTTATTCCTTCTCAGCTAGAGATTAAATGGCGCTGAATACTCCTCCAGCCTGGAGAGGACTGCTTTATAGCATACTGAAAAGTAGCCAAAGGGGGGACACAACATATTGGCAACTTATTCCATTGTACCATCTAAACTTTCATGATGAATGCACAGTAACAGTGTGCACAATGCCTATAAATGACTTAATGTGAGGTTTACTGGTAGTAGCTATTTTATAATCATGGTAGTTTTATATACTTAGGAGATAATTTTATTTGAGCTAAAAGAACACAGCATATATCAATATTGTGTTGTCCATAAGAGTTACAGGTGTAATCCCCAACTTTGACATTGCAATATAAGCACATCCAATTGCCCTATGACTTGAAATTTATATGGTATGATACTGTACCTACATTGCAAATTCTTGAACATTGCAACCTTGAGTGTCTGACAAATGCTCTTTAGACCTCCTGTTTTCCTTTTCTTTTTTTTTTTTTCCAAAGTAAAGTTTTATTAAGGTTTTTCAATATACAAATGGAACATCAGAGCTGAATAAACAAGGCAGTCGACAGTATGGTAATGTAATATGTGGTAGACAGGGTAGGCTGAGCCAGTAACTCTTTCTCTCAGGCATTTCTCCACATAGGGTATAAGGAGGGTCGACTCCTATATTAGTTAACACTAATAAACTGAAGATCAAAGAAAATACGTGAGGGAAGCAGCAAATGTGTGTCAACCAATGTAGGCTGCCTGGGGTATTTAGAAAGAAGTGCGAGAAGAAAAGAGAGAGACCCCCTTGGGGGTGAGGGGGGGGGGAGAGAGGGAGGGGGGGAGCAAAAGAGGAGGGAGGGGGGAGGAGGGGAGGTCAGCGAGGAAGGAGAGGAAGAGAGGTGTCAATCTCAGGTGGATCTGAGTCTTACCTTGCCAGATGGGATCATCCCGCCCGTCCGCATCGAGCTATTGGTCTGGTTGTCGTTGGTGAGTGTTACTATCTGGGGTCATGGGGGTAACTGCCTGCGTGTCTAGGTTGTCAGTGGAGAATGCCTGTGATGAGATGTAAGACGTCCAAGGGGCCCATATTGCCTGGAATTTGGTAGATTGACGGGTTGATTCAGCAAGCAGTTCCTCCATCCTATGGAAGTGAGAAACCTCGCTCAGCCAGGAAGAGAAAGAAGGGGGCAGCGGAGACTTCCAGAGGCGAGAAATCACAGTCCTGGCCGCTATGAGGAGATGGTGTGCCAATGCTGTGGACATATGAGGATAAGAACTTGGGAATATAGAGAGCAGAATGGGCTTGGGGTCTTTTGATAAGGGGAGCGAGGTCAGTCTACAAATGGTAGCCACCACCCGCGTCCAAAAGGAGTCCAGGAACGGGTGTGTCAGCCACGTGTGTGTCATTGTACCATTCGGGCTTCCGCATCTCCAGCATGCATCAGAGACCGTTGGGTAAATTCGTGCCAAGAGGGCTGGAACTCTTTACCATCTCGTGAGAATTTTAAAGAAGGTCTCTTGAGCCCTGCAAGAGATACTGGACTTGTGGCAAAAGAGTAGAGCACGGCTCCAGTCTTCGTCTGCTATATCGCATTCCAGTTCTTTTTCCCAGGACATGCGGTATGGCAAAGGGTTCGTGGAAGATTCATCGAGGAGGAGAGCGTAGAGGACTCTGATCGCATGCGGGACAGCGGAAGTCGCCGAACAGAGAATCTCAAATGAGGTGGGGGGGCGATGGAGGTGCAGGGAGGTTTTGGTGGTTGTGTAAAAATGGAGCAGCTGGTTATATTGGAATCTATGTTGGACGGAGGGGGATGAGTGTCCCAGGATGTCAGTCAGTGGCCTCAAACCCGAGGGCTGTAGTAGAGATGCCAAAGATACATTATCCGAGTTTTCCTTTTCTTTATTACAGAGTGGTTTTGAAGAAATTTAAAAGAAGAACACCCCCAATAAGATATGAAAAAAAACTACTATGCGATAACCTACCACCTACGTCCATAGTCTTCCCAGTGTATTGTTAATATTTTATAAATAGTTG
Organism: Hyla sarda; assembly: GCF_029499605.1. Lineage (NCBI taxonomy): Eukaryota > Metazoa > Chordata > Amphibia > Anura > Hylidae > Hyla > Hyla sarda. The sequence continues at coordinate 251,937,162 of NC_079192.1, forward strand.
TAAAAAAATCTGCCATTATTCAGACATGAAAAGAAAATGATAGTAAAGTATGTTTACTTAACCCCTTAAGGACTCAGTGTTTTTACAGTTTTTGCATTTTCATTTTTTCCTCCTTACCTTTTAAAAATCATAACCCTTTAAATTTTCCACCCAAAAGTCTACGGCGAAACCAAAATAAAAATCATTGTGCAACAAAATTGAAGATAAAACGGCATTTTGTAACTTTTGGGGGCTTCCGTTTCTACGCGGTACATTTTTTGGTAAAAATGATTTGATTTTGTAGTACTTCTGGAAAAAATCACAACTACATGCATGAAAATGTATACATTTAAAAACTTCCTCTTCTGAACCCTATAATTTTTTATTTTTCGCATACGTGGCATTATGAGGGCTAATTTTTTTTTGCGCTGTGATCTGAAGTGACTAAAATAGGCTATTTTGGACTTTGGAATTTTTTTACATGTACGCCATTGACCGTGCAGTTTAATTAATGATATATTTTTATAGTTTGGACATTTACACACATGGCAATACCACATATGTTTATATTTATTTTTATTTTCATGGTTCATGGGAAAAAGGGGATGATTCAAAATTTTATTAGGGAAGGGGTTAGATTACATTTATTAACTTTTTTTTTCAAATGTTATAGCCCCCATAGGGGACTATAACATGCAGTACATTGATTGCCAGCACTGATCAATGCTATGCCATAGCATTGATCAGTGTTATTGGCGGTCCATTGCTCAAGCCTGGATCTCAGACGTGCAGGAGGCAGGTAAAGGACCCTCCTATTGCGTACTAGAATATTGAGACACTGCGATTTCACCGCGCTGGTCCCGATCAGCAGGGAATGCTTTTTCTTTACTTTAGATGCAGCAATCGGTGATGTCTGCTATTAGCCATGGGTCCCGGCTACCGGTAGCCGCCGGGACTGACCCGATATGATGCAGGGTCACCACGTGACGTACAGGTACGCCATGTGTCCTTAACCCCTTAACGACACAGGACGTATATTTACGTCCTGCGCCAGCTCCCGCGATATGAAGCGGGGTCACACTGTGACCCCGCATCACATTGCGTCGGTCCCGGCGCTCATCAACGGCCGGGACCCGCAGCTAATACCACACATCACTGATCGCAGCAATGTGCGGTATTAACCCTTTAGAAGCAGCGGTCAAAGCTGACCGCCGCTTCTAAAGTGAAAGTGAAACTATCCCGGCTAGTCAGTCGGGCTATCCCGGCTAGTCAGTCGCCCTTACCTGCCTCATCGGTGTCCGACCGACGAATGACTGCTCCGTGCCTGAGATCCAGGCAGGAGCAGTCAAGCGCCGATAACACTGATCACAGGCGTGTATATACACGCCAGTGATAAGCATGACAGATCAGTGTGTGCAGTGTTATAGGTCCCTATGGGACCTATAACACTGCAAAAAAAAGTAAAAAAAGGTGTTAATAAAGGTGATTTAACCCCTTCCCTAATAAAAGTTTGAATCACCCCCCTTTTCCCATAAAAAAAAATAAAACAGTGTAAATAAAAACAAACATATATGGTATCACCGCGTGCATAAATGTCCGAACTATAAAAATATATCATTAATTAAACAGCACGGTCAATGGCGTACACGTAAAAAAATTCCAAAGTCCAAAAAAGCGTATTTTGGTCACTTTTTATACCATAACACCCGTAAAAGCGTATTTTGGTCACTTTTTACCCCATAACACCCTGTACGTGAAAAAAAAAAAGTTATAGGGGTCAGAAGATGACATTTTTAAACGTATAAATTTTCTTGCATGTAGTTATGATTTTTTCCAGAAGTACGACAAAATCAAACCTATATAAGTAGGGTATCATTTTAACCGTATGGACCTACAGAATAATGATAAGGTGTCATTTTTACCGAAATATGCACTGCGTAGAAATGGAAGCCCCCAAAATTTACAAAATGGCATTTTTTCATCGATTTTGTCGCACAATGATTTTTTTTTCCGTTTCACCGTGAATTTTTGGGTAAAATGACTAATGTCACTGCAAAGTAGAATTGGTGACGCAAAAAATAAACCAAAATATGGATTTATAGGTGGAAAATTGAAAGGGTTATGATTTTTAAAAGATAAGAAGGAAAAAACAAAAGTGCAAAAACTGAAAAAACCCTTAGTCCTTAAGGGGTTAAGGAGTTAAAGGAAATATGCTTGCAGTTTCACCTCTACTAACCTGTCAGCACAGACAGATAGTGCAGGTGACACTCATGACAACCATACTTACCTAGTCCTGTTCTTTGCTCCGGTTCTCCCGCTACCGTCTTCAGTATCTTCCATTCCAGGGCTGACTTGGAGCACGGGCAGAGATTCCTGACATTACCTCTGCTGTTTGCTACCAGTGGGACCCAGCAGAGAAGCAGCAGCAGCAGTGACATCAGGAAGCTCTGCCCATGCACCAAGTCGGCACTGAAATGGAAGATACCAAATACAATAGAGGGCAAACAGTACAGAACGAGACCGGGTAAGTATGAGTGCCATCAGAATCACCTGCACTACCTGCCTGCACTGACAGGTAAGTGCAGGTTAAACTGATGACATATTTCCTTTAAAGACCTCCATTTGGCATCTCTATGCTTCTATTGCTTAATGCTATAAGACTATACACATTATTTGTAGATGCTCTGGTTTTGTTGTTTGCAGCACAAAATGGCTTTCTCGGCAGCTAAGAATATTACAAACATTTTAAAGACCCTGGTCCCAGGTTTGTTATGTTTCTGTTCAGACGGCATATCTATCGAGAATTATAGCTGGTGCTAAAAGTGGTAACTTCAATTTACAGACAATTTCAAATCTGTTTTATCTGAGGGCATTCCCGGAGTGCTTTTTGCCAATTACACTTGCAAAATAGAACATTAAAGTTGCAACTATAATCATTATGTAAAATCGTTAGCAAAGATCATTTGGCTTTGTGAAACAAATTTTGTCACAGATTTTTCATCCATTAGACTGTCCAAAGATTATGTGGTGAAAAGCAGTGTAGAATTTGGCTGAATGTTTGGCTTTCAGTGTAGTCTTAAATGGGCACTGTCACCAACTAAATTTTTTGATATGTTGTAGTACCTTTGTACTACAAAATATCTCTAATATACTTTTATTATTTTTTTTTTCATTAAAAAGGTTTAATTTACATTTAAAAACCGGCCACTGAAAAAGGACTGATTTTGGAGTGGCAATCAGTCCTTTTTCAGTTAGGCTGCACTCGCTCCCTGCCTGTCAATCAGACAGGTGGGAGCAAGCGCATTGGTTCCCCGGCCACTGGCTGGGAGGCCACTCCTCCCGCACATCGCCGCCGCCTCGTTGCCGCCGCTGTCCCTGCACGCCTGCTGCCGGACTCTGCAGTAACTGCAAGTGTAATGAGGGAACGGGGTATGCGGGGCGGGGTGGGGTTTTTTGGGGGGGAGGAGTGAACGGGCTAGTGCCGTAGCGGGGGGGGGGGTATTTCGGTGGTCAACAGGTTTTTCCGTTTTTGACTTACCCTATTTGTTTTATGTCATTTCTAATCTTGTTGTTTAGGCAACTCTATTTCCGTTCTTTGTTGTCTTTTTATCCCCCACTTTGTTTTCCTATCTTTGCTTCTATTTCCTGTTTCTTGCTGTGCTGAAAACTACAAATCCCAGCATGCCACATGCCTTGCTGGTTTGGGGCAGCTCCTTTTTTATTTTTTTGTTCCGCCCTTTACCCACCCTACTATTTTCGGCCCGCTTATACACAGCACACTAATATAATCAGCCCTGGTTGGGATACAGTGGCATACACACACAAAAGGGACTACAACTCCCAGCATGTGTCATTCAGGAGTCTTCAGTCTGTGGTATAATACCAGCATACTGCCTCTGTAGTCTCCTGGGGGTTGTAGTTCACCACACCTCTATAGGGTATACACCAGTGTTTCCCAATAAGGGTGCCTCCTGGTGTTGCAAAACTACTACTACCAGGATGCCCGGACAGCCAAAAGCTGTCTGAGCATGCTGGGAGTTGTAGTTTTGATACAGCTGAAGACACCCTGGTTGGGAAACAATGCACTTTGTTTGTAATACTGAATAGGCTAGGCCAGTGTTTCCCAATCAGTGTGCCTCCAGCTGTTGCAAAACTAGAACTCCCACCATGCTCAAAGGCTGTCAGGGAATGCTGGGAGTTGTAGTTTTGATACAGCTGGAGGCAGACTGGTTTGTAAACACTAGCATACACACACATAACAGGGACTACAACTCCCAGCATGTGTCATTCAGGAGTCCCCCCCCCCCCTTTCACACTCAGAAATCATCCCCAGTCCGAGATTTATTCCCCTGCCGTCTATACATCCCCCGCCCGTGCACCTTGTTATCCCTTCACATACATCTTCTCTGTCTTCTTTCAGTGCAGACCTGCATCCTCAGAAGACAGAGCAGGGGGAGGGGAGATGAGGAGCTGTGTAGGAGCTTTAAGCCTCCTGAGTTCCTTTGTTGCACAGTGAACCTGATTAAAAACTTTTAGATTCAATAACTTGTCTTAAAACAAATCAGTTAAAGGAGCAAAACATGATAATACATGAGCCTATTCAGCCCTTCTGCCTTGTAAAAAGTGGGAAGTAGCTATGGATATGAGATATAAGGTACACTTTATTTTGATCCTCTGATTCACACTTCAGTGGGCATTTATGCAGTTCAACTACTTAATGGGCAATTACATAATTACAAAATTTAGGGCAAGAATGTAATATTCTGGTAGCACTAAACTAGTTGAAGCCCCAAAATAAAGCCTACTTTGGGGTAAGCAGGGATGGTGCTATCATAAGGCAGCTTAGGAAACTGCTTTAGGGTGTCAGCAGTGGAGGGGCGGGAAAATCTAAATCCCCAGCTGCTGGCAGGGGATTCGGATGAGAGGCACTCCCGTCCACCAGGAAAGTAAAATGTGCTGCGATCCGTAAGAGTGTATGCATTGTCACTGACAGTACTGTATGGAAGCAAGGAACTGGAGTGTAACACCTGCGCTCCGGCCGGACACACCGGCCGTGAGCACTCTCTGCTTATGTCCCTGCTACCGGCGGGGCTGGGATTCGCATTGTGAGATGGGCCGCAGGCGAATCACAGCCCGTCACTCACCTCCCTCATCTTCCACCTCTCCGTGTCCTCGCAGCCCCGATGTGCATGCCACCGCCTCCTAGGGTGCGGGCGTGCCGGAGCTCTTTCACTTAAAGGGCCAGTGCTCTATTAATCAAGTGTCTACACCTGTCTCCTGTCCTTAAATATCAGCTCCTCCCTTGTTTCCCTGCTGGATCTTTGGTTACCTTGTGCCATAGTGAACACCCTGTGTTCCTGTTACCGTGTACCTGTTCCTTGCTACCTTACCTCCCCTGCACCTGTGTTACCTGCCCTGACCTACTGCCTTCTTGCTACGTCCTGCCAGTCTCCTTCTGTGCCATGCCCCCTCCCAGCTACCTGTGTGGACGAGTTGTGCCAGGGGTAGCGACCTGGGTGCCGCCTGCCGCAGCAAGACAATCCCGCTTTGCGGCAGGCTCTGGTGAAAAGCAGCGGTACCTTAGACTCCGCTCTCTGGTATGGTACGAGTCCTCTACCACACAGGCCCAGAGGATCCACCACCTGACATGTCCCGTTACATGCAGTAATCCCTGCTACTATACTTCAGAGCGGCTCAGCATTTACACTGCAGGCCGCGGACAATGACATCATCTCATTATGCGCGGCTTGCTGAAAAAGTCCTGCGACGGAGCCACGACCTCACAGAGGAAGAGGAATTTAGTTCAGGACAAAAGGTGAGTTACATTTTAATATTTTTTTTTATGGGAAGTGAACTTTCTAATTACTGAGAGGCTGCAGTTCCTAACTCCAGAAGGGTTGCAATATTTATCTAACTATTGGGGGCTTCATTACCTATATAGTTCTGCACGTTTTCCTACCTATGTACAGGGGTATCTGCTAGTTGGGGAATGGAAGAGGATAGAGAATTTTCATACCTATTTACCTTGGAGATTCCCTTCTTATCTACCTGTAGTATTCTCTACCTACCTTCTGGGGTCATCCATCAAATTTGGCAGGGGAATGTAAGCTTTGTGGTAGGGAACTGTGAAGCAGACTGGATTTTCTTCATTTTGATCCTTCAACTGACACTTCCGTGACTAGTTTAGTGCTATCAGGATATTATATACTTACTCTAAATTAAAAGGATTTGGCTTTTACTTTGAACTTTCACTTACACATTTAGCCAAAAGGTACTGTGGGGAAACAAATATTAGAAAAGTATTTTAATTCTTCACGAATAAGTAAGCTGCAAATGAATATATGTATTCATCCTGGAGAACCTTCTTCAATATCATTCTGGCCTGGCAGTGTTTACATATGGTGCAAAGTAAGAGCAAATAAAATAAATATTTCATTTAAATAGTTTACACAACAGGCACTGCTCCTCACTGGCCCATTACTATTCCTATAGAAAAACATGGTGGTGGCAGCTGAATGGGGGCAAAGTACAGAGATATTCTTAATGGAAACCTGATTCAGAGTGTTCTGGACTAGTGTTGAGCGACATAGGCCATATTCGAATTTGCGATATTTCGCGAATATATGGACGAATATTCGTCATATATTCGCTAAATTCGCATATTCGTAATATTCGCGTTTTATTTTCGCATATGCGAAAATTCGCGTGTGCGAAAATTAGCATATGTGAAAATTAGCATAAACCCAAAATTAGCATAAGTGAAAATTCGCACGCCAGTCTCACACAGTAGTATTAGCACTTTCTTTACACCACACAAGCTGGAACCAGAGAGGGGTGATCACTGTGATGTTTACTGTGAAAAAAAAAAAAGAATATTCATAATTACGAATATACAGTGCTATATTCGCGAATATTCGCGAATTCGCGAATAAAATTCGCATTGCGAATATTCGCGAGCAACACTATTCTGGACCACAGACTGGGCTGAAGATTCACCCTTCTGCAAGACTATGACCCTAACCACATAGTCAAGATAACACAGGAGTGGATTAGGGACAACTCTGTGAATGTCATTGAGTGACCCAGCCAGAACTCTCACTTCAACCCAATCAAAAATCTCTGGAGAGACCTGGAAATTGCTACAACTGACTGTCCCTATCCAACCTGACAGATCTTGAGAGGATCTGCAAAAAATGGCAAATCCGGGTGTGCAAACCTTGTGGTATCATCCCTTAAATTGGAAGCTGTAACTGCTATCATAGGTGCTTCAACAACTGAGTAAAGGGTATAGGGTCTGAATAGTTACTGTATGTCAATGCAATGTTTTGAGCTATGTTCACACAGTATATTTTCAGACATTTTAATTAACAAAAAAACTAAAAGTAAAAAAACAAACGCAACATCCTTGATTTTATGAGCACATTTTTTTTCAACTGAATCATGTGCCCTTTGTAAGTCTATGGCGAAGTGGTTTTGGAGTGGAATATTCTAATAAAATTTTCAAAACCTTCCAAATGTGCCGATGTATTACAATTTATTCTTTCATATTGAAGAAATTGGAGAAAATCTGCAAAAATGCTTTAACGTATCCACAGCATAACTCAAGACATTTCTGCTACTGAAAAATGGCCAAGGTTAGCCAGAAGGGGGTGAAACCAGCAAGATTTAGACAAATTTAAAGGGGTACTCCACCCCTAGACATATTATCCCCTATCCAAAAGATAGGGGATATGATGTCAGATCGCCTGCTGGGGAGCCCCGGGATCGTCGGTGCGGCACCGCGCTATCATTGCTGCACAGAGCGAGTTTGCTCTGTGCGTAATGACGGGCAATACAGGGGACAGAGCAGCGTGACATCATGGCTCCGCCCCTCGTGACATCACGGCCCGTCCCCTTAATGCAAGTCTATGGTAGGGGGTGTGTCGACCGCCACGCCCCCTCCCATAGACTTGTATTGAGGGGGGTGAGCCATGACGTCATGAGGGGCGAAGCCATGACGTAACGATGCTCCGGCCCCTGTATTGCCCGTCATTACATGCAGAGCAAACTCACTCTGTGCAGTAATGATAGCGCGGTGCCACAGCAGCGATTTCCGGGGGTCCCCAGCAGCGGGACCGCGGCGATCTGACATCTCATCCCCTATCCTTTGGATAGGGGATAAGATGTCTAGGGGCGGAGTACCCCTTTAATATTGTAAAAGACAAAATGGTGCAAATTGTAGTGCAAATCTTGACATTCTCATGCCAGGTAAAGATTTCATTTTTCTTGCTGTTAGGGAGTGTTCACACATTCATGTTTTTAAATGCAATTATTGAATGAATACAAAGCCAGGAATGGATAATAAATGGAATATAAAGGAAAAACTGAGACTACTCTTTGTATTAAGGATAGACTTAGACGTTTCTTTTCAAATGATTCCTGGCTTTGGATTCAATCATTGCAACTAAAAACCTGAACATGTGTATATAGCCTTAAGAAGTTAAAGCCCAAATTTATTTGGAGGAGTGCACTTATTAAACGTGGAGAATTCTATTCGTATAAACTTCAGTTTAGTGTATAATATGCCAGCTTTAATAAACCTTCCCCATTGCATCTCTGAAGAATTAGTATTCTGATTATGGCATTGATGTGCATGGTGGATGATTGATATGGATGATTCACAAGGCAAACTACTGTATAAATACACTTTTCATAACGTCTTTGTGCATGTGTGCCAGAACACATGGGAGTTCTATAAATGGATATTGTTTTGTTTCCCTACTTTGTAAATGCATTACCGTTACATCCACAGCACAATCTCTAGGGGATACAATTTGTTTTATGTAAGATTCTCTTAATCTGTCAATTATAAAAAGTGTCCCAGTTCACTAGGTATTCTTTTTTTCTTTATAATTACATTCTAAATAAAATCCAGGGTATTCTAAATACATTCCTTTTATGTGAATATACCAAGGTACTGAATAAAGGACACATGTTAATACCTTAACTTACCTAAGTAGGAATATTATCTCAGCCAAATATTTACAATGAGAATAATATCCCATTGTATCATTCATATGACGTTAAGAATCACATATCACTGTAGATTGATAGCATTTACATGTAAAATATAGGTATAATTGTACAGCTCCCATCCTAAAAACCCTATAAAACTAAAATGTTTTGATCATTGGCAGGAAGCACCTGTCATAAGGCAAAGTAAACACTTCACCTTTGCTCACCAGTGCTGTCATATTCCTCTTGATGGTATGAAGGGGAAAAAAATAATGCTCTTTTGTTAAAGTGACTGCAGGAGAAAGCCAAGCTGAGAACATATCTTAAAGGAAATGTATTACTTAGGTTTTTACACTGATTAGAGACAGATTGTAATTCTTTTGTTTCATTTTTTGTACATTATTATAGGGGCTTTAATCCTGCCAGAGTCATTTTTAATAGCAATTAGAGATACGCTTTACAGCATACTCCAAAGGGGATAGGCAACAATACACTGAAGCTGTCCTATTGATATTATTGGGAAAGGTATCTGGGTGTGCACAGTGACCTTTGCAGAGGCCATTTTCGAGGGAAGGGAAGACTGATCTGTTAGCAACAGCTATTATGTGTCTTTCTGTTGTATATTCTGTTGTATGCATATACTGGTATAACCTTTCACTATAATCCTGTCTGTTTTGATGAAGGAAGGCACTGCTGGGATGTGTTCTGTACAGAATAGGTCAGCTAACTATTAGGCCTAGTGAGCCTACAAGATGCAAGATGTCAAAATTATTTATAAAGTACAGATACTAAAGTGAAAAATCAGGAAAAAAAAAATTTCTTTAAAAGTTGAACTTAAAAACTTTAAATAAACAATATGCTATTTTCTGATGACACATTCTCTTTAAGGTAGGGTCATGAAAAAGACCTCTTATTGTAATATGATATGTTAAAATAAACAATAAAACTAACAGCAAACTGTTGGCATGTTCACTCCAAGAGTCACACATTGCGTATTTCAAGGGGACCAGTTGAAGCGGCCGACACTGCAAAACGTTCGTCGTCCCTTCACTTCGTTTCCTTCCGATGTCTTTGTGTATACTCATGGAATAAAGCATCGGTAATCACTACAATAAGCATTTGAAAATATCCAGCATGTTTTGCTGTGAGCAGACACACAGGGCTTCCCTGCCACAGCCTTGTGTGCGCATTAACGTTTGAAGGCAGACCAAGCATGCAAGGGTCCACCTTCAAACCTTACTGCACACACAGGGCTTTCCTGCTGCAGCCCTGCTCATAGCTAAATAAACTGTGTATTTTCTGTTGCCTGGCGGATTTCCTGCAGTCTGCAAAATGTCGTTACTTGTGACCCTACTCGTGAAGTGAACATGCAAACAGTTTTTTTTATTTTTGTGTAGTATTTTTTATTGTTTCTTTTAACATGTCATCACATAATTGTTATCCCTGTTATTAAATGTCTGTAAACATCTAAATTCACACCTAAAGAATAATAAGCTATGCATAATTCTGTGTCTACTAACAATAGTTGCGAGAGTACGATTAATGGTATATGGAGGAGAGAAAGTCTAATTTGTTACACATCATAAATATAGACACAGACACATAATACAAAAGTAATTATCCATATATATGTGGTTTCTGTGCAAAACATGTATTGTGTAGTGTACTAAGTAACTATGTATATACACTGAACACACACATATAAGTATATGTGGAGTTCAGGTTAGGTAGAATGGCCCTTCCTTTTACCATTATTCTGATACTTATAAAAACACTATAAACATAAGATATATATATATATATATATATATATATATATATATATATATATATACATATATATATATACACATCTGTGTACAGGAAAAATCTTTAAAATCTTTAACCTTTCTTACCATGTGAGCTATAGTTAGTTTGAATAGCTGGTCATGGTAAGCTACAAGTGCATGGAACCTGGAAATAATGCAAACACTAAGTATCCGTTGTTCCCTGTTCTGTAGTAATCTATAAATTAATGATGGTCTATGGTCATGTTGCTAATACTAGTACTGATTTACTGCTGTATAGAAGGTTTGTGGCTATATATTTTACAGTACAAATTGCTCTAAGGGGATGAAATGATATTTTTGTACAAAATAAGGAGTTTTCATACAGACCTTTAGCCTATATTTTCATCTACAAAACAAAAGCTGTAAATGAAAAGTATTTAAAATAAATTCCCATCCCACTCCAAATATTATATTCCACATTTTATTCTGAAGTGATCCGCTGCTTCTATGTAAACAAAACAAATAAAGACTTTTACCTAGCTCTGCAATATAGTCTCATAAATGTAGTGTAATGTCTGTTTTGGTGTTGTTTTTGCATTTTTTTTTCTTTCTTCATTTTAGGCCCTGTTCAGACTTTTAGACTTTGTTTTATGTATGATCTGTTTTCTGCGCTATTCTCCCTGACTAGGGAATAGTTAATTCTATTAGCTTATGGGAACTCGGGCGGGGCTATGTAAACCCATGCTCTGCTGAACTCTGTGCTGGTTATTAGTTTTACCTTTGCTATATCTGTTTGTCTGAGTTTTAACCATGGTTGATTCCTGTTTATTATATCGATTTTAGTATGCTTGGTTTTAAGTCTGCTTGGTTTTAAGTAAGTCGGCTTTTAGTACCTTGTTAGATTTTAGTCTGTGTTCACACTGTGAGTCTTGCTTGCTCTGTATGTAATATTCCTATTTGTTATCATGATCCGTTCTCAGTCTAGTGTTCCGTGTATTATATTTCTGTTTTCTTCTAGGCCAGTATCCTGATCACACGGTAGAGTGTGCCCGCTGGCTAGTAGTCTATTTGGCTATGGTATTAATGTCCCTCCATGTTTGGAGTAGGAAGTCTAGTTTGTTCTTTGTTCAACGTCCAGTGTGAACAGTGTTCTATGTTTCCTGACCTGTTTAGAGTTTGACATTTAGTTCATCTGTTCATCCCTTGCATCTACTAGTTTCTGCTGTATACGTATTCCATATCTAGTTATTCTAGTTATATTTATTCTTATTTTCCGTTTATATTAATTCCGGTTCCTGAACTGTATGTTAGTACACTATATCCTGCCCCGTATATAGAAAAGGGTAAGTTTCCTAAGTCTCTTCCTAAATCTAAACATTTCACACAACTGTCACAATTCCCTGAGATTGATTTATTTAAGAAATTGGTATCTGAGGAATTCCATAAGAAACCGAGACTAGACACAATGACAATCTGTCTTTTAAGCAACGTCGAGCTTTACAAGAAATACAATCTCTTAAGGATGTTATTGTTATACCATCCGATAAAGGTGGAAATGTAGTTCTGTGGCCATTGAAAATGTATGAAAGGGAAATGTTTCGGCAATTGAAACAAGTAGACTGCTATAAGAAACTTACATATAACCTTACTATTTCATTTGGCACAGAGTTACATGACATCCTACAAGAAGCAGTTGAACAAGGGATTCTATCACCCAAAGAAATGGAGACATTATTAACATCCAAACCAAATGTGGCATCCATCCACTTACTCCCCAAGGTGCATAAAAATGCGGTTTGCCCACCTAGAAGACCTATAGTCTAGGGTTGCGGCAATTTGTGTGAATCATTGTGCCATTTTATTGATTACCATCTCTCATCCTTTGTAGAAATGCTACCTTCTTTCTTAAAGGACACAAATGATGTATTGCGGAAACTGGATCACCTCCAATTGGAACCGGACATGATATTGGCAACATGTGATGTAGAGGCCCTATATACTTCTATCAGACATTGTGATGGCATACGAGCGGTAAGATCTTTTCTTTGCTACAGCTTCTTAGACCCTGCGCTATGTGATTTTTTAATTGTTGCCCTCGATTTAATTTTGTCACACAACTATTTTACGTTCAAGGATGCCTTTTACCTACAACTCCAGGACACAGCAAGTGGGGCGGCTTGTGCGCCCTCTTATGCCAATTTGTTCCCTGGGGCTGTAGGAGAGAGGTATCTTTTTAACTGACCCAATCCCAAGCATAGAAAAAATCCATTATTGGGAGTGATATATAGACGATGCTCTCTTGATATGGCAGGGTCCAGCAAGTGAGCTTGAAGATCTGATACAGCAATTGAATTAGAAGGGCCTCAACATTAAATTGACCTCCAATATAGGGGGACCAAGCACTGAATTTTGGAACGTCAGAATCTCTGTTAGCAATGACGGTTTCTTGACTAGAGATCTGTTCCGGAAAAGTACCTCTGAAAATACCATACTACATGCAAAATCTGGACATTCACGACATTTAATTAACAACATTCCAAATGGACAATACCTGAGGGCTCGGCGCATATGCTCGAACAATCAAAATTTTTAAAGACATGCACAAGACTTTCAAGAAAGGGGTACGGTTCCAAGAAAGAGGGTATGGCAAAACATGCATAGAGAGAGCATACAACAGGGCAAAAACCAGTAACCGTACCCATCTATTACAGAACAAGATGAGAAACGAGAGGAACAACTCTGAGGTGGTTCGATTCATCACTAACTATCAATCACACACACAGCATATGTTAAGAGCTATGAAGAAATACTGGCCCCTGCTATCAACTGATCAGGTACTCCTAAAGTGTATTCCCAAAAAACCCATTGCAATGTATAGGAGATCGAAAAACATCAAGGACACCTTAGTACAGCCACCATTCTGGCCCCCAACCCCTCTCAGGTTTTCAGATCAAAGGGACCCAAGTGGGGCACGTTTACATGTGGCCAATGCATGGGGTGCTCTAACATAGAAAAAAGAACTACGTTTGAAAATGCCAATGGTACAAAGACCTTTAAAGTAATACTCCGGTGAATACTATAGAGGAAATTCTTTTCTTTTTGGAATACAGTGCTCTTTGCTGACATCATGACCACAGTGCTCTCTGCTGACATCTCTGTCCATTTGAGCAACTGTCCAGAGCAGCATATGTTTTCTATGGGGATTTTCTCCTACTCGGGACAGTTCTTAACCCCTTAAGGACTCAGCCCATTTTGGCCTTAAGGACTCAGACAATTTAATTTTTACGTTTTCATTTTTTCCTCCTCGCCTTCTAAAAATCATAACTCTTTTATATTTTCATCCACAGACTAGTATGAGGGCTTGTTTTTTGCGCGACCAGTTGTCCTTTGTAATGACATCACTCATTATATCATAAAATGTATGGCGCAACCAAAAAACACTATTTTTGTGGGGAAATTAAAACGAAAAACGCAATTTTGCTAATTGTGGAAGGTTTTGTTTTCACGCCGTACAATTTCTGGTAAAAATGACGTGTGTTCTTTATTCTGAGGGTCAATACAATTAAAATGATACCCATTATTATATACTTTTATATTATTGTTGCGCTTAAAAAAAATCACAAACTTTTTAACCAAATTAGTACGTTTATAATCCCTTTATTTTGATGACCTATAACTTTTTTATTTTTCCGTATAAGCGGCGGTATGGGGGCTCATTTTTTGCGCCATGATCTGTACTTTTTTTTTTATACCACATTTGCATAAAAAAAACTTTTAATACATTTTTTATATTTTTTTTTTAATAAAATGTATTAAAAAAGTAGGAATTTTGGACTTTTTAAAAATTTTTTCGTTCACGTCGTTCACCGTACGGGATCATTAACATTTTATTTTAATAGTTCGGACATTTACGCATGCGGAGATACCAAATATGTCTATAAAAAAATGTTTTTTACGCTTTTTGGGGGTAAAATAGGAAAAAACGGACGTTTTACTTTTTTATTGGGGGAGGGGATTTTTCACTTTTTTTTTACTTTTACTTTTACATTTTTTTACATTTTTTTTTACACTTGAATAGTCCCCATAGGGGACTATTCATAGCAATACCATGATTGCTAATACTGATCTGTTCTATGTATAGGACATAGAACAGATCAGTATTATCGGTCATCTCCTGCTCTGGTCTGCTCGATCACAGACCAGAGCAGGAGACGCCGGGAGCCGCACGGAGGAAGGAGAGGGGACCTCCGTGCGGCGTTATGAATGATCGGATCCCCGCAGCAGCGCTGCGGGCGATCCGATCGTTCATTTTAATCGCGAACTGCCGCAGATGCCGGGATCTGTATTGATCCCGGCACCTGAGGGGTTAATGGCGGACGCCCGCGAGATCGCGGGCGTCGGCCATTGCCGGCGGGTCCCTGGCTGCGATCAGCAGCCGGGATCAGCCGCGCATGACACGGGCATCGCTCTGATGCCCGCGGTTATGCTTAGGACGTAAATGTACGTCCTGGTGCGTTAAGTACCACCTCACCAGGACGTACATTTACGTCCTGCGTCCTTAAGGGGTTAAAATGGACAGAGATGTCAGCAGAGAGCACTGTGGTCATGATGTCAGCAGAGAGCTCTGTGTTCCAAAAAGCAAAGAATTTCCTCTGTAGTATTCAGCAGCTAATAAGTACTGGAAGGATTAAGATTTTTTTAATAGAAGTAATTTACAAATCTGTTTAACTTTCTGGCACCAGTTGATAAAAAAAAATAAAAAATTCCACAGCATTATGTACTGGGCTAAATGCCCATGTCAAAAACTCTATGTGGGCCTTACCACTCGCGAATTTTGTCGGTGAGTGCGTGAGCATGTACTTGACATTAAGGCAGCCAAAGATGGCCCTGACCCCTTTTGTCAGAAAAGTTTGGCTAGACACTTTAAGGAGTACCACAATAGTAACCCTTCTTTATTGCGTTTTGGAGAGATAGACCGAGTGTATATGGGTACACGTGGTCATTGGAAGAAACGTTTAGCGCAAAAAGAATGTAGATGGATCGAAGTACTTGAAACCAAGAAACCTGCTGGACTGAATGAAATCAACAGTTTTGCCTCTTTCTTTTAAGTATCTATTTATTTATTCTGCTACCTCAGCTTTGTGTTGTTTTTTATTGTCCATTTTTTACTGTCTATTTGCTTGGTAGGTCTTTATAGTTTATTCTTTCTTTTTGTCTCTGTGCTTCATATATATGCACTTGAGTGCATTTATTTCTTTCCGTTTAAAATTATTTCCCTACTGATCATCTTTCCCTTTATACTTTTCACTCAGCCATTATTATAATTATTTCCACTTATGTTTAGATGTATTTTTCATTCTCCATCTACTATTTCTATTTCCACCATTTTCTAATTCCTTCAACTGTATTGGCCTCAGGATATGTCCCCTGTTGCTCTTTGCCTGCTCATATACCTTTTATATACTAGCTATACACGCCCCCTTGGGCATACAGGCAACATACATAAACTGTCAGGTCTTTCAAGGTTTTCCTTGTTTAATGGGGTATTCTTGGAATTTTTTTATTTAACTATGCTACAGGAGCTGTAAAGTTAGTGTAGTTCATAATATAGTGTCTGTACCTGTGTGTGACGGTTTTCTCACAATTCTTCTGGGATTTTCACCCCACTATTTATCTTTACCAGCATACAAAATGACTGTTGTCTCAGATTTTTCCTAGCTTGCAATGCGGCCGAGACCTGACTCACTAGTCAGCTGATGACAGGGAGCCTGTCTGCTTCACTGAGTGGAGGGTTCACTTGGTGGGAGAGAGATCAATCTGCATCTAATGCAACAGCTGTAGGCACCCTGATTGAAAACCACAGGTCTGCAGCTGATTTATGGTTCAATGGGTGGGGTGGCTGATGTGAGGGAAGGAGGAAAATAGAATTGTGGGATTTGTAGTAAAAAAAAGAACAGTCAAACAGAAAAAAATACAAGTTCACAAAAAGCTAGCCACAGTGTTATGGTAATCTCATGACTTGGCCATTTAGCCCCAAGACAAGCACAGATCCTTCCTAAGCATGTCGATTACTGTCTGCCAGGTACGTACTAAAATCCCCTTATGGTGGATAACCCCTTTAAGCTTTCATCTCTGTTTTATCTTTTTGTATCTTTCTGTGTCCTTTATGGTTTTTGTGATTCTCTATTGTCATATGTACCACTCTTGTCCCTGTCTTTCACTTACCTTTTTGTTTTTTAGGTACCTGGAATTGATATCCTGACTGTTTCCTCACCTACTCCCCCCCCCCCTTCTCCACCCCACCTTTTTCTCCCTCCTTTCCTTTTGCTTTTGCTTTAATTTGTTACAACTATTTATCTTTTTCTAACTGTACACTATATACGCTGCATGTATTATCTACCTATTTTCTCAATCCATATGTGTTCCCTTGGCATCTTTATTGATTTTTACATATTCATTCACATTGAAGATGAGCGAATCAAAGCTGACAAACCCGAATTTGTTGCGAATTTCATGAAATATTGGATTTGCAACAAATGCGAATATTGCCATGATTCTATCGTGCAAATCCCTTTATTAAGCTCCATTTACTGCAGTCCAGGCTCCAGGGCATCTAAAATGGTGGATTCACATGTCAGTACATGGGGCAAGGAACGCTGGGAAGGCTGGAAGGTGGGATGACCCTGAATCACATGAAGCCAGCAGCCAGTCAACCTTGTGGTTTCACAGCCCTATATATTCTGCAGCCATTTTTTTAAGCGTGCTGTACCACATTTTTCTACCCTCATAAGTGCATACCTGATACCACATACCTACATCTAAGTACTGTACTATTTTGTACCTGTAAATCTGTCAAGGACCTATATACTGTGAAAGGACAGCTAATAGCACGCACCTGCTGCTGTTCTAGACAAATACTGTTTTAAGCGTAGTGAAGCGTATTGTACTCCCCTCATATACGCAATAAGTATGTCAGGCAGAGTAGTGCCAGGACGTGCAAAGTGGAGTGGCAGAGGCCTAAATTCATCAGTCGCAGGCAGTGGTCGCAGCGAGAGGTCTGAGCTCCCAGTGTCAGCTAGCAGTCGTGTCTCGACCAGCAACCCAGCAGCCGTGATTGATCGGTTCACTCAGTCATCCACTTCCTCCCAAGTGACATCCAACACCCCCGGTCAACAGTCGGTGGGTTCCTCAGGCTCAAACCTCAGCTGGCATGGCCCTCAAGGCTCTGTCATTGTGCTGCTCTATGGTCTGCTCATGCTAATGCTACCACCTCCAGGCTCTCTCATTGTGCTTCTCTATCGTCTCCTCATGCAAATGCTACCGCCTCCACGCTCTGTCATTGTGCCACCATATGGTCTCCTCATGCTGATGCTACCCACCTCCAGGCTCTGCATTGTGCCACCATATTGTCTCCTCATGCTGATGCTGCCACCTACAAGCTCTCTAATTGTTCTGCTCTATGGTCTCCTCATGCTGATGCTACCACCTCCAGGTTCTGTAATTGTGCCGCCATGTGGTCTCCAAAGGCTGATGCTCCAATCTCCAAGCTCTCTAATTGTGCTGTTCTATGGTCTCCTCATGCTGATGCTTCCACCTCCAGGCACTGTCATTTTGCTTCCATATGGTCTCCTCATGTGGATGCTGCCCCCTCCAGGCTCTCTAATTGTGCTGCTCTATGGTCTCTCCATGCTGATGCTGCCACCTCCAGGCTCTCTAATTGTGCTGCTGTATGGTCTCCTCATGCTCATGCTACCACCTCCAGGCTTTCTCATTGTGCTGCAAATCATTATACTCCAAACATAATTAACCTCTTAAGGACTGAGCCCTTTTTCACCTTAAGGACTCGGCCATTTTTTGCAATTCGGACCACTGTCATTTTAAACATTAATAACTCTGGAATGCTTTTAGTTCTCATTCTGATTCCGAGATTGTTTTTTCGTGACATACTCTACTTTAACATAGGGGTAACATTTGGTGGTAACTTGCATCCTTTCTTGGTGAAAAATCCCCAAATTAGATGAAAAATTAGAAAATTTTGCATTTTTCTAACTTTGAAGATCTCTGCTTGTAAGGAAAATGGATATTCCAAATAAAAAAAATTTATTCACATATACAATACAATTTATTTACATATACATAATGTCTACTTTATGTTTGCATCATAAAATTGACGTTTTTTTTACTTTTGGAAGACACCAGAGGGCTTCAAACTTCAGCAGCAATTTTCCAATTTTTCACAAAATGTTGAAACTCACTTTTTTTCAGGGACCAGTTCAGGTTTGAAGTGGATTTGAAGGGTCTTCATATTAGAAATACCCCACAAATTACCCCATTATAAAAACTGCACCCCCAAAAGTATTCAAAATGACATTTAGTCAGCGTTTTAACCCTTTAGGTGTTTTACAGTAATAGCAGCAAAGTGAAGGAGAAAATTCACAATCTTCATTTTTTACACTCGCATGTTCTTGTAGACCCAATTTTTGCATTTTTGCAAGGGGTAAAAAGGAGAACATTTTTACTTGTATTTGAACCCCAATTTTTCTTGAGTAAGCACATACGTCATATGTCTATGTTAATTGTTCGGCGGGCACAGTAGAGGGCTCAGAAGGGAAGGAGCGACAAATGGTTTTTGGGGGGCATGTCACCTTTAGGAAGCCCCTATGGTGCCAGAACAGCAAAAAAAACACATGGCATACCATTTTGGAAACTAGACCCCTTGGGGAACATAACAAGGGGTAAAGTGAGCTTTATTACCCCACAGGTGATTCACGACTTTTGCATATGTAAAAAAAAAAAAAACATTTTTTTTCCCTAAAATGCTTGGTTTCCCAAAAAATTTACATTTGTAAAAAGGGTGATAGCAGAAAATACCCCCAAAATTTGAAGCCCAATTTCTCCCGATTCAGAAAACACCCCATATGGGGGTGAAAAGTGCTCTGCTGGCGCACTACAGGTCTCAGAAGAGAAGGAGTCACATTTGGCTTTTTGAAAGCAAATTTTGCTCTGGGGGCATGCCGCATTTAGGAAGCACCTATGGTGCCTCGACAGCAAAAAAAAAAAAAAACCCACATGGCATACTATTTTGGAAACTAGACCCCTCGCGGAACGAAACAAGGGGTTAAGTGAACCTTTATACCCCACAGGTGTTTCACGACTTTTGCATATGTTATTTTACCTAAAATGCTTCTTTTCCCAAAAATGTTAAATTTTTAAAAAGGGTAAAAGCAGAAAATAGCCCCCAAAATTTGTAACATAATTTCTCCCAAGTACGGCGATACCCCATATGTGACCCTAAACTGTTGCCTTGAAATACGACAGGGCTCCAAAGTGAGAGCGCCATGCGCATTTGAGGCCTAAATTAGGGATTGCATAGGGGTGGACATAGGGGTATTCTACGCCAGTGATTTCCAAACAGAGTGCCTCCAGCTGTTGTATAACTCCCAGCATGCCTGGACAGTCAGTGGCTGTCTGGTAATACTGGTAGTAGTTGTTTTGCAACAGCTGGAGGCTCCGTTTTGGAAACCGTGGCGTACCAGACGTTTTTCATTTTTATTGGGGAGGGGAGGTGGGCTGTGTAGGGGTATGTGTATACGTAGTGTTTTTTACTTTTTATTTTATTTTTTGTTAGTGTAGTGTTTTTAGGGTACAGTCACACGGGCGGGGGTTCACAGTAGTTTCTCGCTGGCAGTTTGAGCTGCGGCAGAAAATTCTCTGCAGCTCAAACTTGCAGCCGGATACTTACTGTAAACCTCCGCCCATGTGAGTGTACCCTGTACATTCACATTGGGGGGGGGGGGGAATACATCCAGCTGTTGCAAAACTACAACTCCCAGCATGTACGGTCTATCAGTGCATGCTGGGAGTTGTAGTTTTGCAACAGCTGGAGGCACACTGGTTGTGAAACACTGAGTTTGGTAACAAACTCAGTGTTTTGCAACCAGTGTGCCTTCAGCTGTTGCAAAAGCTACAACCCCCAGCATGTACGGACAGTGGAAGGGCATGCTGGGTCTTGTAGTTATGCAACAGCCGGAGGCATACTACTTTGGCTGGGGATGCTGGGGATTGTAGTTATGCAACAGCTGGAGACACACTGGTTTGCTACTTAACTCAGTGTGCCTTCAGCTGTTGCAAAACTACAACTCTCAGCAGTCACCGACAGCCAACGGGCATGCTGGGAGTTGTAGTTATGCAACCAGCAGATGCACCACTACAACTCCCAGCATGCACTTTAGCTGATTGTGCAAGCTGGGAGTTGTAGTTATACAACAGCTGAAGGTACACTTTTCCATAGAAAAATGTGCCTCCAGCTGTTGCAAAACTATAAGACCCAGCATGCCCATAAGGGAATGCTGGGAGTTGTGGTGGTCTGCCTCCTGCTGTTGCATAACTACAGCTCCCAGCATGCCCTTTTTGCATGCTGGGAGCTGTTGCTAAGCAACAGCAGGAGGCTGTCATTCACCTCCTGCTGCTGCTCCGGGCACAGGTCAGTCCCGCCGCCGCCGTCGTCGCTCCTGGGGCCCCAATCCCAACATTGATGCCAGGGATCGGGGTTCCAAGCTCCCGGGGTCTTCTTCCCGCACCCGCTCACGTCCTCCGGCTCCAAGTTGTCGATCCACTGTTTAGGGCGGATGAGCAAGTAGGCTGGGAGAGTGTTTCTTGTGTTGCTTAGGGTTTACTCTCCCTGTCAACCTCTGGTCATGACATGCAGGCTCAGTCTTGCTGTAGCAATTTAAATAGTATTTTTTTGTAATTTTTTTTTTACTACAACATAATTGTTGTTTTTCATACCCATTTTTTCTCCTTTATGCCAGTTTCAGCTGCTCAAAATGTATAAAATTAGGTAGAGATTTAGCATTACAAATGCACCAGAATTCTGGCTAAATTTGTGCCTGGCGAGCAAGCATTGCACCACAATTATTATGTATCTGTAAATCTGGAGGAATGCATTTTTATCATAACTATTTCTGGGTCATTTGACTTTGCCATGATATATATCATGGGTCTCTCTCTCTCTCTCTCTCTCTTTTTCTCTCTCTCTTTTTTTCTCTCTCTCTCTTTCTCTCTCTCCTAGCTGAGTACCCGGCATTGCCCGGTTTTTCCTTCCTCATCCTTGTTGGATCCTTGTTATATCGTACTCCTATCCTGTCCTCCTATTCCGTCCTGCTATCCCGACCTTCTTTCCCGATCTCCTATCACAACCTCCTATCCCGACCTCCTATCCCATCCTTCTATCCAGTCCTCCTATCCCATCCTCCTATCTCTTCCTCCTATCCCGTCCTCCTATCTCGACCTCCTATCTCGACCTCATATCCCGACTTCCTATCCGTCCTCCTATCCCGAGCTCCTATCCCAACCTTCTTTCCCATCCTCCTTTGCCGTCCTCATATCTCGACCTCCTATCTCGACCTCCTATCCTGTCCTCCTATCTCTACCTCCTATCCTGACATCCTATCCCGTCCTCCTTTCCTGTCCTCATATCTTGACCTCCTATCTAGACCTCCTATCCCGACCTCCTATCCAGACCTCCTATCCCATCCTCCTATCCCAACCTCCTTTCCCATCCTCATATCTCGACCACATATCTTGACCTCCTATCCCGTCCTCCTTTGTCTCGACCTTCTATCCCGACCTCCTATCCAGACCTCCTATCCCGTCCTCATATCCCATCCTTCTATCCCGTCCTCCTTTCCTGACCTCCTATCCCGACCTCCTATCCCGACCTCATATCTTGTCCTCATATCCTGTTCTCATATCCCATCCTCCTATTCCGACCTCCTATCCCGACCTCCTATACCATCCTCATATCCTCAGCCATTTTTTGCAAATCTGACCACTGTCACTTTAAACATTAATAACTCTGGAATGCTTTTAGTTATCATTCTGATTCCGAGATTGTTTTTTCGTGACATATTCTACTTTAACATAGTGGTAACATTTTGTGGTATTTTGCATCCTTTCTTGGTGAAAAATCCCAAAATGTGATGAAAAATTTGAAAATTTTGCATTTTTCTAACTTTGAAGCTCTCTGCTTGTAAGGAAAATGGATATTCCAAATAAAAAAAAATTTTATTCACATATACAATATGTCTACTTTATGTTTGCATCATAAAATTGACGTGTTTTTACTTTTGGAAGACACCAGAGGGCTTCAAAGTTCAGCAGCAATTTTCCAATTTTTCACAAAATTTAGAAATTCGCTTTTTTTCATAGACCAGTTCAGGTTTGAAGTGGATTTGAAGGGTCTTCATATTAGAAATACCCCATAAATTACCCCATTATAAAAACTGCACCCCCCAAAGTATTCAAAATGACATTCAGTAAGCGTTTTAACCCTTTAGGGGTTTCACAGGAATAGCAGCAAAGTGAAGGAGAAAATTCCCAATCTTCATTTTTTACACTCGCAAGTTCTTGTAGACCCAATTTTTGAATTGTTGCAAGGGGTAAAAAGGAGAAAATTTTTACTTGTATTTGAAACCCAATTTTTCTCGAGTAAGCACATACCTCATATGTCTATGTTTCTTGTTCGGCGGGCGCAGTAGAGGGCTCAGAAGGGAAGGAGCGACAAATAGTTTTTTGGGGGAATGTCACCTTTAGGAAGCCCCTATGGTGCCAGAACAGCAAAAAAAAACACATGGCATACCATTTTGGAAACTAGACCCCTCGGGGAACATAACAAGGGGTAAATTAAACCTTATTACCCAACAGGTGATTCACGACTTTTGCATATGTAAAAAAAAATTTTTTTTACCTAAAATGCTTGGTTTCCCAAAACTATAAGTCCCAGCATGCCCATAAGGGAATGCTGGGAGTTGTGGTGGTCTGCCTCCTGCTGTTGCATAACTACAGCTCCCAGCATGCCCTTTTTGCATGCTGGGAGCTGTTGCTAAGCAACAGCAGGAGGCTGTCACTCACCTCCTGCTGCTGCTCCGTCGCAGGACAGTCCCTCGCCGCGGCCGTCGCACCTGGGGCCCCGATCCCAACAGGGATGCCGGAAATCGGGGTCCCCAGCACCCGGGGTCTTCTTCCCGCACCAGCTCACGTCCTCCGGAAGAGGGGCGGAGCGGGTGCGGGAGTGACACCCGCAGCAGGCGCCCTGATTGGTCGGCCGGTAAACCGGCCGACGAATCAGGGCGATCGTGAGATGGCACCAGTGCCACCTCACCCTTGCTGGCTCTGGCTGTTCGGGGCCATCAGAGACGGCCCCGATCAGCCAGTAATTCCGGGTCACCGGGTCACTGGAGACCCGATTGACCCGGAATTGCCACAAATCGCTGGACTGAATTGTCCAGCGATCTGCGGCCATCGCCAATATGGGGGGGCATAATGACCCCCCTGGGCGATATGCCGGGATGCCTGCTGAATGATTTCAGCAGGCATCCGGCTCCAATCCCCAACCGACTAGCGGTGGGGACCGGAATTTCCACAGG
This sequence comes from Hyla sarda, assembly GCF_029499605.1. Lineage (NCBI taxonomy): Eukaryota > Metazoa > Chordata > Amphibia > Anura > Hylidae > Hyla > Hyla sarda. Next base: position 251,961,331 of record NC_079192.1, read on the forward strand.
CGTATGGATACGCCCTGCGTCCTTAAGGACTCAGAATGCAGGGCGTATCCATACGCCCTGCGTCCTGAAGAGGTTAAGTGGACATATAAGTAACATATGACCAAGTATTATCGAAATATCTCCAGCCGTTTGGAAGTTATGCAGTAACATATATTTTCCATTGACTTTAATGGGACTTTAAACATGCCCCTGGCACATTGAGGTGGGTAAGGGTTAAATCACCTATCCTATGTTTGTTGCTGATATATAAGTAACATGTGCGCCAAGTTTCATGTTAAAGGATAAGTCCGGCGCACACTTTTATCATTTTATCCGGTCCGGACTGCAAAATAAAAGAAAACAAGTTTTCTCTTACCTGCCAACGAGCCCCCGGAGCTCCAGTACACTCCGCTACAGGTGTTAGGTCCCCGGGCTGTGTTCTTCTTACTTCCTGTTAGCCCGGCACGTCACACGAAGCTTCAGCCTATCACCAGCCGTGGCGGGACATCGTTGCGGCTGGTGATAGGCTGAAGCTCCGTGTGACGTGCCGGGCTAACCGGAAGTATGAAGACTACAGCCCGGGGACCAAACACCTGTACCAGAGCTCCGGGGGCTCGTTGGCAGGTAAGAGAAAGCTTGTTTTCTTTTATTTTGCAGCCCGGACCGGATAAAATGATAAAAGTGCGCGCCGGACTACTCCTTTAATATCTTTAGCCGTTTGGACGTGATGCTGGAACATACACACATACATACATACACACACACACACACACACATTGAGTTTTATATATGTGTATATATATATATATATATATATATATATATATATATAATATGAATATCCAATAAGAACAGCACCTCCAGAAACAAATAGAAAAAAAGAATTTGGGGTGTCCGCATCATCTGAACCTTGGTCCACTGGTTCCTCAATGTATAGAAAAAATATAGGCAGCACACCACAGGTTGACTTCAATCAAAAATAGGATTTATTTCATGATGTGGAAGACTACGTTTCTCCAGCCTCATGCTGGCTTTCTCAAGTGAGAAAGCCAGCGTGAGGATGGAGAAACGCAATCTCCCACATCATGGAATAAATCCTATTTTTGTTTGAAGTCTACCTGTGGTGTGCTGCCTATATATTTTATATATATATATATATATATATATATATATATATATATATATATATATATATAAATATATATATATGTGTGTATATATATATATATATATATATATATATGCAAAATCAAAATTGTTGAAGTATCTTGTAATACCTTTTTTAATGGACTTACAGAATTTTGTAGAGACAAGCTTTCAGGGTTCCTCCCTTTATCAAGTCAAAAGCAAATCTTGACAAAGGGAGGAATCCCGAAAGCTTGTCTCTACCAAATTCAGTTATTCCATTAAAAAAGGTATTACAAGATACTGCAACATATTTTGATTTTGCATCTGCATCACTGGATTAAGACGGCTACTCAAATTTACTATATATATATGCAGTCGTATGCTAAAGTTTTGGGACCCCTGACAATTCCATGATTTTCATTTACAAATAAAGTAGTTTGTATCAGAAATTTTCTTTTGAAATATTAAATACCTGAAAGACACAGTAGACAGGTGCATAGAAATATCCCATCAATATCTAGTTGAGCCTCATTTAGAAGAAACTAGCTGAATACCCAGCGTTGCCCTGTTTTTCCTTCCTCATCCTTCTTGGGGAGGAAAATCAATAAAGGAGGAAGCTTTTGACTTCATATCCCGTCCTCATATATTGTTGTCATATCCCAACCCCATATCCCGTCCTCATACCCTGAACTCCTATCCCGACCTCCTATCCCGACCTCCTATCCCTTCCTATCCCGACCTCCTATCTCGACCTCCTATACCGATCTCCTATCCCGACCATCCCGTCCTCCTATCTCGACCTCCCATCCCGTCCTCATATCCCGACCTGTAATATGTGTACCAGGTATTGAAATATGTCCAGCCGTACGGCAGTTATGTGGGAACATACATTTCCCATTGATTTGCATGGGACATAAAAAAAAACTCCGACCCTCACAAATGGGGGTAGTTAAGGGTTAAATTAACTGTCCTATATTTTAAGTGGACATATACGTAACATGTGACCAAGTATTATCGAAATATCTCCAGCCGTTTGGAAGTTGTGCAGTAACATATTTTTCCATTGACTTGTATGGGACTTTAAACATAAACCCCGCTCCTGGCAAATGGGGGTGAGTAAGGGTTAAATCACCTATCCTAGGTTTGTTGTTGACATATAAGTAATATGTGTGCCAATTTTCATGTTAATATCTTTAGCCGTTTGGAAGTTTTTGTGGAACATACATACACACACATTGAGTTTTATATATATATATACTAGCTGAGTACCCGGCATTGCCTGGTTTTTCCTTCCTAATCCTTGTTGGGGAGGAATATGAACAAAGGAGGAAGCTTTTGACTTCATATCCAGTCCTCATATATTGTTGTCCTATCCCAACTAGAGATGTCGCGAACTGTTCCCGGCGAACTGTTCCCGGCGAATTTCGCATGTCCGCGTTCGCATCGCCGGGCAAACAAATGTGAAGTTCGATCCGCCCCCTATACTTTAACATTGCAGTAAACTTTGACACTGTGAGTCAGAGTCAGCAGACACATTACAGCCAATCAGCAGCAGTCCCTCCCTTCCAGACCCTCCTACCTCTTGCATGGATGCCATTTTAGCCTCATTTAGCATTCTGCAGGCTTAGGAAGTGGAGGGTCAGAGAAGCTGCTCCTGCTGTATAGGGAAAGCGATAGCTAGGTTGCTGCTAGGTGGTGTATTAAGGGTCCAGTTTACCCCTAAAGCACTAGTCTAACATTTGCTTTAAGGACAGCACCCAAAAAAGCCCTTTTTAGGGCTGAAAGATATCAGTCCTGGTTGGGAGGGAACCGCTGGTTAAAAGGGGGATTCCAGAATCAAACTTAAGTTCCTTCAAGCAACTAACTACTACAGTATTCAAAGGGCTGAAAGATATCAGTCCGTGTGTTTTGCAACAGCTGGAGGCACCCTGGTTGGGGACCACTGCATAAAAGGGGAACTCCGCTGGCAAGTTTTTTTGCTCATTGTCACACTAGTGCAAATCACATTAGGTGTGATAGTTGTGCAAATAAAAATAAAAAAACTTTTTGGGCTGTTAAATAAAATCAGTCGTCACTGTCAATTCACGTCACAGTTGCCATTTTTTTTGCCTGCAGGGCAAATTGTGTCACCCAAGGGCAAATCACATTAGGTGTGACACTTGTGCAAATTTAACCAAAAAAATGACAGGCAGAGGAAGGCCACCCCGCAGGTGCCGTCATGGTGCTGGGATTCTATTTGGCCCTAGAATGGCCAATGTTCAGAGGCCACGTACTCTGAACCCCCAAAGTTCTGAGGACTTAGTTGACTGGCTATCACAAGACACCCAATCTGCTACTAAAGCTTCCGCTCGGAACCTTGACGCACCGTCCTTCTCCTCCTCTAGCTTAGCTTCGGGCACCTCTCATGCTACCACTTGCCCCCGCCTGCCGCCACCACCAACACTAGCACCACAGCAGCTTTACTTGATCTGTCAGAGGAGTTATTTACACATCAGTTTGAAGACATGAGTGATGCACAACCATTATTGCCAGAGGATGTAGTTAACAGGGATATGTCTCAGTCAGGCAGCATTACACACATGGACGTACGGTGTGATGAGGATGTTGTACCCGCTGCTGCTTCCTTTCTTGAGGTGTCAGATAGCGGTGAAGGTGTTGATGATGACGATGTGTCCGTGGATGCCACGTGGGTGCCTGCTAGAAGAGAAGAAGAGGGGGAAAATTCAGATGGGGAGACAGAGAGGAGGAGGAGATGAGTTGGAAGCAGGGGGAGGTCGTCGCACGGAGCTAGTGGCACAGTCAGACAGCATGCATCGGCACCCGGTGTCAGCCAGACGGGACGCCAATCAACGCATGCTGTTGCCACCACCAGAATGCCGTCATCGCAGAGCTCAGCAGTGTGGCATTTTTTGTGTGTGTCTGCCTCTGACAACAGCGAGGCCATTTGCAACCTGTGCCAGAAGAAACTGAGTCGTGGGAAGTCCAACACCCACCTAGGCACAACTGCTTTGCGAAGGAACATGATGTCACATCACAAACGCCTATGGGATCAACACGTCAGTACAAGCAGCACACAAAGTCAAAGCCGCCATCCTCCTCCTGGTCCAGCATCTTCAGCCAGGTCAACCACTGCTGCCCTTCTTGCCAACTCTCAACCATCCGCCTCTCCGTCTCTTGCCTTGAGCAGTTCCTGCTCATCTGTCCACAGTCAGGTGTCTGTCAAGGAGATGTTTGAGCGCAAGAAGACAATGTCTCAAAGTCATCGCCTAGCCCGGCGTCTGACAGCTGGCTTGTCGGAACTGCTAGCCCGCCAGCTTTTACCATACAAGCTGGTGGAGTCTGAGGCCTTTAAAAAATTTGTAGCCATTGGGACACCGCAGTGGAAGGTACCTGGACGAAATTTTTTTTTGCACAAAAGGCAATCCCCAACCTTTACTCCATTGTGCAAAAGGAAATTATGGCATGTCTGGCACACAGTGTAGGGGCAAGGGTCCATCTGACCACTGATACCTGGTCTGCAAAGCATGGTCAGGGCAGGTATATCACCTACACTGCGCATTGGGTAAACCTGGTGACGGCTGCCAAGCATGGATTGCGTGGCTCTGCAGAGGAGTTGGTGACAACGCCACGACTTGCAGGCAGGCCTGCTGCCACCTCCTCTACTCCTCCTACTCCATCCTCTTCCATAACATCCTCGGCCAAGTCCTCTTCCACTGCTGCGTCTTGCTCCACATCACCGGAACCCCCCAGCTCCCCAGGTGCTATTCCACATCCCGGAAACGGCAGTGTCACGCCATCTTGGGGTTGACTTGCCTCAAAGCGGAGAGTCACACCGCAACAGCGCTCCTGTCGGCCCTGAATGCACAGGTGGACCAGTGGCTGACTCCGCACCAACTGGAGATCGGCAAGGTGGTTTGTGACAATGGAACAAATTTGTTGGCGGCATTGAGGTTGGGCAAGTTGACACATGTGCCGTGCATGGCACATGTGTGTAATCTGATTGTACAACGCTTTGTGCTCAAATACCCAGGCTTACAGGATGTCCTGAAGCAGTCCAGGAAGGTGTGTGGCCATTTCAGGCGTTCCTACACGGCCATGGCGCACTTGTCAGATATCCAGCGGCAAAACAACATGCCAGTGAGGCACTTGATATGCGACAGCCTGACACGTTGGAATTCAACACTCCTAATGTTTGACTGCCTGCTCCAACAAGAAAAAGCTGTCAACGAATATTTGTATGACTGGGGTGCTAGGACATCATCTGCGGAGCTGGGAATTTTTTTGCCACGTTACTGGAGGCTCATGCGCAATGCCTGTAGGCTCATGCGTCCTTTTGAGGAGGTGACAAACCTGGTCAGGCACCATCAGCGACATCATACCGTTTGTTTTCTTCCTGGAGCGTGCCCTGCGAAGAGTGCTGGATCAGGCAGTAGATGAGCGTGAAAAGGAAGAGTTGTGGACACCATCACCACCAGAAACAGCCTTATCAGCATCGCTTGCTGGACCTGCGGCAACGCTGGAAGAGGATTGTGAGGAAGAGGAGTCAGAGGAGGAATGTGGCTTTGAAGAGGAGGAGGAAGACCAACCACAGCAGGCATCCCAGGGTGCTCCTTGTCACCTATCTTGTCCCTGTGGTGTTATACGTGGCTGGGGGGAAGAAGATTATACCTTCCCTGACATCACTGAGGACGAGGAACGGGACATGAGTAGCTCGGCATCTGTCCTTGTGCAAATGGGGTCTTTCATGCTGTTGTGCCTGTTGAGGGACCCTCGTATAAAAAGGATGAAGGAGAACGACCTGTACTGGGTGTCCACGTTACTAGACCCCTGGTATAAACATAAAGTGCCTGACATGTTACCGCATTACAGCAAGGTGGAAAGGATTCAGCAGGTCCAAAATAAATTAAGAAGTATGCTGTACAAAGCGTAAAAGGGTCATGTCACAGCACAACAGGGATCTAACAGGGGAAGAGGTGAAAGTAATCCACCTTCTCCTCCCATGAACACGCCGGCAAGGACAGGAAGCTGTACAGACATGCTGTTGATGGAGGACATGCGGAGCTTTTTAAGTCCTATGCATCACCACAGCCCTTCGGGGTCCACCATCAGAGAACGACTTGACCGACAGGTTGCAGACTACCTGGCCTTAACCGCAGATATCGACACTCTGAGGAGCGATGAACCCCTTGACTACTGGGTGTGCCAGCTTGACCTGTGGCCTTAGCTATCCCAATTTGCTCTCAAACTTCTGGCCTGTCCCGCTTCAAGTGTCCTGTCAGAAAGGACCTTCAGTGCAGCAGCAGGTATTGTCACTGAGAAGAGGAGTCGCCTTGGTCAAAAAAGTCTGGATTACCTCACCTTTCTTAAGATGAATGAGGGATGGATCCTGAAGGGACTGACACTGGGCGATACATTTGACTGAACAAAGCCTGATCAGATGAGCTGCCTTGGCCTAAAAATGGTCCACACGCTGCTGCATTTGAACTCTGAATGCCTGATGACTTGCGTGACTTATCCGCCACCAACTAGGGTTCAAGCCGCAATGTTTTAGGGCACTTTCTGCCTGGCAAAACAAACAGAAATTTTTCAGGCCGCTGCTACAGCAGCGGCTGCAACAATACCAAGTTTTCCAGCCAGGTGTACATGCCTAATTTTTCTGGCCTCTGCTTCTGCACTTGCTATGGTGCTGCAATTTTTATGGGCGCTGCTATAGCTGCGACAATACCAAATTTTTGCACCAGGTGTACATGCCTAATTTTTATGGCCTCTGCTACTGCACTTTTTCTGGTGCTGCAATTTTTCTGGCTGCTGCTACAGATGCGGCTGCAACAATACCCAATTTTTCATCCATGTGTGCATGCCTAATTTTTCTGGCCTCTGCTGCTGCAATTGTTATGGTGCTGCAATTTTTATGGCTGCTGCTACAGAAGCGGCTGCAACAATACCAAATTTTTCAGGCATGTGTACATGCCTAATTTTTCTGGTACTCACTGCTGACATCTCTATCCATTTTTGCAACCGTGGATATTAGATGTATGCTAAGGGTAGCATGGTGGCTCAGAGGTTAGCACTGCTGCCTTGCAGCGCTGGGGCCTTGTGTTCAAATCCCACTATGTGCTGCCTCAAGGGGGGGCTCTAACTATGTGCTGCCTAATATGGGTGAATCTTATGTGATGCCTAAAGGGAGGCTCTAACTATGTGCTGCCTAATATGGGGGAATCTATGTGCTGTCTAAAGGGGGAATCTAACTATGTGATGCCTAAAGGGGGAATCTATGTGCTGCCTAAAGGGGGCTAAAGCACGTTATTCCAAACCATTTAGGAATAATAGGTGATTTATGCCCTTTATGGATTAAAACCAGACTCTGCATCAACTATGTAATTTTCCATGGGAGCTTTGCCATGGATCCCACTCCGGCACGCCACAGTCCAGGTGTTAGTCCCCTTGAAAAAACTTTTAAATCCCTATTGTGGCCAGAAAGAGTCCCTGTGGGTTTTAAAGTTCGCCTGCCCATTGAAGTCAATGGCGGTTCGCCCGGTTCGCGAACTTTTGCGGACGTTCGCAAACCGAAAATTTTATGTTCGCGACATCACTAATCCCAACCCCATATCCCGACCTAATATCTCGACCACCTATCCTGACCTTCTATCCCGACCTTCTATCCCGACCTTCTATCTCGACCTCCTATCCCGACCTCCTATCCCAACCTCCTATCCCGTCCTCCTATCGTGACCTCCTTTCCCAACCTCCTATCTCAACCTCCTATCCCTATCTCCTATCCCGACCCGTAATATGTGTACCAGGTATTGAAATATTTCCAGCTGTACAGAAGTTATGTGAGAACATACATTTCCCATTGATTTACATGGAACTTTAAACAAAAAGCCCGACCCTCACAAATGGGGGTAGTTAAGGGTTAAATTAACTATCCTATATTTTAAGTGGACATATAAGTAACATGTGACCAAGTATTATCGAAATATCGATATATATCAAATAACATATATTTCCCATTTACTTGTATGGGACTTTAAACATAAACCCCACCCCTGGCAAATGGGGGTGAGTAAGGGTTAAATCACCTTTCCTATGTTTGTTGTTGACATATAGGTAACATGTGTGCCAAGTTTCATGTTAATATCTTTAGCCGTTTGGACGTTTTTGTGGAACATACATACATACATACACGCACATTGAGTTTTATATATATACTAGCTGAGTACCCGGCGTTGCCCGGTTTTTCCTTCCTAATCCTTGTTGGGGAGGAAAATAAACAAAGGAGGAAGCTTTTGACTTCATATGCAGTCCTCATATATTGTTGTCATATCCCGACCTCCTATCCCGATCTCCTATCCTGACCTCCTATCCCGACCTTCTATCCCGTCCTCCTTTCCAGTCCTCATATCTCGACCTCCTATCTTGACCTCCTATCCCATCCTCCTATCTCGACCTCCTATCCCAACCTCCTATCCAGACCTCCTATTCCGTCCTCCTATCCCGTTCTCCTATCCCATTCTCCTATCCCGTCCTCCTATCCCGACCTCCTGTCCCGTCCTCCCATCCCGTCCTCATATCCTGACCCATAATATGTGTACCAAGCATTGAAATAGCTACAGCCGTACGGAAATTATATGGGAAAATACATTTCCCATTGATTTGCATGGGACCTTAAACAAAAACCCCAACCCTCACAAATGGGGGTGGTTAAGGGTTGAATTAACTATCCTATATTTTAAGTGGATATATAAGTAACATGCGACCAAGTATTATCGAAATATCTCCAGCCGTTTGGAAGTTCTGCAGTAACATATTTCTGCAGTAACATAACCTATGTTTGTTGTTGACATATAAGTAACATGTGTGCCAAGTTTCATGTTAATATCTTTAGCTGTTTGAAAGTTTTTGTGGAACATACACACATACATACATATATACATACACACACGTAGAGTTTTATATATATAGATAGATGACAGCCTTTAGCCTGTAATGAGTGTCGTGGACTGTGGATGAAGGGACTTTGGACCATTCCACCTTGAAAAACATCTCCAGTTCAGTTAGGTTTGATGATTGCCGAGCATGGACAGCCCGCTTCACATCACAATACAGAATTTCAATGATATTAAGGTCTGAGGAATAGGATGGACAATCCAGAACATTTGACTTGTTCCTCTGCATAAATACCAGAGAAGAATTTGAGCAGTGTTTTGGGTCATTTTCTTGTTGAAATACCCTGCCTCTGCGTAATTTCACCTTTGTGACTGATTCCTCTTCATTATTCTCAATTATCTGCTGATATTCAGTGGAATCCATGTGACCCTAAACCAGTGCCGGCCTTAGGTGTTCAAGCGCCCTGTGCGAGCTAACCTTGTGCCCCCCCCCCCCATTACCCCATAAACATACACAAAGAGGAAAAAAATCGTTGTAACAAATATTTTCACCAGTCCCCCTTAAGCAGACTCAGACCAGTCCCATGTTCTTTTTACTCAGTTCCCTGTCAGTCATAATCAGACCATCCCCCCCCCCCTTCACCCCTTAATCAGACCCTCTACCCTTCACCAGTCCCCCTTAATCAGACTTCGGTTGGAAGTATAAGTCCCCCACATTTCGTTGGCAGTATAAGTCCCCGCACATTAGGTTGGCAGTATAAGTCCCCGCATATTAGGTTGGCAGTACAGTTCCCCCACATTAGGTTGGCAGTACAGTTCTCCCACATTAGGTGTGCAGTACAGTTCCCCCACATTAGTTGTGCAGTACAGTTCCCCCACATTAGGTGTGCACTACAGTTCCCCCACATTAGGTGTGCAGTACAGTTCCCCCACATTAGGTGTGCAGTACAGTTCCCCCACATTAGGTGTGCAGTACAGTTCCCCCACATTAGGTGTGCAGTACAGTTCCCCCACATTAGGTGTGCAGTACAGTTCCCCCACATTAGGTGTGCAGTACAGTTCCCCCACATTAGGTGTGCAGTACAGTTCCCCCACATTAGGTTGGCAGTATAGTTTCCCCACATTAGGTGCAGTATAGTTTCCCCAAATTTGGTGCAGTATATTTTCCCCACATTAGGTGCAGTATATTTTCCCCACATTAGGTGCAGTATAGTTCCCCACATTAGGTGCTGTATAGTTCCCTGACATTGGGTGCAGTATAGTTCCCTGACATTGGGTGCAGTATAGTTCTCCACATTAGGTGCAGTATAGTCCCCCACATTAGGTGCAGTACAGTTCCCCTACTGACATACAGCCTTCAGCCATATAGTGTATGGCTGGAGGCTGTATGCCTGTTTACTGCCTCACTTCAGTGTTCCGACCACTGCTCCTCCGGTCCGGGACCCCGGGGACCGGGGTCACGATCTTCTGCTATGGCCTATGGGCCATAGCAGTAGGTCCTGTGAGCGGAGGTCAGAACACTGAAGATGACGTGCCGCTGGTTTTTAAAGTTAACGTGGGGGCCGCCGCAGAGAGGTAACTGTTGGCACATCCTTGCATCCTGAAAGATTTTTCGGGACACAGTGATGTCCAGAACGTGACGGGGGCTGCGAGCTGTGTCGGCCGCCCGGCACCCCTGTTGCTATGGCGCCCTGTGCGGCCACACAGCTCGCATACCCCAAAGGCCGGCCCTGCCCTCAACTTTAACAAAACTTCCAAAATCGGCACTGAAGCTTTGTTGTCAAAATTGTGGGTTTGCATTGCTCAAGTGACTCTGTTTGTGGTGAGTGTGCAGAAAAGGTTTCTTCCACATCCTCATCCTATAAAGCTTCTTCTTGTGAAAAGTGCACTAAAATATTAAATGATGCACAGTTACACCATCTGCAGCAAGATGATGTAGGTCTTTGAAGGATGTTTGTGGGTGGTTTTTTGACCATTCTTACCATCCTTCGCCTTTGCCTCTCCAATATTTAACTTAGTCTGTCACTTCTGGCCTTAACAAGATCTGTACTTGTGGTCTTTCATTTCCTCACTATGTTTCTTATCCTTACAGTGGACACTGACAGTTTAAATATCTGTGATAGCTTTTTGTAGCCTTCCCCTAAACCATAATGTTGAGCAATCTTTATATTTGGTTATTTGAGAGCTGTTTTAAGGCCCTTATGTTGCCACTCTTCAGAGAAGAGTCAAAGAGAACAGTAACTTGCAGCTGACCCCTTAAATACCTTTTTTTCATGATTGGATGCACCTGTCTATTAAGTTCAAGGCTTGATGAGGTCACCAAACCAATTGTGTGTCCGAATGAATCAGTGCTCGGTAGTTACATGTATTCAAATCAACAAAAATGACAAGGGGGCTCAAGTTTATGCCCCTGTCTACTTTTGTTTTGATGCAGATTGCACATTTTCCGTTCATCCAATAAACTTTATTTCACTACTGAAAAAAGACTGTGTCTTTCAGATATTCAGTATTATTATTTATTCAGCTTATTTATTTACAAAATGAAAATCATGGAAATTGTCAGGGGTTCCTAAACTTTTGAATACAACTCTATATATATATATATATATAGAGAGAGAGAGAGAGAGAGAGAGAGAGAGAGAGAGAGAGAGAGAGAGAGAGAGAGAGTGAAACAAAAGCAAAAAAAAAGCAAAACTATTTTTTTTTCTTTAGGGAGGAGGGGGTTCATTTCCACTCAGTGCACCTTATGGTAAAAAATATCATGTTATCTTTATTTTGCAAGTTCATGCCATTACTATGATACCTAATGTATATAGATTTTGTTCTTATAAAAAAAAAAATGTAAATATATATATATATATATATATATATATATATATATATATATAACAAACTTGTTTTTATGTTAAAATCTGAAACCTTTACCTGTATAGGTCCTACCAAGTCCAGTGCTGTCACTTTGGGTCTCCTTACGAGGTTTATTTACATGGCCGCAGCACTAATGTGCCCATAAACACCATATTGTCATCTAATAACTATTCTGCAGCCAATCTCTGTAATCAAATATGGTGTGGAAGACTAAAGTGGCAACAGAGTTTTACATTTTTTATTTAAATGAACTTGGAAAATCCTTTAAAATAAATTAATAAATGTGTCAGAGCTCTTAGAACGGGGGGATACTAAGTATTGCTTTAGCGTCTCAAGAGAATGTATTATTAGTGCATTATTAAAATAACATATTGGTTAATATTGAACTGTATTTTTGCTTCTGTGTTAAATGTGATAAAATGTACTTGTTTTTCTGTGATACAATAATTTTTTTTTACTTACGGTAATTACTTAATTAATTTCAATATACTGTTATTAAAAGTTAGGAGTCCATGTTTTTGGGGAAAAATAGAGAGTAAAATATGTATTAAAAAAAGAATTGTCGTTTTCCACTTATAATTAGTTTTAGCAGTCAGCCTAATGACTTAATATCCTTTTCTAATTCCGAGCACTTATAAATGGAAAGGTTGCATTGTTTCATGTGCACTGGATGGCTTATTAAACAGCGTAACAATCATCCTTTTCATCTGGGCAATTAAAACTTTACCAGGGTGTTATTAAACGCACAAGGATGACATGAAAGATATTGCCTGTGATCCTCAATGTCCTTTTTATAAATAGATGAAAATTATAAAAAATAAAAGCTCTCCATTTCTTGAGATAGGCGGACTCTGGGGATCTAATTAGTGCGGCACCCAATTCTTGGTTTAGCATGTGCAGCGTAGGCGAATTAAAAAGCTAGAATGATTCAAGTGCTTCTGTGGGAGTTGGTGTAAATATATGTTAGACAGAAAGGTTAAAGGTATGGTTGGAAGGAGAGAGGGGCTTGATTAAAACTCTTATTTTTCCGCCAGTGTACAATCAACCTTTCCACTAGGTATAGGACTATGAAAGGACTTCAGAAGTGAACAGGATTGTTACGCCGAGCGCTCCGGGTTCCCGCTCCTCCCCGGAGCGCTCGCTTCACCTCCTCCGCTGCAGCGCCCCGGTCACGTCCTCTGACCCGGGGCGCTGCGATCCTGCTGCTAGCCGGGATGCGATTCGCGATGCGGGTAGCGCCCGCTCGCGATGCGCACCCCGGCTCTCCTACCTGACTCGCTCCCCGTCTGTTCTGTCCCGGCGCGCGCGGCCCCGCTCCCTAGGGCGCGCGCGCGCCGGGTCTCTGCGATTTAAAGGGCCACTGCGCCGCTGATTGGCGCAGTGGTTCCAATTAGAGTTATCACCTGTGCACTCCCTATATTACCTCACTTCCCTTGCACTCCCTTGCCGGATCTTGTTGCCTTAGTGCCAGTGAAAGCGTTCCTTGTGTGTCCCTTGCCAGTGTTTCCAGACCTTCTGCCGTTGCCCCTGACTACGATCCTTGCTGCCTGCCCCGACCTTCTGCTACGTCCGACCTTGCTTCTGCCTACTCCCTTGTACCGCGCCTATCTTCAGCAGCCAGAGAGGTGAGCCGTTGCTAGTGGATACGACCTGGTCACTACCGCCGCAGCAAGACCATCCCGCTTTGCGGCGGGCTCTGGTGAAAACCAGTAGTGGCTTAGAACCGGTCCACTAGCACGGTCCACGCCAATCCCTCTCTGGCACAGAGGGTCCACTACCTGCCAGCCGGCATCGTGACAAGGATAAACAGGCGCTGTTCAGATTAAGAAGGCATGGATCCATAGATCTTTCAGAGATGCCTGATGAAGCTGCGCATGCGCAGCAAACCGCATTGCATGATTGTTACAATAAAGCTACTCCTCTGAAAGATCTACGGATCCATGCCTTCTTAATCTGAACAGCGCCTGGTTATCCAGTTTGCTCCTGAAGTCCTTTCATACTCTATGTTACCCTGGGACAGGACGGCTGCAGTCAGAGCTTACTTCATATGTGCTTCCCATTGTTGTGTATGTTACACAACCAACTTTGGTAAGAGGCCATCTCCCTCCTCCCCCTCCTCCCTGTGGGGTTACTTGGAGTCCTGCACATGAGAGCGCCTTTTCCCCTTTCTATTTTCAGATTCACACTAGGTATAGGACATCTGACATCCTTGCTCAAATAATTACTTTAGTAAAAAATCTGTAATAAAAAAGGGAAGATGAATAAAGAAGCTGCTCATAAGGATGAATTCTTTCCAGGGACCATTAAGAGTCAATTTGACCATGGTTATATTAGCATCATAAATGCATATATACAAATCAACAATATGTCACAATATGTGTCACAATTTTTAGTGTGGAGGATCGTATAACTATTCTAGAAGCAAAATACATTAAAGCAGTATTAGTTTTACTGTGTAATGCTTCCTTAAACTAGCAATCTTAACCCCTTAATGACGAAGGACGTAAATGTACGTCCTGGTGAGGTGGTACTTAACGCACCAGGACATACATTTATGTCCTAAGCATAAGCGCGGGCATCTGCCTTCTCGCAGACCAGAGCAGAAGATGACCAATAACCCTGATCAGTGCTGTGTACTATACATAGCACTGAACCGCATTAGCAATCTAATGATTGCTATAAATAGTCACCTATGGGGACTATTAAAGTGTAAAAATAAAAGTAAAAAAAGTAAAAAACATTAAGTTAAAAAAATGTGAAAAAAACCCTCCCCCAATAAAAATGTTAATGTCACGTACCGGCAGGACAGGTAGTGGATCCTCTGGACCGGAGAGGCGATAGCACAGGTTGTACTGGAGGACCGGTTCTAAGCAGTTACTGGTTTTCACCAAAGCCCGCCGCAAAGTGGGATGGATTTGCTGCGGCGGTAACTACCAGGTCGTGTCCCCCAGTAACAACTCGACCTCTCTGGCAGCTGATAGCGAGGTACACAGGGAGCAGGCAAGAGCGTAGTCGGACGTAGCAGAGTTATGGGCAGGAGGCAAGGGTTCACAGGCGAGTTTACGGTAGAAACGGGTCCGGCAAATGGCAAGGCAACTATCACATTAGGGAACGCTTTTTCTGAGGCACAAGGCACAAAGATCCGGCAAGGGCAGGAAGGGGCAGGTGCCTTTTATTGGGAAGGACAGTGGGAGGTGAGGAACCAGCGCACCAATTACCGGTGCGCTGGCCCTTTAAATTTACTGAAGTCGGCGCACGCGCGCCCAAGAGAGCGGGGCCGCGCGCACCGGGATGCAGAGGAGCCGAGAGCCGTGCGGGAAGAATGTAGGCCGAACAGGGACGCGGCGTGTGAACGGGGACCAGCCGCCATGCCAGCCGCATCTCTGCCACTGTGGGGTCAGTGCGTCTGACCGGGAGACGCTGGAACCCAGGAGCGGAGGGCAGAGGCAGCGGGCGCTCCGGTCCGGAGGTGAAGACCGGAGCGCTCGCTGTGACAGTTAATTGTCCCATTTTCCCTATTTCACCCCCAAAAAGTGTTAAAAAAATATTTTATATACATATTTGGTATCGCCGTGTGTGTAAATATCTGAACTATTAAAATAAAATGTTAATAATACCGTACGGTGAACGGCGTGAACGTTAAAAAATAAAATAAAAAGATCCAAAATAGCTGCTTTTTTATAAAATTTTATTCCCAAAAATTTTTATAAAAAATGTATTAAAAGTTTTATATAAGCAAATATTGTATCAATAAAAAGTACAGATCACAGCGCAAAAAAATAGCCTGCATACCGCCGCTTATACGGAAAAATGAAAAAGTTATAGGTCTTCAAAATAGGGGGATCTTAAACGTACTAATTTGCTTAAAAAGTTTGTGATTTTTTTTAAGCGCAACAGTAATAGAAAAGTATGTCATCATAGGTATTATTTTATTCGTATTGACCCAAAGAATAAATAACACTTGTCATTTTTACCGTAAATTGTACAGCGTGAAAACGAAACCTTACAAAATTAGCAAAATTGCGGTTTTCTTTTTAATTTCCCCACACACATAGTATTTTTTTGGTTGCGCCATACATTTTATGGTAAAGTGAGTGATGGCATTACAAAGGACAACTGGTCATGCAAAAAACAAGCCCTCATACTAGTCTGTGGATGAAAATATAAAAAGAGTTATGATTTTTTGAAGGCGAGGAGGAAAAAACGAAAACGTAAAAATAAAATGTTCTGCATCCTTAAGGCCCAAATGGGCTGTGTCCTTAAAGGGTTAAAGTGGTAGTCTGACTTAGCCCCTATACACAGGGACTCTTATGATCTTCAGAACAGTGCTGTGATTTCACATGCAAGCCATTGCATTATTTACTCTACCTATTGTCTATGGAGCTGAGGGAGCATAACACAGCACTCAGCTCTCTTTGTCAGCTCTGTAGACAATGAATGGAGTGACAGCATACATGTAACAAAAACAAGTCTCATCTCCCAGCAATACTGTATTTATAAAATATCAAATGGGGTGGTCTAGTTGCAGAAACTTTTATGCTAGTTTGCAGGAACAGCTATGGGTCAAGATTGGCACTTAAGCAACCAGACCACCCTGTCTGGCACTGTGTATTTCACTATTGCTTAGGCTGCTTTCACACTGTCACGATGCCGGCTGGCAGGTAGTGGATCCTCTGTGCCAGAGAGGGATTGGCGTGGACCGTGCTAGAGGATCGGTTCTAAGTCACTACTGGTTTTCACCAGAGCCCGCCGCAAAGCGGGATGGTCTTGCTGCGGCGGTAGTGACCAGGTCGTATCCCCTAGCAACGGCTCAACCTCTCTGGCTGCTGAAGATAGGCGCGGTACAAGGGAGTAGACAGAAGCAAGGTCGGACGTAGCAGAAGGTCGGGGCAGGCAGCAAGGATCGTAGTCAGGGGCAACGGCAGGAGGTCTGGAACACAGGCTAGGAACACACAAGGAAACGCTTTCACTGGCACTAAGGCAACAAGATCCGGCGAGGGAGTGAAGGGGAAGTGAGGTGATATAGGGAAGTGCACAGGTGAAAACACTAATTGGAACCACTGCGCCAATCAGCGGCGCAGTGGCCCTTTAAATCGCAAAGACCCGGCGCGCGCGCGCCCTAGGGAGCGGGGCCGCGCGCGCCGGGACAGAACTGACGGAGAGCGAGTCAGGTACGGGAGCCGGGGTGCGCATCGCGAGCGGGCGCTACCCGCATCGCGAATCGCATCCCGGCCAGAGGCGGTATCGCAGCGCCCCGGGTCCGTGGAACCGACCGGAGCGCTGCAGTGAGAGGAGTGTAGCGAGCGCTCCGGGGAGGAGCGGGGACCCGGAGCGCTCGGCGTAACAGTACCCCCCCCCTTGGGTCTCCCCCTCTTCTTGGAGCCTGAGAACCTGAGGACCAGACTTTTGTCCAGGATATTGTCCTCAGGTTCCCAGGACCTCTCTTCAGGACCACAACCCTCCCAATCCACTAAAAAGAAGGTTTTCCCTCTGACCTTTTTAGATGCTAAAATTTCTCTGACGGAGAAGATGTCCGAGGAGCCGGAGACAGGAGTGGGGGGAACAGATTTGGGAGAGAAACGGTTAATGATAAGTGGTTTAAGAAGAGAAACATGAAAGGCATTAGGAATACGAAGAGAAGGAGGAAGAAGAAGTTTGTAAGAGACAGGATTAATCTGGCGCAAAATCTTGAAAGGACCAAGATAGCGTGGTCCCAACTTATAGCTAGGGACACGGAAGCGGACATATTTGGCGGAGAGCCATACCTTGTCTCCAGGGGAAAAAATGGGAGGAGCTCTTCTTTTCTTATCCGCGAATCTCTTCATGCGTGAAGAAGCCTGTAAGAGAGAATTTTGGGTCTCTCTCCATATGATGGAAAGATCACGAGAAATTTCATCCACAGCGGGCAGACCAGAGGGCAAGGGGGTAGGGAGGGGGGGAAGAGGGTGACGGCCGTACACCACGAAAAACGGGGATTTGGAGGAAGATTCAGAGATTCTGAAATTATACGAGAATTCGGCCCAAGGTAGAAGATCTGCCCAGTCATCCTGGCGGGAGGAAACAAAATGTCGTAAATAGTCACCCAAGATCTGGTTAATTCTTTCTACTTGTCCATTGGATTGAGGATGGTATGCAGAAGAAAAATTTAATTTAATCTTGAGTTGTTTACAGAGAGCCCTCCAGAATTTAGACACAAATTGGACGCCTCTATCCGAGACGATCTGCGTAGGCAACCCGTGAAGACGAAAAATGTGTACAAAAAATTGTTTAGCCAACTGAGGCGCTGAAGGAAGACCAGGAAGAGGGATGAAATGTGCCATTTTGGAGAATCGATCAACGACCACCCAAATAACAGTGTTGCCATGGGATGGGGGTAAGTCAGTAATAAAATCCATACCAATCAGAGACCAAGGTTGTTCGGGAACAGGCAGAGGAAGAAGAAAACCAGCGGGCTTCTGGCGAGGAGTCTTATCCCGGGCACAGATAGTGCAGGCTCGCACAAAGTCCACCACATCAGTCTCTAGAGTCGGCCACCAATAGAAGCGAGAGATGAGTTGCACAGATTTCTTGATGCCCGCATGACCTGCGAGATGGGAGGAGTGACCCCATTTGAGGATTCCGAGGCGTTGGCGTGGAGAAACAAAGGTCTTTCCTGGAGGAGTTTGCCTGATGGAGGCTGGAGAAGTGGAAATCAGGCAGTCAGGAGGAATGATGTGTTGAGGGGAGAGTTCAATTTCAGAAGCATCTGAGGAACGAGAGAGAGCATCGGCCCTAATGTTCTTATCAGCAGGCCGAAAGTGAATTTCAAAATTAAATCGGGCAAAGAACAGAGACCACCTGGCCTGACGAGGATTCAGCCGTTGGGCAGACTCGAGGTATGAGAGGTTCTTGTGATCGGTATAAATAATAACTGGAAATCTTGATCCCTCCAGCAGATGCCTCCATTCCTCAAGTGCTAATTTAATGGCTAGAAGCTCTCGATCCCCGATGGAGTAGTTCCTCTCCGCCGGAGAGAAGGTCCTAGAAAAAAACCCACAAGTAACAGCATGCCCGGAAGAGTTTTTTTGTAGAAGGACAGCTCCAGCTCCCACTGAGGAGGCATCAACCTCCAATAGGAAGGGTTTAGATGGGTCAGGTCTGGAGAGCACGGGAGCCGAAGAGAAGGCAGACTTGAGTCGTTTAAAGGCGTCTTCCGCTTGAGGAGGCCAAGACTTGGGATCGGCATTTTTTTTGGTTAAAGCCACAATAGGAGCCACAATGGTAGAAAAATGTGGAATAAATTGCCTGTAATAATTGGCGAACCCCAAAAAACGTTGGATGGCACGGAGTCCGGAGGGGCGTGGCCAATCTAAGACGGCAGAGAGTTTATCTGGATCCATTTGTAGTCCCTGGCCAGAGACCAAGTATCCTAGAAAAGGAAGAGATTGGCATTCAAACAGACATTTCTCAATTTTAGCATAGAGTTGATTGTCACGAAGTCTCTGAAGAACCATACGGACATGCTGGCGGTGTTCTTCTAGATTGGCCGAAAAAATTAAGATATCATCAAGATATACAACAACACAGGAGTATAACAGATCACGAAAAATTTCATTAACAAAGTCTTGGAAGACAGCAGGGGCGTTGCACAGGCCAAAGGGCATGACCAGATACTCAAAGTGTCCATCTCTGGTGTTAAATGCTGTTTTCCACTCATCCCCCTCTCTGATGCGGATGAGGTTATAGGCGCCTCTTAAGTCCAATTTAGTAAAGATGTGGGCACCTTGGAGGCGATCAAAGAGTTCAGAGATGAGGGGTAAGGGGTAGCGGTTCTTAACCGTGATTTTATTAAGTCCGCGGTAGTCAATGCAAGGACGTAGAGAGCCATCTTTTTTGGACACAAAGAAAAATCCGGCTCCGGCAGGAGAGGAGGATTTACGGATAAAGCCCTTTTTTAGATTCTCCTGGACGTATTCAGACATGGCAAGAGTCTCTGGGGCAGAGAGAGGATAAATTCTGCCCCGGGGTGGAGTAGTGCCCGGGAGGAGGTCGATAGGACAATCATAAGGCCTGTGAGGAGGTAGAGTCTCCGCTTGTTTTTTGCAGAAAACATCCGCGAAGTCCATATAGGCCTTAGGGAGACCGGTTACTGGAGGAAGCAGAGAGTTACGGCAAGGGTTACTGGGAACCGGTTTTAGACAGTCCTTGGAACAAGAGGGCCCCCAACTCTTGATCTCCCCAGTGGACCAATCCAGGGTTGGGGAATGAAGTTGAAGCCAGGGAAGTCCAAGGAGAATTTCCGAGGTGCAATTGGGGAGGACCAAAAGTTCAATCCTCTCGTGATGAGATCCGATGCTCATTAGAAGGGGCTCCGTGCGGAAACGTATGGAACAGTCCAATCTTTCATTGTTTATACAATTGATGTAAAGGGGTCTGGTGAGACTGGTCACTGGGATGTTGAACCTGTTGACGAGAGAGGCCAAAATAAAATTTCCTGCAGATCCAGAGTCCAAGAAGGCCACAGAAGAGAAGGAGAAGGCAGAGGCAGACATCAGCACAGGCACAGTAAGACGTGGAGAAGCAGAGTGGACATCAAGGATTGTCTCACCTTTGTGCGGAGTCAGGGTACGTCTTTCCAGGCGGGGAGGGCGGATAGGACAATCCCTCAGGAAGTGTTCGGTACTAGCACAGTACAGGCAGAGGTTCTCCATGCGGCGTCGTGTCCTCTCTTGAGATGTCAGGCGAGACCGGTCGACCTGCATAGCCTCCACGGCGGGAGGCACAGGAACAGATTGCAGGGAACCAGAGGAGAGAGGAGCCGAGGAGAAGAAACGCCTAGTGCGAACAGAGTCCATATCTTGGCGGAGCTCCTGACGCCTTTCGGAAAAACGCATGTCAATGCGAGTGGCTAGGTGAATAAGTTCATGAAGATTAGCAGGCATTTCTCGTGCGGCCAGAACATCTTTAATGTTGCTGGATAGGCCTTTTTTAAAGGTCGCGCAGAGGGCCTCATTGTTCCAGGATAATTCAGAAGCAAGAGTACGGAATTGTACGGCATACTCGCCAACGGAAGAATTACCCTGTGTCACGATGCCGGCTGGCAGGTAGTGGATCCCCTGTGCCAGAGAGGGATGGCGAGGACCGCGCTAGCGGACCGGTTCTAAGCCACTACAGGTTTTCACCAGAGCCCGCCGCAAAGCGGGATGGTCTTGCTGCGGCGGTAGTGACCAGGTCGTATCCACTAGCAACGGCTTACCTCTCTGGCTGCTGAAGATGCTGAAGATAGGCGCGGTACAATGGAGTAGGCAGAAGCAAGGTCGGACGTAGCAGAAGGTCGGGGGCAGGCGGCAAGGATCGTAGTCAGGGGCAACGGCAGGAGGTCAGGAACACGGACTAGGAACAGACTAGGGAACGCTTTCACTAGGCACTAAGGCAACAAGATCCGGCAAGGGAGTGCAAGGGAGGAGACTAGATATAAGCAGGGAACAGGAGGGAGCCAATTAAGCTAATTGGGAAGATTGGACCAGGCACCATCATTGGTGCACTGGCCCTTTAAATCGCAGAGACCCGGCGCGCGCGCGCCCTAGGGAGCGGGGCCGCGCGCGCCGGGACAGGACCGAGGGAGAGCGAGTCAGGTACGGGGACCGGGGTGCGCATCGCGAGCGGGCGCTACCCGCATCGCGAATCGCACCCCGGCTGAAGGCGGGACCGCAGCGCACCCGGTCAGTGGATCTGACCGGGGCGCTGCAACAACGAAGATGAGGCGAGCGCTCCGGGGAGGAACGGGGACCCGGAGCGCTCGGCGTAACAGTACCCCCCCCCTTGGGTCTCCCCCTCTTCTTGGGGCCAAAGAACCTGAGAAAGAAAAACTCAATTTTTTCGTGATGAGGTCCGATGCAAATTAGGAGGGGTTCTGTGTGGAAACGTACGAGACAGTCCAATCTTTTATTGTAAAAACAATAGATGTAGAGGGGTCTGGCGAGACTGGTCACAGGAACGTAGAACCTGTTGATGAGAGAGGCCAAAAAAAATTTTCCTGCAGATCCGGAATCCAAGAAGAGCATAGTAGAGAAGGAGAAGGTAGAGGCAGATATCCGCGCAGGCACAGTAAGGCGTGGAGAAGCAGAGTTGACATCAAGAACTGTGTCACCTTTGTGCGGAGTCAGCGTACGTCTTTCCAGGCGGGGAGGACGGATAGGACAATCCTTCAGGAAGAGTTCGGTACCGGCATAGTACAGGCAAAGATTCTCCATGCGGCGTAGTGTCCTCTCTTGAGGTGTCAAGCAAGACCGGTCAACTTGCATAGCCTCCGCGGCGGGAAGCACAGGAACAGATTGCAGAGGACCAGAGGGGAGAGGAGCCGGAGAGAAAAAACGCTTCGTGCGAACAAAGTCCATATCCAGGCGGAGCTCCAGACGCCATCCGGAAGAACGCATGTCAATGCGAGTGGCAAGGTGAATGAGTTCATGTAGGTCAGCAGGAGTCTCTCGTGCGGCCAGAACATCTTTAATGTTGCTGGATAGGCCTTTTTTAAAGGTCGCGCAGAGAACCTCACTATTCAAAGACAACTCGTAAGCAAGAGTACGGAACTGAATGGCGTACTCGCCAACGGAAGAAACACCCTGGGCCAGGTTCAGCAGGGCAATCTCGGCTGAAGAAGCTCGGGCAGGTTCCTCAAAGACACTTCGAATTTCCGAGAAGAAGGAGTGTACAGAGGCAGTGACGGGGTCATTGCGGTCCCAGAGCGGTGCGGCCCATGACAGGGCTTTTCCAGACAGAAGGCTGACTACGAAAGCCACCTTAGACCTTTCAGTAGGAAACTGGTCCGACATCATCTCCAAGTGCTGGGAACATTGCGAAAGAAAGCCACGGCAATACTTAGAGTCCCCATTAAATTTGTCCGGCAAGGACAGGCAGAGGCTAGGAGTGGCCACTCGCTGCGGAGGAGGTGCAGGAGCTGGCGGAGGAGAAGATTGCTGGAGAAGTTGCGACTGAAGTTGGTGCGAAATGGTGGACATTTCCGACAGCTGACGGGTTAGAAGGGCGATCAGTCGGGCTTGCTGGGCGGCCACCGTGGTGAGGTCAGCGACAACTGACAGAGGAACTTCAGCGGGATCCATGGCCGGATCTACTGTCACGATGCCGGCTGGCAGGTAGTGGATCCCCTGTGCCAGAGAGGGATGGCGAGGACCGCGCTAGCGGACCGGTTCTAAGCCACTACAGGTTTTCACCAGAGCCCGCCGCAAAGCGGGATGGTCTTGCTGCGGCGGTAGTGACCAGGTCGTATCCACTAGCAACGGCTTACCTCTCTGGCTGCTGAAGATGCTGAAGATAGGCGCGGTACAATGGAGTAGGCAGAAGCAAGGTCGGACGTAGCAGAAGGTCGGGGGCAGGCGGCAAGGATCGTAGTCAGGGGCAACGGCAGGAGGTCAGGAACACGGACTAGGAACAGACTAGGGAACGCTTTCACTAGGCACTAAGGCAACAAGATCCGGCAAGGGAGTGCAAGGGAGGAGACTAGATATAAGCAGGGAACAGGAGGGAGCCAATTAAGCTAATTGGGAAGATTGGACCAGGCACCATCATTGGTGCACTGGCCCTTTAAATCGCAGAGACCCGGCGCGCGCGCGCCCTAGGGAGCGGGGCCGCGCGCGCCGGGACAGGACCGAGGGAGAGCGAGTCAGGTACGGGGACCGGGGTGCGCATCGCGAGCGGGCGCTACCCGCATCGCGAATCGCACCCCGGCTGAAGGCGGGACCGCAGCGCACCCGGTCAGTGGATCTGACCGGGGCGCTGCAACAACGAAGATGAGGCGAGCGCTCCGGGGAGGAACGGGGACCCGGAGCGCTCGGCGTAACACCCTGGACCAGGTTCAACAGGGCAGTCTCAGCAGAAGAGGCTCGGGCAGGTTCCTCAAAGACACTTCGAATTTCCGAGAAGAAGGAGTGTACAGAGGCAGTGACGGGGTCATTGCGGTCCCAGAGCGGTGTGGCCCAAGCCAGGGCTTTTCCAGACAGCAGGCTGACTACGAAAGCCACCTTAGACCTTTCAGTGGGGAACTGGTCCGACATCATCTCCAAGTGTAATGAACATTGGGAAAGGAAGCCACGGCAAAACTTAGAGTCCCCATCAAATTTATCCGGCAAGGATAGTCGTAGTCCAGAAGCGGCCACTCGCTGCGGGGGAGGTACAGGAGCTGGCGGAGGAGATGGTTGCTGGAGCTGTGGTAGTAACTGTTGTAGCATAACAGTCAGTTGAGACAGCTGTTGGCCTTGTTGCGCAATCTGTTGTGACTGCTGGGCGACCACCGTGGTGAGGTCAGCGACAACTGGCAGAGGAACTTCAGCGGGATCCATGGCCGGATCTACTGTCACGATGCCGGCTGGCAGGTAGTGGATCCTCTGTGCCAGAGAGGGATTGGCGTGGACCGTGCTAGAGGATCGGTTCTAAGTCACTACTGGTTTTCACCAGAGCCCGCCGCAAAGCGGGATGGTCTTGCTGCGGCGGTAGTGACCAGGTCGTATCCCCTAGCAACGGCTCAACCTCTCTGGCTGCTGAAGATAGGCGCGGTACAAGGGAGTAGACAGAAGCAAGGTCGGACGTAGCAGAAGGTCGGGGCAGGCAGCAAGGATCGTAGTCAGGGGCAACGGCAGGAGGTCTGGAACACAGGCTAGGAACACACAAGGAAACGCTTTCACTGGCACTAAGGCAACAAGATCCGGCGAGGGAGTGAAGGGGAAGTGAGGTGATATAGGGAAGTGCACAGGTGAAAACACTAATTGGAACCACTGCGCCAATCAGCGGCGCAGTGGCCCTTTAAATCGCAAAGACCCGGCGCGCGCGCGCCCTAGGGAGCGGGGCCGCGCGCGCCGGGACAGAACTGACGGAGAGCGAGTCAGGTACGGGAGCCGGGGTGCGCATCGCGAGCGGGCGCTACCCGCATCGCGAATCGCATCCCGGCCAGAGGCGGTATCGCAGCGCCCCGGGTCCGTGGAACCGACCGGAGCGCTGCAGTGAGAGGAGTGTAGCGAGCGCTCCGGGGAGGAGCGGGGACCCGGAGCGCTCGGCGTAACACACACTATAAAATACCTCAGTTATAAACAGAAAAACATAAATAGAAAAACATAAAATACAACAACTAAGAGTGTGGTGGGACGCCACCACACTGACACAATATATAGAAAACGCAATGATTCCGCGTGGATTACGAATCCGAAAGAAATCCACCACCACATACGATGACGAGTTTACGATGCAATGGAATGACATCCTCAATGAATGTTCTTTCAAATTAATGAAACTTATCATCGACCGTGAACAAGCTAAAATTGCTACCATTGAGGAGGAGATCAGTAAAATCACGGAATCTCTAAAACAATATGAAAACTTGTCAGAGTTTGATAAATTGCATGAAAAAATGAATAATAATCTTTCACAATTGGAAGAAACAATTACCAACATAAAAAAGTCCAAATTTAAAAGGGATTTGAAAGATTATGCGGAAGATGCGGTTTATACATGGCATAGAAATAAAAGAAACAATCCCCGGTCTATACTTAAAAATTCAAATACGCACCAATTCCATAATACAACAAAAAATGTGACATTTAGCTCATCTGATAACGAAAGCACGGACAACTGCACAGATTATTCTGACAATGAAAACTATGTGAATGCTGCCACACACAGAAGTAAAACGCACAGTCATTCCCACAACTCTGCTGCTCTTCCCTCCTCGTCTTTTTTAGGAGTGGGCGCACAAAAAAAGAAAGGAAAAGAAAAACACATAGACCCACCAGAAGAGCAGGACGGAAACACAGGTACAAGAACAAGGAGCAGAAAAACGTAAATAACACAATCAACAGTGAAGAATTTTCAGTTGTCAATTTGTCAGCTACCATATTAAGTGACAAACAAATTTCTATACTGAATAAAGGACTTACGTTCGTTCCAACCAGAAGAGGGGACCTATATCAAACTATAAAAGACGTAAACAGATTCATCAGAACACTCACGGTGAGGAGACACTTCTCAAATGATCAGACAATGGACCCTTCGATCCAACAAGAGTTTACACAGCCTTTAACTAAACCTTTAAATTCTAAAGGCAATGTTACACTCCAACTGTCATCCTCGTTTCAGGATCA
This sequence comes from Hyla sarda, assembly GCF_029499605.1. Classification (NCBI taxonomy): domain Eukaryota; kingdom Metazoa; phylum Chordata; class Amphibia; order Anura; family Hylidae; genus Hyla; species Hyla sarda. Next base: position 251,987,321 of record NC_079192.1, read on the forward strand.
ACTTAACTTACTCACACTTATGGAACTGCAAGATCCCCCTTTTACCAACCAGGGAGAACTAGAAATCACTCAAACTAAAGACAGCTTCAACACCAGTAACCCATTTTTTTATCCAGTTGGTTCCAGGGCGGACTCCATGGATGTTTTTCAATCCAGAGTGGAAAAGGACTTAAAATCACTTTTTCAACTACCGGACACTATCACCCCCAACATCAGTAAAAAGCAGAACCAGGACTTACAAAAATTAATTAAAAATGACAACATCATCATACGACAGGCGGATAAAGGGGGTTCAGTGGTGATTCTAGATAAAATGTTATATAAGAAACTCATTCTTCAACAACTAGAAGATACCACCACGTATAGAAAAATCTCCACCAACCCCACTGCAGTGGTCAAAAACAAGATGGAAAAATTATTGGAGGAAGGGGTACAGATGGGCATTATAGATAACAAACAAAAACAATATATGATACCGGATTTTCCTATATGTCCCATTTTCCACGGCTTCCCTAAAACTCATAAGGACATATTTCCTCCCCCGCTCCGCCCAATAGTTGCGGGTATCGGATCCCTACAGGAACATCTGGGTGAATGGTTGGATCATCTCTTACAGCCGCTTGTCCCCAGGACGATGGGATTTATTCGAGACACAAAAACCCTTTTGTCAGCCTCTAAATCCCTCACATGGAACAAACAAGACAAGTGGCTTTCATGTGATGTCACTGCCCTATACACAAGCATACCCCACGAGTCCGCCCTGTCGGCAGTGGAATTCCACCTTAACAAATATTCAAACTACAGCAATGATCTCAAACAGTTCATACTTGATGTATTACTTTTTGTACTAAAACACAATTTTTTCTCTTTTGATGGACAATTCTTTTTTCAAACGACTGGATGCCCTATGGGAGCCAAATTTTCCCCGTCCCTGGCTAATTTATATATGGCTCACTGGGAGGAGGTCCACCTATACACAGCCAACAACATCTACCACCCCCTTGTGGGGTGGTATGGCAGATATATAGACGACCTCCTCATAGTGTGGCGAGGGTCGAATGAAGAAGCAGTTTCATTTGTGGATTATCTCAATCTCAATTCACACAATCTGAAATTTACATATATATTAAACCACATAGAGACCAACTTCCTTGATGTAACCCTAATAGGAGATGCGGAGAAAAATCTGGTGCATACCAGAATGTACAGAAAACCCACCGCTGGAAACAGCATCCTACACGCTGCAAGTAACCATCCCAAACACACCATTCGCAATCTCCCGATTGGAGAATTAATAAGAGCCAAAAGGGCCTCCTCAACAACAAGGGCATATGAATCCAGCTGCAAAGATATCGGTAACCGTCTCAGAAAGAGAGGTTATACGAAACCCATCTTAAAGAGAGCTCAGTGCATAGTAGATTCCAAGAACAGGGAAACGTATCTAGAAGAACACACTAGTCAATCCCCAGAGACTGAATCCACACATATGACCACTTTTTCCACACCTTTCAGCAGTGACTTTCAGGGAATATGCAATATTTTGAGAAAACATTTACCTATCCTTTACCAGGATGAAACCACTGCTCACCTTCTGGAACATGGCACCCGTTTTGTAGCTAAGAAGGGAGCATCCCTTAGGGACCTTCTCTCTCCCAGCGAATTCACATCTAAAGAGACCGCTAAGACCTGGTTATCAACAACGGGATGCTACAAATGCAATGCAGTTAGGTGTACATGTTGCAACCTCATGTCAAATGTATCCACTTTTTCATCAACCGTTACAAACCGGACATACCCCATCAAAACACTAGTCAACTGCAACTCAACATATGTAGTGTACCTGGTTACATGTACCAGCTGCCAGAAACAATATGTAGGCAGTACAGCAAGGAAATTAAAAACACGTATCGCAGAACACTTTCGGTGCACTACTAATACCCTCACTAGCAATCGCTCTGTGTCAGGGCTAACTAGACACCTTCGAGAGCATCATCAGAATGATTCCAGAGGTTTCAAAGTTGCAGCAATAGAAAAAGTTTTTTCATGCCGGAGGGGAGGAGATAGAACAGCCAAACTCAGGTCCCGTGAAGCATATTGGATTCTTGTACTAGACTCCCGCTTCCCCACCGGCATGAATACAAAACATGATCTGATGTATATCTACTAGATATATGTCCTAAAAGAGGGGGACACTCCCTCCTCATATTCTAGCTATGATATGGGTATACCATCTTTTGATGTAGGTTATATGATGGATATAGTTCATAATTTGCTGGGTATAGATGTGATTAGACTGGGATTAGCACTGTACTTATGCGAATGTATGACAGACTCTACATGTCTTGTTGAAGTATCAAGAGAGAAAAAAATGTTTTCTCCTTTTTGGAAACTGTTCACTGCTGCGGTTTCTCCATATATATATACTTTTTAAAAAAACATATGTGGTTCATGTCGCTTCTTACTTACAGACATAGTATGGCCCGTAAACATATATGTGTACACATTGCTACCTATACTATTATTGTGGATATTTGTGGTATTTGCGCTTGATGCACATGTTCTGCGTACATATAAACATACGTGAACCATTACTATCCCTATAGACCTATGAGACCAAAGCACGAGTCAAACAACAAAAAATATTTAGTTTGGACCAAACGGAATGTACATACATTATGCAGTATTCACACTATGTGCCCTACAGATGCGGTTTTTCCCGTATAAGACCATTTTCATATATGTATAACCGGTCGGCAACCCAAATCAGGACTAAGTAATTATACCCGTACCCGGGCTTTACCATGTTGTCGGGGGTGGCACCCATGATATTGATATGGCCTCCGCACACATAGTGTTAAATATGATGCACTTACCCAGCACACGATTATCCATCCAGTCCAGGTCTTATACTTGTTTCCATCATTGACCTACGTCATCACCCTTCCGGAACCCGGGCTCCCGGGCTTTCCGTTTAGGTTCATTTGGAGTTACACTATATAAGGGGGCACTTGCCCGATATACTATGTGCCACGACTAAGAGCCAGTATAGGCTCGAAACGCGTCGGTTTCCCTTCCTTCTTTTTATTTCTCACTATGGATATCCTTTGTTTTTAACATGCAACATTAAAGGTGAAGTTTTAATTTTCTAATTGGACCGTTTTGGAGCAGCTGGAGGCCCACCCCTGCACGTGTGCTTTTTTCTTCCTCAGTTATAAACGCCCGTTATAAAAACCCTGGAAATCGGCCGTTAAACGGCTGTTAGAAATTCCCATCATAGTCTATGGGATTTTTCAAATAGCTGTTTTAACCTGTTATCACCCGTTATTAATAACGGACGTTATTTTGTGACGGGCGATAGTAACGGGATAAATAGTCCATTTTTAATAACGGGCGATAACAGGTTAAAGCGGCTATTGGAAAAATCCCATAGACTATAATGGGATTTTCTAACGGCCGTTTAATGGCCGATTTCCAGGATTTTTATAACAGGCGTTTTTAACGGAGGTATTTTTATAGTCTGAAAGCAGCCTTACAAATTGCAGTTTTACATTTTTATGAAAATATCATACTAATATTCACATGCATTTAATGTTGTTGTTTTTTTTTTGCTCGCAAAACAATAAATAAATAAATATACAGTATATTGATATATATTTTAAATAAAGTTGGCCAAGACATCTTTCAGCCAAATTGCCTCCAAATGATCAATGCATATAAAAGCTATACAGTATATGAATGAAGCACTATCTTTCTCTGGAACAAAAGAAAACTTCACAAGTGTAATAAAAATGCTATAGTTAACTAGCATGTGCACAAAACTATCATCTCTGTCTGATCTTTAGGGCCAGTTAGGGCTACATGTTTTATGATACTCCCTTAGTAATTATTATTATAGGCAAGAATTTAACCAAACATAAAAAATGGAATAAAACCCTATGTGACCCTATTGTAACATAATCAACCTAAGAACTTTAGTTATAGGATTTTAAGTATTTTGTTTCAAACCAGGGACAAAGTGTTTTAAGGCTGTACATATCCCCACATCTTCTAAGAAAGATTAAGAGATAAAAGAAATAATCCAGTTTTGGAAGATGTAACATATTAATTCCATCGCATTCTCAGCTACTTGGAGGACTACCAAAAGTCTTTAAACTATATTTCTGTTATTCTAGAGAAACAATGTCTGGTAACAATGAATACTCTTGCAGGACTTCTTGCAATGCAATTTTATTCATGATGAATTTTAGCAATTTTTGACCTCATTTTTCCTTTGAGAGCAATATCAACCATATTGATAAGATTTCATAGTTCCCTTTCAGGCTTTCAACAAGGTTAAGATGAGTGCTGTCTCAGCAGGATGCCGAGTCCTTGATTCATTCTTTTATAATACCACAGTTGTATTACTGTAATTTGATTTTGGCAAGATTCCCAGACCATTCAATGTGTAAATTTCACTTTACGCAATTTCGGACGCGTAAGTGCTAGGCGTCTTATAAGAATGTGCCCAAGCAAATTATACCATAATACAGAACAACATAATGAAATACCAAATTTAAATAATACATAAATGATCACTGTGTTTAATGCCGGTGCTAATTTTTATAATGTATTTTGTCAGTAAACTGTAACATAACCTACTATGACCTAATAAGTGCAAAGGAAATTGAATCAAAGCTCTTAGTAAATTATGTAGATATTAAAGTTATATTCTATTCAGTGTGCTTCATTTCTAAATTAAATTCCATTTCATCTACAACTACGCCAAAGCCCATATGGACAAATTCTCACATACTGGGATGTGACTAAATTATTGCAGACTAAGTTTAACAAGTCATGGAATTGTATACAAAATAAAAGTTAACTCATTACTTGCTCTTAACCTCTTAATGACCGCCAATACGTCTTTTTATGGCAGTCATTAAGGGTACTTATTCTAGCCTGCCGGGGATCACAGGAGCTCTGCTGTCAGTATGATAGCATGGGTCCTACTGTAACCTTTCACATGCCACGGTCAAATCATGACTGCTGCATGTTAAAGAGTGCCTGCACGTAGTTTATCTCCAAGGCCTTGGCGATCTCTGGCCCCTGCAATGTTCAGTCACCATTTCCATGGCAGCCAGGGGTCTTGTGAAGGCCCCCATGTTGGTCATGGTTGTCTGTGTACACGGTCCTGCTGAGCAGCATAGCCTGGCATATTGAATTTTCAAAAAGTCATACACATTACAAAATTGTACTAATAAAAACAAGTTATCCTGTAAAAAATTAACCCTAAAATAGCACTGTCAGGTGAAAAATAAAAAAGTTATGGATCTTGTAATGTGGCAATACACACACAATGTTTCTATTACGATAATGTAGTTTGTCCTACAAAAAACAAGCCCTCATATGGCTTGTCAATGGAAAAATAAAAAAAATTGTTACTGCACTTGGAAGGCAGCGATGAAAAATTGAAAGAAAGGATTGCTTGGACATTAAGGCCCCAAAGGCATGCCAAGGAAAGGGGTTAAATAAATTACAGAGTGTAATACAGTTTTTAACCTGCACTCAGCCTAAACACTATCTTTAAATTATCCTTATGCAAAAAAATAATAATAATAATCTAAAAGAGGCATCACCCCAATTCACCTTTGGATAGCAAGAGGAATTGTATAGGACAGTCCTAGCATGTGGTCAGTGTAAGTCCAAACAGAACAACATAATCCAACAATAGCCAATATTCAGGTTAGTGGAGTTGATCCATCTATCAGTTTCCCTCCAACCATCAAATTTAAGTGATGTCAAGTTCATGTACATTGGAGAATGAACCCCTTAAAAACATGCTTATTTTGAAATTTTTCCCTTTGAGGCATTACATATAACTTTATATGTGAATGCACCATTTTGGGTTACGAACAATTTAAATGATAATATTGATTATGAATGCTTTATTCTGCATCCATACCACTTAAGGGTTGTCTGCTCCGAACTCTGTGTGCGGGCTTCCGTGTTCGCGGCCGCCCCCTTGTGAAGTCACGCCCGAACACGGAAGCCTGCACACAGCGTTCGGAGTAATGAACTTCCGCATGCTGCGAGTGGAGCTTCTGAAAGGCAAGGCAGCGGACAACCCCTTTAAGTACTTCTGCTGAATAAAGACATGTTGTATGAAAACATAATATATTATGTATTGAAAAAGAAACTCAGAGAGCACAATTATATAAATCCATCTGTGTCAACAAAGGAAATAGTCGGTACTCCAAGCTGGACAGCAGCAAAGTTCATTGATTGTAGTACTAGCGACGGGGTGCAAAGCTAAAGGATAGTAATAGGACTGGCATAAATGGAGCAAAAAGATGAAGCTTGCACTCACCATTAATGTAGAGATTTTCATACGGTCATTCCATTCTGGCAAGGAGACCTCAGTGATGCAGGCATCTCAGAGGTGAACAGCTGTTTTCGCACACACCTTTGTGCTTCTTCCGGCCTCAAGAGCAGCGGCTGCAGGGAATGATGAGCGACGTCCCTGACACTGCGCAGAGGAGCCGGCAGGAGATGTCAGTCGACATTCCTTACTGGCCGCAGAGCCCGTGAGACCCGCTGCCTGACCTGAGCCTGCCGTTGCGCTGCCAGGTAACGGCATATAAAAAATATAAAAAGCAGGGGGGGATGATGAGCAGGGGATTGTTGGCCTGCAACAGCAGCCGCTGGTCAATTATTTAAAGTGGCCGCGGCCAGGCTGCTGATCTTTAACAAGCAGCCAGTTCTGTTGCTGCTTTAAATCAGTGGCCAGGACATTTATCGGCATATAAAATGCAGGTAGGGTTTTTGCCTCAAATTTAAGTTTTAAAGTGCATGTTAAATACGGTAATTGGTTTATTTATTTCTACAGTGGTTCTTAAATGTTTGTGAAGCCTTCAGAATTTTCTATATTTCTGTATTAATTTAAATCTAATAATAAAATGAGTCAAAAATATTAAATAAGAAAAATGACATATCTGTGAGTGGCAAAAGTATGTGAACCTCTTTTTTCTGTATCTGGTGTGACCCATTTGTGTGCAGCAATAACTACATCTAAACTTTATCGATAGTTGTTGATTCGTCTCACACATCATCTTCGTGGAATGTTGGCCCATTCTTCCTCAGCAGCCATGCCAGTGGAAGGTGAGCACAGAGGGCCCCCCCCCAAGTCAGACCTGCGAGAGGATGGACGATGGCGCTGATAGGCACCAGCCAACTGACTATGTAGGATGTCTCTGTAGTAGGTCAGTTTGTCCTCCTTTGTCCTCCTTTGTCCTTTTATGTCCTCTTAGTGGGTGTAAAAAAAAGGCCCACATTTTGTGCAGGTAGTGATGGTCCAATAAGGTGGAGAGACAAAAGTCATCCTGATGCCGAATGGTGACAATTCGGCAGTCACTACGCAAGCAAGTGGGCATGCATCAGGCCATTTGTGCAAGTGACTCAGAGGGACTCCCTGACTCTATCTCCACTGCATACTGCCACGGTGTGTCTGGGTCCTCTGTCTCACCTTTCTCATAACCCTCTAGCTCCTCTGGCTGCTCCTGCTCCTCCTCTCCTGTCAGATGACTAGAAAAAACGCCCATTTCACAAAACCTAAACTGTGCTCCACTGTGCCCCTCCCCCTCCTCCTCCTCCAGTTCAGCCCCCACAGGGCTCATGTGACTGTGAGATGTAGGTGCCATGTCTCCATTGCCCTGACCAGCCATTGTCTACACGTGTTGTAGGAAATGAAGTAGTGGAATGACGATGTTCAATCCTGGCGACTGACTAATAATGTGGCTTCCTCAAAGAGCTTGAGCAAACGACAGGTGTCACGTATGAGCTGCAACTAGTTGACATTCAAGTTACACTGGGTCATCAAGAAATCGGTGATGGCTTTTGTCTGTTCGTATAGTTGGTCCAACATATGGAGGGTGGAATTCCAACATGTGAAAGCGTTGCAAATCAGACTATGTTGGGGGATGCCGTTCTGACACTGCAGCTCAAGGAGATAGGGGTAACACCTCAGGAATCGCTTGACAACCAGATTTAACAAGTGTGCCATGCAGGGCGAATGGCTCAGGCTTCCTTGACCCAGTGCAGACAAGATGTTCTTCCTGTTGTCGGTCACTATGGTTCCCATTTCCAGTTTTCATGGAGTAAGCCATTATTTGATTTCTTGATGAATTACTTTTAGCAGTTTCTCCCCTGTGTGACTCCGTTTGCCAAGACAAACCCTGTGAATAGCAGCGTGACACTGCTGTGCCCTGCACACATGGTATGCTGGAGGAGCACTGAGACTTGTCTGTGCAGTGGTGGCTGAGGACACAGTGAAGGATGAGGAGGCGGAGTCGCACACTGTTGTAGGACCAATGGCCTGAGAGCATGGAGGCGGAAGCGGTGTGACCTGTCCAAGTTGCTGTTGTCGCTGTGCAGGAACCACATTCACCCAGTTGGCCGTAAAGGACATGTATTGTCCATGACCGTAGTTACAGCTTAACACGTCGGCGCTGACGTGCACTTTGGTACACTTTGGCAGGGTGGCGTGGTGGGTGTTAATACAGTAGCCAGTGACAAAGAGGGGTGAACGAAGGAGAACTTGGCATCAGATGTGTGGCATCAGGCGGGTGGCAGAGTTAGAATAACAGATGAGACAGGTAGGTAGAAGAAAACAGTCTCTTTTGGCAAAGTGTTGGTGTGCACAAGTATATATTGAGGATATGTATTAGCTAAAACTTAACTTTTATTAGGATAAAATATATGGACCAAAATTTTTTTTGAAATCTAACAAAAGGAAAGGTGTGCAAAAACACCATGTGCCACCTACACCACCAAGTATTGATGGAATGCAAAGACCTCTAAAAAGTGGAAGGAAACAATGTATGGTCTATTGTAACAGGTGAGGGTAAAAACGTCCCCTGTAAGGTCTTACTCTCACACTATTAATTCCCTTCTTGGCAAGTGTTACATGCCCTAAAAAGGGTGGCCCCACAGGAACCTTTCCCTATTTCCAACTAAAAACCCTGGGAAATGACAGTGTTTTCAGGTGGATATAGGGAGAGGTTCCTGTTAACTCTTAACACTTGCCAAGAAGGGAATTAATAGTGTGAAAGTACAATGAACCATACGTTGTTCCCTTCCACCTTTTAGAGGTCCTTGCATTGCATTAATACTTGGTGGTGCAGGTGGCATATGGTGATTTTTGCACACCTTTCCTTTTGTTAGATTTAAAAAAAAAAATGTGGGCCCATATATTTTATCCTAAAAAAGTTAAGTTTTAGCTAATGCATATCCTCAATACTTCCTTGTGGAATTTCTGTAACTGGGGACCAGCACCTTAATTATGTTTTGCAGTATGCATGGCAGCACAATGAGAGAGCTTAGAGGTGGCAGCATCAGCATGAGTAGACCATATAGCAGCCCAATGAGAGAGTCTGGAGGTGGCAGCAGCAGCATGAGGGCCATGCCATCTGAGGTTTGAGTCTGAGGAACCCACCGACTGTTGACTGCTGGTGTCGGATGTCACTTGGGATGAAGTGGATGACCAAGTGAACCAATCAATCACGGCTGCTGGGTTGCCAATCAAGACATGACTACTAGCTGACACCGGGAGCTCAGACCTCTCGATGCAACTACTGCTGCCACACACCCCTACTCTGCTGCGACCTCTGCCTGCGCCTGATGAATTTAGGCCTCTGCCACTCCCCTGTGCATGTCCTGGCACTTCTCTACCTGACATACTTATACACCGGCTGAGTGTGTATATGTTACACAGGAGAGCTGGACAATATGCTCACCTTAAAACTGTATAAGGCAACAGAAACAAGGGTGTAGCTTTGGCCGGCCTTTCACAGTAACTAGGCCAAAATGTGTTTTTCAGGAAAAAAAAACCTACTCTACCTATGTACGTACAGGTAACACTTATGAGAGGACAATAAGCTCTGCTATTCAACCTGTATTAGGCACCGTAATCAGGTGACAGTGGCTTTTCGTGCTCACCCAAACTGGCCCCTGTTAGCTTTACAGCTCTTGTACAACCAACTGCAGCATTACAGAATCGCTGCAGGACCTCCACCCCAGCCTAATTGCACAACTGCACTTGGGGTTGAGGAAACGCCTGCCATTTCAGACCACATCGATGTAGTTGTTTAATGTTTACATTTCAAGCATTCACACGTTTATCTGGTGTAGGATGCCATTGTGGTACTTGTGAACGTTTGCAGGCATCCTCCATTGTATGCATATTATGCTGGGGATCGCCCATAGCAATGGACCACAAGTGCAGGAGCTCCACCTCAGTGTAGGTGCACAACTGCACCAGGGGTTGAGTACCTCTTGCCATTTCAGACCACGTTAATGTAAGCTGTTTAATGTCAAAAGTTTATACTAATGCACCCTTTTTATCATACTGGGTAGCTTTAAGGTTTCACCTGTGAGGCCAGCAATATATTAGCCATCCATTGTATGTGTGCTTAGTCACACTGGAGTTAGCCTGGGAGCAGTCTACAAGTCGGACCTGCTGTAATTTGGTTCCTGGTTTTGCTTATCAGGCACAGGTAGGTTAGTGTTAGGTCCCGTACCACTTGAAAACCTTGGCGTTGGTGTGCGGGCTCAGGTATGTCCTTCATATAAGGATATACTGGATAATGTCTCAATTTTACATCAGTTTTGAGGGTTAGTGAATGTCATTGTTTACATCTACCATGGTAGTGAACCTATATTGTGGTCCACAAATGCAGGACCTCCACCCCAGGATAGGTGCACAACTGCACTTGGGGTTGAGGATCGCATGTCATTTCAGACCACATCGATGTAGTAGTATTACCCAGTACAGTATTATTAGGCACTGATAGCAGGTGACAATGGCTTTTTAATGTTCTGCCTGACTGGCCTTTTTAAGCTTTAGAGTTGCTGTACACCCCACTGCAGCAGTGGAGTCGCTGTGTATTACACCCAAAAGTGTACTTTCTCCCTTTCTCTCTGTCAGTGCTTTTATGCAGTGATTTGGGCTTGTGGTGAATTGCCGCTGTGAAGCTGTTTTTCTGTGCAATGCACACTCTGCTCTATCTCTCCCTGCAGTGAAACGCTCTCTCTGAAATAAAACGCTGATTTGACTGGCCGCAAGATGACTGCTGATTATATAGGGCTGTGACATCACAGGGGTGGCTGGCTGCTGATAGGCTGCATGTGGTTCAGGGTCATCCTGCCTACCCACCTTCCCAGGATTCCTTGCCCCATGTCCTCACATGTGGATCCGCCATTTTAGATGCCCTGGAGCCTGGACCGCACTCAATGGAGTTTAAAGGGGTACTTCCGTGGAAAACTTTTTTTTTTTTTTTTTAATCAACTGGTGCCAGATTTTTTGTATAAAGACAAGCATGTGAAGTAAGTGTTGAAAATTTTGAACACAATCTTGGTTGTACGAGTGAAATTTCTATTGAACTTTGTGATGCTGAGAAGCGTGGATACTCAGATGCACTGCGTGACACCCGTGTGCTGACACACTCCCATACTCTTGGTCAGTTTAAGACTGTTCTGTTAGTGTCTAGTTCAGTATTCTCTGTTGATGTGTGTTCATACCTGTTTTCTGTGAGTCTTCTAGCTTGAACCCTGCTCAGACATGTTTTGTGTTTAGTGCATTCTTGTGTCCCTCTATGATTGGAGTTTGGGTTTGTAGTTTTATCCTGTTCCTCCCAGTGTTAGTTCCCTTCCTGAGCTCTGCCTTGTCCCTGACATAGGAATCAGTTTGTTTTGCCTCTAGAATTTATTAGTTTGGTGTATCCTCTTCTTGGTTCATGTTCAGACCTGATGGTCTTTGAGCATTTGTGTCTGTTCTTGTTATCTAGTATCTGCAAATCTTTGAGTTATATAGTGTCGGTCTTCAGTCTAACCTTGTCCATCCACTGCATTCTTGGATATATATTACCATATATATTCCTAGTTTACCTGTCTTGTTCATATTTCATATCTGACATTTATCTTGTGTTGGTTCTTTGGCTGATGATACGCTATATATATGTTACCATGTTTTCCTCATATCTGCTTTGTGCTACTTTGTATTTCTGCTGTATTCTGTATTCTTGTATATTGACTGTGTTCCCAACCTGTACAGTTTTTGTTTATTGCTTTGACTATGACACCGCTGCACTTTACATAGGAAAGTACTGGTGCCCAGTTGTTAACCGTCAATAGGGCGATTGAGCAAGTAGGCAGAGAAAGAGTTTTGGGGTCATTTTAGGGCTTACTCTCCCTGCCCTACCTGACGTTACGTGACACCTGTTCATGACAACTTCTCATTTAAACCATAAACATTGTGCCAATAGATTTCTGGCTTGTCCAGGTAATATTAATGTTGCATGTGGGCAGCAATGTTCTTTTTGTGAAGCAGTTTCTTATACCTTGCAATCCTACCATGTACACCATTGTTGTTCAATGTTACCCTGATGGGGGACTCAAGGTCAATGGACTATTACATACCTTACTCTTGGCAGGATCTTTGTTGGTCGATTATTCCTTGGAAAGGTAATAATGGTGTTGAGCCCAAACTCTTTCTGATTTTTTTCTAACATTTTAAAGAAGAACATTAACAACTCTTCTAAGGTCATTAGAAATGTCCTTAAAGCATACCCATCAGATAAAACAATTATTTTTTTTTTATATATATATCACTCGGTACCTAATCCTGGCCATATACATCTAATTTTTATGTGTCTAGCACCTTTATTTTTATTTTTTATTACACTTTTAATTTAGATCACTCGTCTGAATTCCTCTCAAAGGGAGGGTGTGTGGCCTCATTGTGCCGGTCTCCACCCCCTCCCTCAGTATGCTGTCTGCTCACATCTCCCCTAGCATTAGCAAAACTACAACTCCCAGCTTGTCCTCACTGACAGTAGCGGTACACAAGCTGACAGTGGGAGTATTTTTCCTCAAGCTGTGAGCCCTGCGCGCACAGCTGTCAATCAAGGCAGTGTGTCCGTGACGTAGGTGATAATGCATGGACACAGAAGGACTAGTATGTGTCCAAGCAGGCGGGGGGGGGGGGGGTCAGTTCTTTGACTGGCTTTTTCAGTATGAAATACAGAAAATTTTCTAATGAAAGCATTTGAAATCGGTTTTGCATGTTTTACATATGACAGTGCCCATTTAATTTTTTTGTATATGACAGTGCCCATTTAATTCATGCCATAATATATAGAGATGAGCGAACTTTTGAAAAATTCGATGCAGCCAATTCGCTGAATTTTTCGAAATTTTTTTGTTTCAATCTGAAACAGCTATTTCTGGCCTACAGAGAGCCTCAATAGGGGTGTATAACACTTTTCTGTGTTCTAACACGCATATGGAGTGTGCTGGGGTAGTGAAATAATACAATTATTCAGAATCACATGCAGATTACCGATATCTATTTTAGAATCACTGCCGCAGAGCGGCACAATGACAGAGCCTGGAGGCGGCATCAGTATGAGAAGACCATATAATGGCTGAATGACACAGCGTGGAGGTTTTGGCTGCATGAGGAGACCCTATAGTGGCTGAATGACATAGCGTGGAGGTTTTGGCTGCATGAGGAGACCCTATAGTGGCTGAATGATACAGCGTGGAGATGTTGGCAGCATGGGGAGACCATATAGTGGCTGAATGACACAGCTTGGATGATGCTGAAGCATGAGGAGACCATATAGTGGCTGAATGACACAGCATGGAGGTGTTGGCAGCATGAGGAGACCATATAGTGGCTGAATGACACAGTGTGGAGGTATTGGCAGCATGAGGAGACCATATAGTGGCTGAATGACACAGCATGGAGGTGTTGGCAGCATGAGGAGACCATATAGTAGCTGAATGGCACAGCCAGGAGTTGGCAGCAGCATGAGTAGACACTAGGCCTTCACAATCCCTAAGATTATAAGATTAATTCTGAAATTTAAACCGAAGATTTTGGGTAGCTAGTGCTACCATAACAAAAGTTTTTATTCCCAGACCCAGGCCCAGCAGAATCAGTAAACCATATATTGCCTGAATGACACAGCCTGTAGTTGGCAAAAGCATGAGTAGACACCAGGGCTTCACAATCCCTAAGAAAAAAAAGACAAAGTTTTACATTTAAACTGAAGATTTTAGGTAGCTAGTACTACCATAACAAAATTTAAATTCCCAGACCCAGTCCCAGCAGCATCAGTAAACCATATATTGCCTGAATGACACAGCCTGGAGTTGGCAAAAGCATGATGAGACCATTCAAATATAAGAATGGTAAATAGAGATCTAAGATTTTGAAATTGAAATCGAGGATTTTGAAATGGAACTTTTAACTCCCAAGTTTTAGTGTCCCGGGCCCCAGGATGTGGGTACAAAGGACCTAATCTAACAAGGAGTCACATGTCACATGTCACATGGCAGCACAATGACAGAGCCTGGAGGTGGCATCAGTAGGAGGAGACCCTATAGTGTCTGAAGTATACAGTCTGGAGTATGCTAAAGCATGAGGAGACCCCAGGGCTTCACATTCCCTAAGAAAAAAAGACAAAGTTTAAAATTTAAACCGAAGATTTTGGGTAGCTAGTGCTACAATAACAATATTTTTATTCCCAGTCCCAGCAGCATCAGTAAACCATATATTGCCTATATGACACAGCCAGGAGTTGGCTGAAGCAGAAGGAGACCATATAGTGTCTGAATGGCCAATAAGATTAAAAGATGAATTCTGAAATTTAAACGGAAGATTTTGGGTAGCTAGTGCTACCATAAGAAAAGTTTTTATTCCCAGATCCAGGCCCAGCAACATCAGTAAACCATATATTGCCTGAATGACACAGCTTGGAGTTGGCTGAAGCATGAGGAGACACCAGGGCCTTACAAACCCTAAGAAAAAAAGACAAAGTTTGAAATTTAAACTGAAGATTTTGGGTAGCTAGTGCTACCGCAACAAAAAAATTATTCCCAGGCCCAGACCCAGCTGCATCAGTAAACCATATATTGGCTGAATGACACAGCCTGGAGGTGGGGAAAGCATAAGAAGCCCATTTAGTGTCTCAATGGTACAGCCTGGAGGTGGCCAAAGCATGAGGAGACCATATAGTGGCTGAATGGCATAGCCTGGAGTTGGCAGAAGCATAAGGAGACAAAATAGTGGCTGAATGAAACAGCCTGGAGGTGGAAGCAGCAGCATCAGTAGACCTGAAAGTGACCCCGTGACAGAGTGGTGCGGCGGGTGGCAATACCAGTACCTGGCTGGAATGTTTGTAAATGGGGAGCAGTGCCTTAAATAAGTTTGGCACTATCCATATTTTTGAAGGTGTAGCACCATGGTCAATCTACTCTGATGCATCTGGCATTGATGGGTGCAAATCCTGGCTGACCCATGCCTGATCCATATTCACAAAGGTCAGTCTCTCCACATTTGTCGTGGACAGATGAGTTCTCCTGGGGGCGATTATGGCCTCTGCCTCACTAAACACCCACTCTGATGGCACACTACTGGCCTGGCAGGACAGCTTTTCCACTGCAAACTCTGCTTGTTGCAGCCATAAATCAAGTTTGGCTGCCCAGAAGTCCAAACCGATCTTCAAGGTTTGTTGGCATGGCCATGTCAAGGTATGCCACCAACTGCTGGTTCAGGTCCTGCTCCATGTCATCCTGCTGCTAATGAGTTGCTTCACTATGTGGGTGAAGAAAGGTACTCATCAGCGACTGTAGACTCAGGCTGCTGCTGATGGAGCTGGTACTGCTCCTGCCACCCCATCCCTCCCCAGCAGCCATGACAGTGGAAGGTGAGCGCAGAGGGTCCCCCGAGTAAGACCAGCGAGTGGATGGACTATGGCGGCGATAGGCATCGGCCAACTGACTACGTAGGATCTATCTGTAGTAGGTCAGTTTGTCTTCCCTCTCAGTGGGTGTAAAAAAGGCCCCCATTTTGTGCCGGTAGCGAGTGTCCAATAAGGCGGAGAGTCAGAAGTCTGTTGACAATTCGACGGTCACTACGCAAGCAACTGAGCATGCATCATGCCATTTGTGCAAGTGACTCGGAGGGACTCCCTGCCTCCATCTCCACTGCATACTGCCACGGTGTGTCTGGGTCCTCTGTCTCGCCTTCTTCATAACCCGCTAGCTCCTCCAGTTGATCATGCTTCGCCTCTCCTTTCAGATGACTAGAAGCACCACCTATCTCATGAAACCTAAACTGTGCTATACTGTGCCCCTCATCCTCCTCCAGTTCAGCCCCCACAGGGCTCATGTGGCCGTGATATGTAGGCGCAACGTCTCCATTGCACTGACCAGCCATGATTTCCAAAATTAAGCAGTGGAATGACGTTGTTCATCCCGTAATCCTGGCGACTTACTAATAATGTGGCTTCCTCATAGGGCCTGAGCAAACAGCAGGTGTCACGTATGAGCTGCCACTGGTTAACATTGAAGTTACACAGGGGAGTACCCCTATCCACTTGGATCATCAAGAAATCAGTGATGGCTTTTCTCTGTTCGTAAAGTCGGTCCAACATATGGAGGGTGGAATTCCAACGTGTGGCAATGTCACAAATCAGACTATGTTGTGGGATACCGTTCTGACGCTGCAGCTCAAGGAGGGTGTGCTTTGCGATGTACGAGTGGCTGAAGTGCATGCAAAGTTTCCTTCCCATTGTTAGGATGTCTTGCAAATGGGGGGGAACATTTCAGGAACTGCTTCACAACCAGATTGAACACGTGTGCCATGTAGGGTGCATGGCTCAGCCTTTCCAGTTGCAGCGCATGCAAGATGTTCTTCCCGTTGTCAGTCACCATGGTTCCCATTTCCAGTTTGGTGTAGTAATCCATGCTCCAATTTTTTTTTTACGAATGACTTTTAGCAGTTCCTCCCCTGTGTGACTCTTTCGCCAAGGCAAACAATGTAAAGAACAGCGTGACACTGCCATACCCTGCACACATGGTATGCTGAAGGGCCACTGAGACTTATCCGGGCAGTGGAGGCTGAGGACACGGTGGAGGATGAGGAGGTGGAGTCGCACACTGTCACAGGGCCAACGGGCTGAGAGCATGAAGGAGGAAGCGGTGTGACCTGTCCAAGTTGGAGTTGTGGCTGTGAAAGAACCACATTCACCCAGTGAGCCGTAAAGGACATGTATTGTCCCTTACCGTAGTTACAGCTCCAGACGTCGGCACTGCCGTGCACTTTGGTACACACCGACAGGCTCAAGGACTGGACCACCTACTCTTCCACAAAATTGTGCAGGGCTCGTACTGTCTTCTTCGCAAAAAAATGACGGCTTGGCACTCTCCACCTCGGCTCGGCACAAGCCATCAGTTCTCTGAAAAGGGCAGAGTCCACCACTTGAAAAGGGAGGGACTTCGGCACCAGCAACTTAGGAGCACATTCAGCTTCTGGATGAGTGGGTGCATACTGTTGTCTCTTGGACATGGCTTCGTGGATAGATTGTTGGCGGAATGGCTGACTAAAAGTAGGAGGAGCAGGAGCATCTGGTGCGACAGAAGGAGGGTATGAATCACAGCTCCCTTTGGCTGAGGTGGTGGAGCCTTCGCTGACTGAAAGAGGGAGCAGCGTGCCACTGGGTGATGCACCAGGCTGGACCACTACATCAGAGCCACGGTTCTCCCAGGTCGCTTTATGGTGGAGAAACATATGTTGACACAGGGCCGTGGTGCCAACATTGGGACCCTGGTCACGCTTCCCATTCTGCTGACATGTCTTGCATGTGGCTATGTGAACCTCCTCCGGATGCTTGATGAAAAACTGCCACACCGCTGAATAGCTGATTTTCCCACCAACAGACCGCACTAATTGACTGCTACTGCCACCGTCTCCAGGAACCCCTATTCCACTACCTCCTGGGAAGGTAGGCTGCCGCAAAGCAGGTGGTCTACCCGGGCACGTTTGGCTCCAGAATTTCCACTTCTGCCACCACGCTGACTGCAACCATGCTACCACCTTGCTGGCTCAGCTGCTGCCTCACGTGCAACCTGTAACTCTCTTCTCCTAATGACGATGAAGCCCCTTGTGATTAAGTGGATGACTGTGTTAACCAATTGACAAAGGCAGATAGTTTGCTGGTCGAGACCCGACCGCTAGCTGATAACGGGAGCTCAGGCCTCTCGCTGTGACTCCTGCTGCCACTCGCCCCTGGTCTGCTGAGACCTCTGCCTGAAGGATTTAGGCCTCTGCCACTCCTCTTTGCACGTCCTGGCATTTCTCTGCCTGACATACTTAGTGTGTATATGAGAGGAGTACAATACGCTTCACTACGTTTAAAACAGGATTTGTCTAGAACAGCAGCAGGTGATTACTTTTGGCTGGCCTTTCACAGTACGTAGGCCCTTGACAGATTAACAGGAACATAATAGTACACTACTTAGATGTAGGTATGTGGTTTGCACTGATGAGGGCAGAAAAATGTTCTACAGTACACTTAAAAAAGTATCTGAGTACAACTACAGCCGATGAGTACTTTTGCCTGGACTTTCACAGTATGTAGGCCCTTGACAGATTAACAGGTACAAAATAGTACACTACTTATATGTATGTATGCGGTATGCACTGATGAGGGCAGAAAAATGTGCTACAGTACTCTTAAAAAATATATATTTTTGTAAAACACCAGCAGTACACAACAGTGCTGCATCCTGCATGTGATTCATGGTCATCCCACCTACTTCTTTCCTGCCTTGCCTTCCCACCTTCCCAGCATCCCTTGCCCCATGTATCCGCCATTTTAGATGCCCTGGAGCCTGGTACGCTGTTAAATGGAGTTTAATCAAGTGATTATCACGATAGAATCGCGGCGACATTCGCATTTGTTGTGAATCGAATATTTCCTGAAATTCGTAATGAATTCAGGGTCGTCAGCTTCGATTCGCTCATCTCAAATCATATACTTTTGTAATCAAGCGTTGTAAGGATCAGACTTTGATAGATCCCAGTTCTTTAATGAAAACAGGTTGATCACCCTTTGATTGAAAATACCTGATTCTAATGTCACCTTAAAACTATCTGCTAATCTTAAGGGTTCACATACTTTGGCCACTTACAGATATGTGGTACCGAATCATTTCCCTCAATGAATCAATGATCAAGTGTAGACATTTTAACATATTTATTTGATTTGGTCCTCTTTATCAATTTTTAGAACTTATATGAAAATCTGATGTAGCTGTAGGTCAAATGTATGCAGAAATATAAACAATTCTGAAAAGTTTACAAACTTTGAAGCAACACTGTTATGTATCACATTCAAAGAAGATCTGACAACTTGATCACCTGCACTAAATGCAATATACTAGGTTATAGTGTGGGTGATCAGCTTTACAATGGGGGTTCACTTACTTAAATCTTGCAGCTGTCTGTAATCTTCAACTGTAGTGCTATTGAGCGTGCATTGGAGGCAGGGAACCGGCATACCCAGTTCCCCTGCCTCCTCCATAATCTCAGTCTGCCCCCTTCATTGTTATACCAAAAAGGCCCCAGATGAGCTCTCTGCTCTATGTGCATTCACTCTCCACCTTCGTTAGCATAATAATGAATGGGGCAGGGCGGACAGAGAATATGGAGGAGGCAGGGCAGCTGCATGAGCCGTCTCCCCGTCTCCAATATATGCTGGATAGCAATACAGCAGGAAGTTTACAGTGCCAGAACTCTGCAAATACTCAAGGTGATCCCTCTTTGTGAAGCTATTCACCTGCATTATAACCCAGTAAAAGGGTTTAGTGCAGGTGAACAGGGTGTCAGATTCTCTTTAATATGTATTGCCTTTGTAATTTGCACTGCTCCTCCTTGTAATTTGTATTATAAATTGTACCTTAAAATGTAGTGCTTGCCTACCCAGATCAGAGCTCTGTAGTTACAGATAAACCTTCTTAGATCCTACGAGGTTGTTTCTGTGAATGTGTCCTCCATTGAGAAGTTATTTTCTACAATATACAAGTTATTTTCTACATGTTTCTAATCAAGATTTCTTTTTTTCTATTTTTGACACCTGCCACATTTTGCTGCATATTTTCCGCATCTGATTTTGCTACCCATTGACTTCAATGGGTAGGAAAATATGAAGCAGCCAATATACAGCAAAATAAGTAGAAAAATATGGTATGTGTTACCCTACCCTTAATTTAAAGATATTTTCTACAAACTGCAGCTATACCCTATTCCTATTTCTAATATATATATATATATATATATCAATTCATATCTACTGCTGTCTAGGCTTTAAGAGAGGTAATTGCCCCCACTTTATCACAGGAAAAGTTGTCATTTTATTCAGGATTAGAATATTTTGACTTAGCTAATAATAAAACTTTTCTGGAATACATTTGTAAAACCTGTGGAATTACCACAAACCAAAATCCAATTAAATCACTGCTGTTTGCTCTATAGCATCCTTTTCTCACACTTGGTACATGTTTTGACACCTCTCTACAAAACGTGACGAAAAACATTACAGAATAAAAAATGTTAAATTATATTATTGTGATTGAAAACATTCTAGCAATTTACATCTGCATAATAGTGTAGAAGAAATATGGAAATGTTGAAAATGGGTCAGACCTCGTACCTTTTGTTCGACTCAACATATATATATATATATATATATATATATATATATATAATTTTTTTCCGTTCTGGGATTGAAACTGAGGAAATAAAAGTTTCCAGCACTTAATTTACAATGGTATGACAGCTGGAACTTCTCTGTAGAGAGATAAGAAGTACTGTAATTTGAAAAAATAATGGCTGGAGATTTTTTTTCTATTGCTTTTGCAATGCAATATAATTTATAGGCTGTGTCTGCTGTTCCTGATGACAGGTACAGTAATAGGAGATTTCTGTTATAAAACTTTGATATGACAATTTAGGCTCCTCATACAAATTCATATTTAATGGTTATCCGCTCTTTTGTATTATATCAAAAAGTAACAGACATTTTTCCAGATACTTTTTCAAACATGCCAAGAAGATAAGCGAAGCTTAGATGTAAAAAAAAAATAAAGAAAGAAAGAAAAAGCCTATTAAATGTGCAAATATGTGAATACTTTAGAATGTATAATAGACTATATGCTATATGTGTGCCTAAAAGAGATGGGCTATATATGCACTAAAGTACATGGAAAAATACATTAGATTTGCACCACTTTTGAAGGTCATGAATTGTAGTGATAAGAGTAAATGCATACATATACACATAGTTATCTTGAAGTTACATTAAATTTGTATCTTTAATACAGACACATATGCATACACATATACATCAGTCGAAATAAGCATTGAACACATCATCCTTTTTCTCACTAAATATATTTCCAAAGGCTATAGCATTACATTGATCTATGTAAGCTATCTAATGATGGCTTATGATAGGCCCATAGGGGTGCCAAAAAGGTGTAAAAACAAAAGTACCCCCCCCCCTTTTCTATGGTTTAAATAAATACTGTAAAAACATAAGCATACCGTATTTATCGGCGTATAACACAAATTTTTTTAGGCTAAATTTTTTAGCCTAAAGTCTATCTGCGTGTTATATGCCGATAAGCCGCGGCAGTTCAATGATTTAAAGCAGACGCTTTAAATCAATGAACTGCAGCGGCTTTTGCAGGTCCAGAGACCTGCCGTCGCTGCCCGATTCTCTGCCCCTGCCTATCCTGGGGTCCAGAGACTACCGGCGCCTCTGCCCCATTGCCTCCCCCATCCCTGTTTTTTCTGACCCCGCAGAAGCCCCCAAGAAAGGAAAGGGAGAGAGGCCGTCGCTGCCCGCTTCTCTCCCCCTGCCTTTCCTGGGGTCTAGAGCCCTGCTGCCGCCGTTTCTCTCCCCCTAGCTATCGGCGCGGCTGCCCCATTGCCTCCCCTGTCCCCGGTTTTATAATTACTTGTTGCCGGGGTCAGGTCTGCGCTGCTTCTGACTCTGGTGTGGCGTCTCCTGTGTCGTTGTTATGCGCTGCAAGGCGTAATGACGAGTGACGTCACCTTGAAGACGTCACTTGTCATTGCGCCTCGCAGCGCATAGCAATGACACAGGAGACGCCACACCGGAGCCAGAAGCAGCGCGGACCCGACCCCGGCACCAGGTAATTATAAAACCGGGGATGGGGGAGGCAATGGGGCAGTGGCGCCGATAGCCAGGGGGAGAGAAGCGGTGGCAGCAGGGCCCTAGACCCCAGGAAAGGTAGGGGGACAGAAGCGGGCAGCGACGGCCTCTCTCCCTCTGCCTTTCCTTGGGGCTTCTGCGGGGTCAGAAACAATGTATCGGGGTATACACATGTACACACACGCACCCTCATTTTACCAAGGATATTTGGATAAAAAACTTTTTTTATCCAAATATCCTTGGTAAAATGAGGGTGCGTGTTATAGGCCGGGGCGTGGTATACCCCGATAAATACGGTATTTGGTATTGCTGCATGCATAATTGTCCAAATTATTACATTATGATGTTCCTGATGCTACACGTTAAAAGGTGTAAATGCATAAATATTCAAAACGCCAAAATTGCTTACTTTTGGTCACATCACTTTCCCGAAAAAAAGTAATAAAAAGTGATCAAAAAGTCATATATATATATATATATATATATATATATATATATATGCAAAAGTGGTACCATTAAAAATTACAGCTCATGGCACACAAAAATAAAACATAACAGCTCTGTAGGGGAAAAAATAAAAAAAGTTATAGGGGTCAGAAAAACTTTTTTTTCTTTTTCAAGTTTTCAACTTATTTTTACCTTTAAAGGGGTATTCCACTGGGAAATTTTTTTTTCAATCGACTGGTGCCAGAAAATTAAACAGATTTTTAAATGAATTCTATTAAAAAATCTTAATCCTTCC